>NC_139513.1:286938077-286980519 GCF_947247035.1 Vipera ursinii | reverse complement strand
TGTGTGTGTGTGTGAGAGAGAGAGAGAGAGAGATAAAGGATGAGAAAAAGGAAGGAAGGAAGGAAGGAAGGAAGGAAGGAAGGAAGGAAGGGAGGGAGGGAGGGAGGGAGGGAGGGAGAGAGATAAAGGATGAGAAAAAGGAAGGAAGGAAGGGAGGGAGGGAGGGAGGGAGAGAGAGAGAGAGAGAAAGGATGAGAAAAAGGAAGGAAGGAAGGAAGCGAGGGAGGGAGAGGGAGAGAGAGAGAGAGAGAGAGAGAGAAAGGATGAGAAAAAGGAAGGAAGGAAGGAAGGAAGGGAGGGAGGGAGGGAGGGAGGGAGGGAGGGAGGGAGAGAGAGAGAGAGGGAGAAAGAGAGAAAGAGAGAGAGAGAGAGAGAGAGAGAGGGAGAGAGAGAGAGAGAGAGAGAGAGAGAACCAAACCTAGAATTAAGGAGAACTTTTCTGATAGTTAGAACAATTAATCAGTGGAACAACCTGCTTCCAACACTGGAAGTTTTTAAGAAGCGACTGGACAGCCATTTGTCTGAAATGGTGTAGGGTTTCCTGCCTGAGCAGGGGGTTGGACTAGATGACCTCTAAGGTACCTTCCAATTATTATTATTATTATTATTATTATTATTATTATTATTATTATTATTATTATTATTATCTGCGGTCACAATGATGTCATCATGGATTCTAGTAGACATTTCTGGCAACATCAAGAGGGAACCGATTATGCATCACAAGTGCCTTTTCTCATAGTGGAATCCGGAATGTATTCTCCATCCTTCCTTCTGTGGCATGGGTCAACTGAGGATATAGCTGTGTACAAAAATGGTTGGGCTTCACACAGTCGTGGTGGCCATGTTGACATTTTTTCCTCTGCGCCTCAACCCAACCCGTTCTCCTGCAGCTAGTAAGTGCCCTGTTAGTGAAAATCCTAAATAGACCCAGCAGTCCCAGAATAAAATTTACAAAACCCTTGTAAGGCCACACCTGGAATATTGCAGCCAGTTTTGCTTACCATATCACCAAAAAGATGTTGAGAGTTTGGGGAAAAAATCAGGGAAGAGCATCTAAGAGATGATCCAAGGCCTGGAGACTAAAACCTACGAAGAACGGCTGCGGGACTTCGGTTTGGCTAGTCCAGGGGTAGGCAACCGTGGCTCTTTTATGACTCGTGGACTTCGACTCCCAGAATTCCTGAGCCAGCATGCGGGAACTATGGCCCCTTCATGACTCGTGGACTTCAACTCCCAGAATTCCTGAGCCAGCATGGGGGAACTATGGCCCCTTCATGACTCATGGACTTCAACTCCCAGAATTCCTGAGCAAGCATGAGGGAACTATGGCCCCCTCATGACTGGTGGACTTCAACTCCCAGAATTCCTGAGCCAGCCTGGCTCAGCTTGGAAACCTATCCCTTTCCCCTCAGCGTGGCTGGCTCAGGAATTCTGGGAGTTGAAGTCCATGAGTCACAAAAGAGCCGAGGTTGTCTACCCCTGGGCTAGTCTAAAGAAAAGAAGAAATAGGGGAGACATGGTAGCAGCGTTCCAGTATCTGAGGGAAGCACGAGAAACTGATCAAGGAGAGAAGCAACCTGGAATTAAGAAGAAACTTCCTGACAGTGAGGACAATTAACCAGTGGAAAGCCTGCCTCCAGAAATTGTGGTCGCTCCATCACTGGAGGTTTTTAATAAGAGACTGGACAGTTACTTGTCTAAGATGGTGTAGGTTCTCCTGCTTGAGCAGGGGGCTGGACTAGAAGACCTCCAGGGTCCCTTCCAGCTCTATTCTATTCTAAAAACCAGGAGTCATCTACAACGTACAGTGTAAGGTCTGCAGCAGTCACTACATAGGGCAAACAGGTAGAAG
The DNA here is from genome assembly GCF_947247035.1 of Vipera ursinii. NCBI lineage: Eukaryota > Metazoa > Chordata > Lepidosauria > Squamata > Viperidae > Vipera > Vipera ursinii. The sequence goes on along the minus strand of NC_139513.1, from coordinate 286,978,664 downwards.
ACTAACAGAACACATCCATAAACACAAACTAGCAGTCAGAAGACAGGATGAAAACTCTTTGCACAACACATGGACAGACTTAACCATACCTTCAACAGGGAAGCGGTGTCCATCCTAGACCAAGCCAAGTCCAAAAATGCCAGAGAATTCCTGGAAGCCAGACACTCAGACAAATCAGCCATCAACAGGCACATTGAGATAAACGGCATCTACATACCATTCAAAAAAGACCATCAACAAGCCGGAATGGGAATAAAAAGAGCAGAATTCATCTTCACCAGTAATCAGCACCTTAGATGAGCTGCAATTAACATCCAAGATTAACATTAGAGCAAGGGTCTTCAAACTTGGTCCTTTTCAACTCCCAGAATTCCTCAGCCAGTGTGCCTGGCTGAGGAATTCTGGGAGTTGAAGTCCACAAGTCATAAAAGGGCCACGTTTGAAGACCCCTTACATAATGTGAGGGGGGAAATAATGCTAACCCAGAAAGAGCTAAACCGGTGTTTCTCAACCGTGGCCATTTTAAAAGGTGTGGACTTCAACTCCCAGAATTCCCCAGCTAGCTACGCTTTGTCCCGAACTTGCTCTTCTATCTTGTGGCATCATATAGGGGTCTCATAACTTGGCCCTTTTATGACTTGTGGCATTCAACTCCCAGAATTCCTCAGCCAGTGTGCCTGGCTAAAGAATTCTGGGTGTTGAAGTCCACCAGTCATAAAAGGGCCAAGTTTGAAGACCCCTGACATAATGGGAAGGGGGAAATAATGCTAACTCAGAAAGAGCTAAACTGGTGTTTCTCAACCTCAGCCATTTTAAGAGGGGTGGACATAAACTCCCAGAAATCCCCAGTCAGCTATGCTTTGTCCCCAACCTGCTCTTCTACCTTGTGGCATCAAATAATGTAGGGGTCCTCAAACTTGGCCCTTTTATGACTGGTGGACTTCAACTCCCAGAATTCCTCAGCCAGCGTGCCTGGCTAAAGAATTCTGGGTGTTATGAGTCCACCAGTCATAAAAGGGCCACGTTTGAAGACCCCTGCAATTAGAGGAACATGAAGCAATAAACAATACACCGATCAAGGAACTGTCAAAGAGGCTAACAGCAAACTCCCTAACCAAAGAACCATCAAGATCATCCCAACTAACGTGATAGGCAGGGCACTTGAATGTAAACTGAGAGCAAGCCCTATACCTTACTACAGGGGTCCCCAATCCCTAGTCCACAGACTGTACTGGGCCGTGGCATGCCAGCAACCGGTCCGCCCAAACAAGCGAAGCCCCATCCACCGGATGCAGGCAGCACACAAAACCATGCACCCTCCGGTCCGTGGAAAAATCCTCTCTCCACGGAACCAGTTCCTGGTGCCCAAAAAGTGTGTGTGTGTGGGGGGGGGGGTCTCTGCCCTACTAGCCCTGAGGATGTTACCCAATTGAGTAATGAAAGGTCTGGAAGAAAGCAACCAAGCTCAGCGAGCAGTAAGGACCCCTGAGTGCAAATACATCTGCTGGGGAAGCATCTGGAGACAAAGCCATTTTCCAGATTTTTGCGGAGACCAAACCCACTCCAGAAGGACCAAGATGGTCACCACCATCTAGCTTTTTTCCCTTGCAAGGGTACAGCTGTGAATTTTCAAGAGGCAAATTGGCCCTGCTGTTCTTGTTGTGATTCAGTGTCGGCCTGTGCTCCCAGCAGCTGAGTCCAATGAATCTGAGGAGGAGGAGGAGGAGGAGGAGGAAGAGGAGGAGGAGGAGAAGGAGGAAGAGGAGGAGGAGGAGGGGTTTGGAGAGCCTTCGGAGGCTCTGATGCACTGCAGGACTCTCAGCCTGGCCCCTCCAGTCATGTTCCTCATGAGGCTCAGCTGTGTGAGGAGGAGGGGTTGGACTCAGAGGAGTCACAGCTGAATCTGTTCAGAGATGCTAGAAGCAGAAGGCAATCCAGCAGAGCAGAGCAGAGAAAATCAATGAGGCAACTCAGTGAGAGGAGGAGAAGGCAGTGAGAAGCCACGCCTTGGGACAGATAATAAGAGGGGAAGGTGTGGGCGGGGCTGCTTGCTGAAGGCAACCGTTTGGAGACATTCTAAGGGAATCCTGGTCTGTTCTTGCTACTTCTGTTTAACTCTTGTTTGTTGACTCTTGTTTGATATTCTGATTCATTTATTGAAGGAAATATTCTGTTGCTTTTTTGTTTGAACTGTAAATAAATTTGGGTTGGGTTTTTCCAGCCTGTAAAAAGGAAAAAGGGGTTGTCCCTGACACACAAACAGGGCTGGTCATAGGCTGGAACAGAACAGTTCTGTCAATCTCAACAGATGGGGGGGGATGCTTTATTAGAGATTCCCCTCGCCGCCACCCCATTCCCTGTCCAACCTCTTCTAGATATAATGGCACCAATTAAATTACCTGAGTCTCTGGCAGGAAAAATTATTCCATGAAGCCCTTGTGGCTCTAATTGACACGGGGCGAAAGCATCACACACACACACACACACACACACACACCTACAAAAGGAGGTGGAGTGGGGGGGGCATGAATGTATCTCTGGCAGCCCCAGAAGCCCCTCAAAGTCACATTGATATGCTAATACCTATAACCGGCAAAAAAAAATGAGAAAAAATCACTTCATAAAGAGAGACGTTGAAAATTGAATTATTTCAATTTCACTACCCAGGAATCTCCTGATCCGCCACCAGAGTCTGTGTGCGTGTGCGTGTGTGTCTGTGTGTGTGTGTGCAGTGAAGGAAGGAGCTGTGCAGTACTTTTTTGGCGGGTAAACAGCTGTGCGAGGGGGTTGCCTTGGCAACCGCTTTGACTGATGACTGTTTTGCTCCTGATGAAGTCATTAGCCTTGTGAAATGGACTTCGGGGTTGTCAAGTATATTCTCCAGGAATATTTCAATCTGATTATCAGGGCCTTGAAAGAAGGAAGGAAGGAAGGAAGGAAGGAAGGAAGGAAGGAAGGAAGGAAGGAAGGAAGGAAGGAAGGAAGAAGGAAGGAAGGAAGGAAGGAAGGAAGGAAGGAAGGAAGGAAGGAAGAAAGAAAGGAAAAGGAGGGAGGGAGGGAGGAAGGAAGGAAGGAGGAAGGAAGGAAAAGGAGGGAGGGAGGGAGGAAGGAAGGAAGAAAAGGAGGGAGGGAGGGAGGGAATGAGGAAAGGAGGAAGGGAGGAGGGAAAGGAGGGAAGGAAGGAAGGAAGGAAGGAAAAGGAGGGAGGGAGGGAGGGAGGGAGGAAGGAAAACGAGGGAGGGAAGGAGGAAAGGAGGAAGGGAGGAAGGAAAGGAGGGAAGGAAGGGAGGGGAGGGAGAGGAAGGGAGGGAAGAAAGAAAGAAAAAAAAGGAAAGCAGTGTATTGATTGTCCGTAGATGGTCTCATTGGGGCACAGAACAAGCAGGCTGTACATTGTTAGGCTCAGCCTATAAGATCCAAACGTGCCGCAGCCTAAAGGCTTCTTTCTTTCCTTTCAAGGTAACCGCTTAAACAAAACCTCGGTGCTCCTTTGTCTTTCCTGTCTCCCCCGTTTCTCCAAGATCACGGAAATCCCCCTCTCCACTTGCAGACAAAACCAAACAGCCAGTTTTTATCATGCGATTTATCTCACGTGCCCTCAGATGTTGGCTAAAGGTTCTTGGAGTATCTTGAACATCTTTAATGGGTGTTTCCAGAAGGGGAAACACAGGTCTCTTTCATCCCCTTTGGGATTTCACGCGATTAACGATTAACCCTCACCGATGTAACTTTATTCCAGTCAGCCAAGTCCATTTGTACTTCCTTTGGGCCTCGATTGCAAGGCCACGTTTCTCAACCTTGGCAACTGGAAGATCTCTGAAGTTCAATTGGCAGAATCCCGGTGGTGCCTGGGGAAATTCTGGGAGTTGAGGTCCACGGAATTTAAAGCTGTCAAGGTCGAGAAGCAGTGCCACGGAGAAATCCCCAGGCTTGAAAATCTGAGGTTTAACATTGGGACTTGCCTCTTCGCTCTTCTCGCGCCCGATTCATCTTGCTTGAAGAAAAATATCTGGAGAATTCAACACTGCTGCTATTGGGTTGGGGGGAAATGGAATAGAATAGAATAGAATAGAATAGAATAGAATAGAATAGAATAGAATAGAATAGAATAGAATAGAATAGAATAGAATAGAATAGAATAGAATAATAGAATAGAATAATAGAATAGAATAGAATAGAATAGAATAGAATAGAATAGAAAATACAGAATAGAATAGAATAGAATTTGAAATGTAATATAGAATAGAATAGAATAGAATAGAATAGAATAGAAAATAGAATAGAATAGAATAGAATAGAATAGAATAGAATAGAATAGAATAGAATAGAATAGAATAGAATAGAATAGAATAGAATAGAATAGAATAGAATAGAATAGAAAATACAGAAAAGAATAGAATAGAATTTGAAATGGAATATAGAATAGAATAGAATAGAATAGAATAGAATAGAATAGAATAGAATAGAATAGAATAGAATGGAATGGAATGGAATGGAATGGAATGGAACGGAACGGAACGGAACGGAACAGAACAGAACAGAACAGAACAGAACAGAACAGAACAGAACAGAACAGAACAGAATAGAATAGAATAGAATAGAATAGAATAGAATAGAATATGGAATGGAACAGAATGGAATGGAACGGAACAGAAAGAAATAATAGAAATAGAAATAGAAATAGAAATAGAAATAGAAATAGAAATAGAAATAGAAATAGAAATAGAAATAGGACTCACGGCTCAATTTTGAAGACCACATAGGAGCCGTGACCAGGGGGGCTTTTGCACAGGTTCGCCTGGTGCGCCAGTTGCGTCCCTATCTGGACCGAGACGCCCTACGCACAGTTACTCATGCGCTTGTTACCTCCCGTTTGGACTACTGTAACGCTCTCTACATGGGGCTGCCCTTGAAGACCACTCGGAGGCTTCAACTGGTGCATAATGCGGCCGCGCGAGTTGTAATGGGGGTCTCCCGATACTCCCATGTAACACCTCTACTCCGCGAGCTGCATTGGCTTCCGGTTGCCCTCCGGGTGAAATTCAAAGTGCTGGTTATTACCTATAAAGCCCTACATGGCCTGGGTCCGGGCTATTTGAGGGAACACCTGCTGCCGGCATCAAACGCCCTTCGCCCAGTGCGCTCCCACAGGGAGGGTCTGCTCAGGGTGCCGCCGGTGAGAGATTGCCGGCGGGTGACACCCAGGGATAGGGCCTTCTCGGTGGGAGCGCCTGCCCTCTGGAACCAGCTGCCGGTGGAGCTGAGGACTGCCCCCGACCTCCGATCATTCCGCCGGGGCCTGAAGACCTGGCTCTTCGAGCTCTCGGGCCCAGACTGAGGAGAAAATTTTAATTTGGGGTTCTTTTTAATTGAGTACAGGGTCAATTTAATATTTTTTAATTTGGTTTTTTAAATTTTGTATGGTGGATTTTTTAATTCCCTGTAAACCGCCCTGAGTCCTCAGGGAATAGGGCGGTATATAAATGTAAATAAATAAATAAATAAATAAATAAATAAATAAATAAATAAATAAATAAATAAATAAATAAATAAATAAAGAAATAAATAGAATGGAATAGAATTAAAAATAGAAAAAGAAGAAAAAAAGACAAATAGAAAAAGAAATATTATTGTTAAAAAGAGAAGCAGAGCTGGAGTAACCTATGAGCTGGGAAGCCCACTCTTGTCAAGATAATGGTGATTTATTGGATATATATCTCATATTTCACAGCAAAGCTCAAAGCAGTATATTTAATGCTCACTCTTTATATTTTATTCCACAAGAAAACCCCGTCAGATAGGTTGGGCTGATATATTGCTGAAAGTCACCCGGGGACCTTGCATACAATCGTAAAAGGACAGTTACCACAAATGTGACATTTTTTTGTACCGGTGTCACGTGGCATCCATAAGAATTCCTCCAGAAAGTGAAGGATACAGGTGGTCCTCAACTTACGACCAGAACTGAGCTCAAAATTTGCTAAGCAGAACAGTTGTTCTTTGCCCCATTTTACGACCTTTCTGGCCACACTTGTTAAGTGAATCCCGGCAGTTCTTAAGTTGAGAGATTTGAACACTGGGCGCTCTCTAACAAAATGAAATTCAATGGTGAAAAAAGTAAGGTTCTATATTTAGGCATGAAAAATCAAATGCACATGTACAGTATGGGTGGTACCTTACTCAAAAGTCGTAACTGTGAGAGGGATCTCAGACTCCTAGTAGATGACCCCTTAAATAGCAGTCTTCCAGTATCTCAGGGGCTACCACAAAGAAGAGGGAGTCAAGCTATTCTCCAAAGCACCTGAAGGCAGGACAAGAAGTAACGGATGGAAACTAACCAAGGAGAGAAGCAACCTAGAACTAAGGAGAAACTTCCTGACAGTGAGAACAATTAACCGGTGGAACCACCTGCCTCCAGAAGCTGTAAATGCTCCAACACTGGAGGTTTTTAAGAAGAGACTGGACAGCCATTTGCCTGAAATGGTATAAGGTTTCCTGCCTGAGCAGGGGGTTGGACTAGATGACCTCCAAGGTCCCTTCCAACTTAGTATTAGTATTAGTATTAGTATTAGTATTAGTATTAGTATTAGTATTAGTATTAGTATTAGTATTAGTATTAGTATTAGTATTAGTATTAGTATTAGTATTAGTATTAGTATTAAATAGGACCCAGCTGTGTGCTGCAATTGCCAAAAAAGACAACACAGTGCTCGTGTCAATGCTGCAAACATTGACAGGTTTTTGCACTGACAATATAAGAGGCAGCCTTTTACTTTAACTGTTTGGCTTTGAATCACTAAAGGGCGGGAGGAATTCAACCCGGATGTTTTGAGAAGATAAGGGATAGCGCGCTTCAGAAGGGAAGAGAAACTTTGTGTGTTAAACTAATTGATGAATGCGATTTATGACATGTAATTAAGGGAGGGAATTCTGTAGAATATGATGTGTTAAGGGGAGGAGATTTCAGATTCTGGCATCCATCCATGAGTACCGATGCTTCATTCTCATTATTATAGACTTTTTTAGAATAAACAATCATGCAATGTTCTTTAACCATTTTAAAGAATGGTTAAAGTGGTTAATGTCTCATTAGTCGGAACCATGACAGCTAGGCTGCATTAACAGAAGGATAGAATCAAGATCGCGTGAAGTGTTAATACCACTTTACAACGCCTTGGTAAGGCCACACATGGAATCCTGCATCCATTTTTGTTCACCACGATGTAAAAAAGATGCTGAGACTCTAGAAAGAGTGCAGAGAAGAGCAACAAAGATGATTGGGGGACTGGAGGCTAAAACATATAAGCAACAGTTGCTGGAATTGGGTATGTCTAGTTTAACGAAGAGAAGGACGAGGGGGGACATGATAGCAGTGTCCCAATATCTCAGGGGCTGCCCCAAAGAAGAGAGAGTCAAGCTATTCTCCAAAGCACCTGAAGGCAGGATTAGAAGCAACGGATGGAAACTAATCAAGGAGAGAAGCAACCTGGAACTAAGGAGAAACTTCCTGACAGTTAGAACAATTAACCAGTGGAACAGCTTGCCTCCAGAAGTTGTGAATGCTCAATCACTGGAGGTTTTTCAAGAAGAAATTGGACAGCCATATGTCTGAAACGGTGTAGGGTTTCCTGCCTGAGCAGGGGGTTGTACTAGATGACCTCCAAGGTCCCTTCCAACTTTATTATTATTATTATTATTATTATTATTATTATTATTATTATTATTATTATTATTATTATTATTATTATTATTATTATTATTATTACCCAGATTATAACAAAATATGGACAGCATCAGGAAAAAGATATGCAAGGCTTCTTATAGCCCCAGTTTATTATCTTTTACTTTATTATCTTTACCAGCGTTTAATGATCCTCGATCTTGATCGTAATAAAATATGATGATACAAGCTTATAACTCTCCTGTATACTGCCAGTGGATCTAAAGACAGTGTCACTCACCTTCAAAGGTGTGTCATATTGTTATCCTAATCGTTTTTTGCTATAAGGGGATGAGTCTTATTAAAACCAAAACTTCAAAACTGTGTGACTTGAACTGTGAAAAGATCGATGGGCAGGAAAATAAGTAGATGGAAGAACAGTGTTTTGTTTTGTTTTAAAAATCTATGCTGGATAATATATGATATTGAGGAAAAATGCAAACAGTTGTTGGAAATTGGAATAATTTGGGAGAAATGACTGGAGAAATATAACTCGATGACCAGATGCAGGCAGGGAGGCCTATTTTGTCTAATTTTTTGATTGATGTGGAAATGGGGGTGAACTGGTGGTTGATAAAAACAACACAATTTGGAATTGTAAGCTGCTTTGATTGAGAAGGGCAGCAATAGAAATAGAAATGGAATGAATGAATGAATATATGAATGAATGAATGTACAAATGAATGAATATATGAATAAATGAATGAATATATGAATGGAAGAATGAATGAATGAATGAATATATGAATGAATGAATGAATTCAGATTTGATGTTGATGACTGAAAAAGTACAGGTGGTCCTCAAGTTACAACTATTCATTTAGTGACTTGATTTGAAGTTACAACGGCACTGGAAAAAGTGACTTATGACCATTTTTCACGCTTAAGACCGTTGCAGCCTCCCTGTGGCCACACGATCCAAATTCATAGACTTGGCAACTGACTTACATTTATGATGGTCGCAATGTGTCCTGGGGTCACGTGATCCCCTTTTTGTGACCTTCTGACAGGCAAAGTCAATGGGGAAGCCAGATTCACTTAACAACCATGTCACTAGCTTAACGACTGCAGGGATTCACTTAGCAACCAATGTGGCAAGAAAGGACGTAAAACGGGGCAGAATTCACTTAACAAATGTCTCACTTAGCAACATGAAATTTTGGGCTCAGTTGGGGTCCTAAGTCAACGACTACCTGAACTTACCCCCTACCTGAGCAGAGGGGTTGGACTAGAAGACCTCCAAGGTCCCTTCCAACTATTATTATTATTATTATTATTATTATTATTATTATTATTATTATTATTATTATTATTATTATTATTATATTCATAAAACATGAACCTCAATCAACTTAACACTCAAATTGACTGGCGCTAATGGTTGACACGGGTTGCTGCCAGCATCCTAGGTATCAACCAGGTATCTCCTTAAAATGTAAGATGTTCCGAGTAGCGCAGTTTTTTGTAGCTTTGCTGGAGTTATTGCAGGAAGCTGCAATTTCTTGATGTGTTTTGCAAAGTTTTGGGCCATAGTTCCCAGTGCCCCGATGACAATGGGTATCACCGTTACACGTTTCATCCATAATCGCGCAGTTTCGATGGCCAGGTCGCGGTATTTCGTAATTTTTCCCAGTTCTTTTTCTTCGACTCTGGCAACTCCTGGTACAGCGATATCAATCAGCTGTACGCTTCGGTTCTCTACGACTGCGATATCTGGCGTGTTGCGTTCCAAATGGCGATCTTTCTGTATTCGGAAGTCCCTCAGTCATGTTGTTGTTGTTGTTGTTGTTATTATTATTATTATTATTATTATTATTATTATTATTATTATTATTTTCACCCTCTCATTCTTGACAACTTTTTCCACCCTATGTTCCCACGACTTTTCGGACACAGGCAAGTCGCATTTTTTACACAATGCCCAGTGGATTAGTTTAGCAACTCGGTCATGACTGTCACGTTATTGACTCGGTCATGTTATTGTTATTATTATTTTCAACCTAGTAATTTGAGCTGTGCCTAAAGATCCCTTTCTTTAAGCTCCTGATCTTTCTTTTTCTCCACGTTGTGTCTTCTCTCTCTATACATCCCAGCATTAATGCTACATAATCAGCAGCCTCTTCTCATTAATTGCAGCTTAGCTTTGCAACGCGGATGAGCAGAAAAGTAAGCATGGAAAATCAAAGCTGGTTTTAATTTGCGGTATTTGCACACCAGCCCACAGATATCCCCACACACGGGTTTGCTTTTCCTGCAGAGAAACGGGTGCTTTGCATTAACGCACAACGTGCCACCCCCCCACCCCCCTTCCCACTTCCCACCCCACCCCCACCCCAAGGATTAGAAGGGATTTGAGTTAGTCGTATACCTAAAGAGTCTTCAAAGCCGATCAGTTTGATTCTGGGAAGGACAAGGGTTCCTTCCTGGATGGCGACGCCCAAAAGTGGACGGCTTCGGTCCTGAGATGTACAAGAATCAACTTAGTCAAGGCTTAATGATTAAGTTTAAATTTAAGTTTATTGAATTTATATACCGCCCTTTTCCCGTAGGACTCAAAGCAGTTTACAAGGCAATTAAAAACGTCAATACAATACAAAAGTTAAAAACAATTTAAAATAATTAAATTTGATACCTGAAAAATATAAACCCCCCAATTAAAAACTCTCAGCCTGGGCCGGAAAGCTCAAAATGCCAGGTCTTCAGGTCCCGGCGGAATGAACGAAGGTCGGGGGCAGTCCTAAGCTCCACAGGCAGCTGGTTCCAAAGGGCAGGTGCACCCACTGAGAAGGCCATCCCCCTGGGTGTTATCCGCCGGCAGTCTTTTACCGGCGGCACCTTGAGAAGGCCCTCCCTGTGGGAGCGCACAGGATGAAGGAAACTTGATGCCAGCAGCAGGTGTTCCCTCAGATATCCTGGACCCAAGCCATTCAGGGCTTTATAGGTTATCACCAGCACCTTGAATCTCACCCAGAGGGCAACCGGAAGCCAATGCAGCTCGCGGAGTAGAGGTGTAACATGGGAGTATCGGGAAACCCCCATCACAACTCACGCGGCCGTATTCTGCGCCAGCTAAAGCCTCCGAGTGGTCCTCAAGGGCAGCCCCATGTAGAGAGCGTTGCAGTAGTCTAACCGGGAGGTCACGAGTGCATGGGTGACTGTGCATAGGGCATCTCGGTCCAGATAGGGCCGCAACTGGTGCACCAGGCGAACCTGGGCAAAAGCCCCTCTGGTCACGGCTCCTATGTGATCTTCAAAATTGACCTGTGAATCCAGGAGGACGCCCAAGTTACGAGCCCTATCAATGGGGGGTAACACCTCACCCCCCCATCGTTAAAGATGGAATAGTCTGGTTAACCCAAGATGCCGGTACACACAGCCACTCAGTCTTGGCAGGATTGAGACAAAGCCTGTTTCTCCCCATCCAGACCTGGACCGCCTCCAGGCGATGGGACATCACGGCGAGAGCATCACTGGGTTGGTTCGGGGTGGAGAAAAAAAGTTGGGTATCATCAGCATACTGATGATACCCCACCCCGAAACCACGAATGATCTCGCCCAGTGGCTTCATATAGATGTTGAACAGGAGGGGCGAGAGAACCGACCCCTGAGGAACTCCACAAACGAGAGACCTCGGGGCGGACCTCTGCCCTCCTGCCAACACCAACTGCGAGCGGCCCAGGAGATAGGAGGAGAACCACCGCAAAACAGTGCCTCCCACTCCCAACCCCCTGAGACACCGCAGTAGGATACCATGGTCGATGGTATCAAAAGCCACTGAGAGATCTAATAGGACCAGGACAGAGGAACAACCCCTGTCCCGAGCCCGCCAGAGATCATTCACCAGTGCGACCAATGCCGTCTCCGTGCTGTACCCGGGCCTGAAACCCGATTGGTACGGGTCAAGATAATCAGTTTCCTCCAGGAACAGAGGAAGCTGATGCGCCACCACACTCTCAACAACCTTCGCCAAAAAGCGAAGGTTGGAGACCGGATGACAGTTATTTAAAACAGCCGGGTCCAGGGCAGGCTTCTTGAGGAGGGGTCTCACCACCGCCTCCTTCAAGGCGGCGGGAAAGATACCCTCCTTCAAAGAAGCAGTTATTACTGCCTGGAACCAGCCTCGTGTCTCCTCCCGGGTGGCATAAACCAGCCAGGAGGAGCACGGGTCCAACAAACAGGTGGTGGAGCTCAGCCTCCCCATAATCCTGTCCACATTATCAGGGGAAACAGGATCAAACTCAGTCCAGATAACATGCTCAAGACCGTCCGATTCCTCCACGTCAGACTCCGCCCAGTCAGAGTCCAATCCGGCCCGGATCTGAGCGATTTTGTTCGTCAGACGATGACTAAACTCCTTGGCCCGTCCCTGTAAGGGATCCTCTCTCACCTCCTGATTAAGAAGGGAGCGAGTCACCCTAAACAGGGAGGCCGGGTGATTATCTGCGGATGCGATGAGGGCAGCGAAGTAATTAGCCTTCACCGTCCTCATCGCCGCAAGATAAGACCTTATAAAGGTTCTTAGCTGCAATCGGTCAGATTTGGATCGGCTGGACCTCCAACCGCTCTGTAGACCCCGTCTCCGACGCTTCATCTCCCGGAGCTCCACAGAGAACCATGGAGCCCAGCGGGATCTGCGCCAGGTCAGGGGTTGCAAGGGTACAACACAGTCGAGTGCCAGGCATCCACCAAGGCATTGACTGGGCTGTGAGTGAGGGCGATGGGTATAGACCCAAGCACCATCTGGAACCGTTCTGGGTCCATTAGGCACCTGGTGCGGAACCACCTGGTCGGTTCTGCAGCCCAGCGGCGGGGGGTGGCATAACGGAAGACCAGCCGCAGGAGGTGATGATCGGACCATGACAGAGGAACAATAGTTTGTGAACCCCCTCCCAAATCATCCAGCCACTGTCCAGACAGGAACACCAGGTCGAGAGTGTGACCCCCCCATATGAGTCGGGCCCTGAATTACTTGGGTCAGGTCCATGGCCGTCGTGGAAGCCATGAACTCCCGAGCTAACTCAGACGACCCTCCCAGGGAAGGCAGGTTGAATTCACCCAGAACTATAAGTTTGGGAAACTCCACCGCCAACCCTGAGAGGGTGTCGAGTAGCTCGGGCAGGGCTGTTGCCACACAGCTGGGTGCCAGGTATGTAAGCAACAAGCCCATCTCAGCCCGAGGGCCACATCTCAGGAGGAGGGACTCATTCCCACCCATTAGAGATGGGTGTGGAAGATCAGACTGGCCCTGTAAAGCAGGGCCCCCCAAACCTTTGGGCACCGGGACCGGTTCCTTGGAGACAGTTTTTTCCACGAACCGGAGGGTGTGTGGTTTTGTGTGCTGCCTGCATCCCGTGGATGGGGCATTTCTTGTTTGTGCGGACCGGTTGCTGGCATGCCACAGCCCAGTACCGGTCCACAGACCAGGGGTTGGGGACCCCTGCTGTAATGTAGCCTTCATTACTAATTCTATTTGGTATAAAGCTTTCTTATGGTTGGGAAGAAAAGTGTTAAGAAAAAGCAAATTGCATGTTGGTGAGATTCAACAACACCTGACAACTATTGTCCCTGTTTGAGTTACCAAAGAACCTGAACAAACACAAACAGAATAGAATAAAGCTGGAAGGGACCTTGGAGATCTTCTAGTCCAGCCCCCTGCTGAAGCAGGAGAACCTATACCATCTCAGACAAATAACTATCCAGCCTCTTCTTAAAAACTTACAGGGGTGGAGCACCCACGATTTCTGGTGGCAAGCTGTTCCACTGGTTGATTGTCCTCACAGTCAGGAAATTTCTCCTTAATTCCAGGTTGCTTCTCTTTGCTCAGTTTCCAACTATTGCTTCTTGTCCTGCCCTCTGGTGCATTGGTGATACAAGAATTAGGTGACTTCAGTGGTGAGATTCAGTTTGGTTCGCACCACTTCGGCAGAACTGGTAGCTGATTTTTTCTTGCCCAGGCCCAGAATGGACTTCCAGAAGCAGCATCTACACAACACACTGGTTGTTCACACATTTGAATCCCACCACTGGGTGACTTCTACAAGAAGTCGCCTTCAGAAATTGTGGGTGTTCCATCCCTGGAGGTTTGTAAGAAGAGGCTTGACAGTCCCTTGTCTGAGATGGTATAGGTTCTCCTGCTTGAGCAGGGGGCTGGACTAGAAGACCTCCAAGATCCCTTTCATCTCTATTCTGTTCTGTTCTGTTCTACTCTACTCTACTCCATTCCATTCCATTCTTATTCTACATTCTATTCTATTCTATTCTATTCTATTCTATTCTATTCTATTCTATTCTATTCTATTCTATTCTATTCTATTCTATTCTATTCTATTCTATTCTATTCTATTCTATTCTATTCTATTCTATTCTATTCTATTCTATTTCTTGTTCTATTCTATTCTGTTCTGTTCTATTGCATTGCATTGCATTGCATTCCATATATTCTATTCTATTCTATTCTATTCTATTCTATTCTGTTCTGTTCTGTTCTGTTCTGTTCTGTTCTGTTTCTACAGGGCCAAAGTGAAGGTCCATCACTGCTGCTTTGTTGTGCAGTTACTCAAAAGTACCTTCAGTGGCAAACTAGCTGGCACCAATTTTGCATTGGAGCACTTGTCACCTGCTGGGTTAAAAGGATCCCAACTGCGGCGATCAACTCCTGCAATGGTTTGTTTTCAGGAGTCAGCTCAAAGGATCCCTTGAGATTACCCTATCAGAGGCAGGAGCGTCCAGGAACTGACTGACCTCTTGCACAGGGCTCCTGTTGTTCTCTGTTGCTGATACAGCTGGATTTTAACATCACAGTGGAAAATAATTTGCATGGCAGCCTAACAGCTTCAAACCAATTAGAAAATCAGCTTGATGTTTGGGAGATGCCCAGGGCTATTTTAATAAATATGCTTATGCGTCAGTATGATACTATTGACTAATTCAGGGGCTATGGCAGAGCACTGAGGTTCAAGAAGAAATGGAGGAGCATTTTTATAACTGTAACTTTTTCCCCCCCGTAATGGAATGGGCTGAAAAGCCATGGCAGACCAATTCTCAAAGGCAGAAAAATTGTTTTTAGGGAAGGGTGAATTGTGAGGAAGCAGAAAGCGTGCAAGCTTTTTCAAAACAGAATAACCAATTGAGAAGAGAAGAGAAGAGAAGAGAAGAGAAGAGAAGAGAAGAGAAGAGAAGAGAAGAGAAGAGAAGAGAAAATAATAATAATAATAATAATAATAATAATAATAATAATAATAATAATAATAATGACAACAACAACAACAACAATGTTGGAAGGGACCTTGGAGGTCATCTAGTCCAACCCCCTGCTCAGACCCTATACCATTTCAGACAAATGACTGTCCAGTCTCTTCTTAAAAACTTCCAGTGTTGGAGCATTCACAGCTTCTGGAGGCAGGTTGTTCCACTGGTTAATAGTTCTAACTGTTAGGAAGTTTCTCCTTAGTTCTTGGTTGCTTCTCTCCTTAACTAGAATAGAATAGAGTATTTGAGGGGCTGCCACAAGGAAGAGGGGGTCAAATTATTCTCCAAAGCACCAGAGGGCAGGAGGGGAAACAATGGTTGGAAACTGACCAAAGAGAGAAGCAACCTGGAATTAAGGAGAAACTTCCTAACAGTGAGGACAATTAACCAGTGGAACAGAAGTTGCCTCCAGAAATCGTGGTTGCTCCATCCCTGGAGATTTTTACAAAGAGACTGGACAGTCGCTTGTCTGAGATGGTATAGGTTCTCCTGGTTGAGCGGGGGGCTGAACTAGAAGACCTCCAAGGTCCCTTCCAGCTTTATTCTATTCTATTCTATTCTATTCTATTCTATTCTATTCTATTCTATTCTATTCTATTCTATTCTATTCTATTCTATTCTATTCTATTCTATTCTATTCTATTCTATTTCTTCTTCTATTCTATTCTATTCTATTCTATTCTGTTCTGTTCTGTTCTGTTCTGTTCTGTTCTGTTCTGTTCTATTGCATTGCATTGCATTGCATTCCATTCCATATATTCTATTCTATTCTATTCTATTCTGTTCTATTCTATTCTATTCTATTCTATTCTATTCTATTCTATTCTATTCTATTCTATTACATATTTTCTATTCTATTCTATTCTATTCTATTCTATTCTATTCTATTCTATTCTATTCCATATTTTCTATTCTATTCTATTCTATTCTATTCTATTCTATTCTATTCTATTCTATTCTATTCTATTCTATTCTATTCTATTCCATATTTTCTATTCTATTCTATTCTATTCTATTCTATTCTATTCTATTCTATTCTATTCTATTCTATTCTATTCTATTCTATTCTATTCTATTCTATTCTATTCTATTCTATTCTACTATTATATATTCTATTCTATTGTTCTGTTCTGTTCTGTTCTGTTTTGTTCCATTCCGTTCCATTCTGTTCTATTCTATTCTATTCCCAGAAGGTGCCTGTGTTGAAAAAACAATCTTTGTTGCTGCTCCTGAATCTCTCCTTTTCTTTTCTTTTTTTACATTTTTTGAAGGCACGTCTCTTTCTTTGTTGAAACCTCAGCCCTCCTGGATCAGATTTGGGGAAAGGTTAAGAGTTTTCTAGTGATCCTCCAGTTGCTAAAATATCATCCGTGGACACAACAACCTCTTTTGAACCTGCGAGGCGTTTCTGTCATCTTCTGCTGGAAGAGCTCAGGTGCCTTGGTGATTCTGAGGCTTAAACCCTGAAAGAGAATCTCTCGTGGGATGCTACAAATGTTTTCAAACCTGACACTCTGGTCAAATGTATTTGCCAGAGGCGACTTTCAGTTTGGAAAATAGTCCCGTGAGCAATCGGGAATGGACAGCATATAAATTAAGTCAGTCAGTAAATATTTTTACCTCACGGTGCAGAGCAACAAAGATGATCAGGGGACTGGAGGATAAAACATACGAAGAACAGCTTCAGGAATTGGGTATGCCTCATTTAATGACAAGAAGGACTAGAGGAGACATGATAGCAAGTCTTCCAACATCTCAGGGGCTGCCCCAAAGAAGAGGGAGTCAAGCTATCCTCCAAAGCCCCTGAAGTGAGGACAAGAAGCAACGGATGGAAACTAACCAAGGAGAGAAGCAACCTGGAACTAAGGAGAAACTTCCTGACAGTTAGAACAATTAACCAGTGGAACAACCGGCCTCCAGAAGCTGTGAATGCTCCAACACTGGAGGTTTTTAAGAAGAGACTGGACAGCTATTTGTTTGAAATGGTATAGGATGTACTGCCTGAGCAGGGGGTTGGACTAGAAGACCTCCAAGGTCCCTTCCAACTCTATTATTTTGTTATTCTGTAGTACTTTTTTCTGAAGCAGTAGGTGTGAGCTTGAATGGACTCCAGAGGATGGTGGAGGACAGGAAGGCCTGGAGGAATGTTGTCCATAGGGTCGCGATGGGTCGGACACGACTTCGCAGCTAACAACAACAACTTTTTTCTGGCCCTTTTCAGGTCTACGGAAATGTTTTTCTTAGTGACTGACATCACTGAAGTACACCAAGTATAAATATAATTTCTGAGATTCTACTAATTATGCATCGCTCCTTTGTTCTTTTCACCTCCATTTCTTCTCTGTTGGAATAAAAGGGTGGAGATTCCCACAAGAAGTGTGTACACTGCATGAGTATCATCCTGACTGAAAACAAGGTCAACAAGTTCTCCTTGAAGTATTTAATGTCCCCAAACACTCTTTCTCCCTTGCTTCTCTCTGAAGAAAATCACACACACACACACACACACACACACACACACATACACACTCCTATTGAATTCCTCTATGGCTTCTTTGAGTTATAGATTCACCTTATCTTCTCTAAAGGACCTTCCGAGTGGGGTGGAGAACCATCTCTGATTTCTTGAAGCGAGCATCAGCTCTTCAGAACAAATGTGGACCTTTACAATGGAGTCTCTTGGTGGTAGAGAGACAGGCCATCAATTAAGTCAGTTCTCCAACCATGGTCAATCCCTAAGATGCTCCATTCATGATTCGAAGGAGACGTCCTTCATCTCAACCTGGGCCTGGAGCATCTGGACTCCAGAAGAAGCATTTCAGAGGAAAATAGAGAGGAAATGGAAGGTTGTTGGCTTACAGATGTAGACAGTGGTGGGATTCAGATATGTGAACAACTGGTTCTCTGTGTGGATGCTGCTTCCAGAAGTCTATTCTAAGCCTGGGCAACAAAAAAAGTAGACACCAGTTCTGCCGAAGTGGTGCAAACCAGCTGAATCCCACCTCTCTCTCTCTCTTCCTATCATGCATCTATCATCTATCTCTATCTCTATCTATCTCTACATCTATCTCTGTATATCTGTCAGTCTCTCTCTGTCATCCATCCATCCATCCATCCATCCTTATCTATCTATCTATCTATCTATCTATCTATCTATCTATCTATCTATCTATCTATCTCTATCCATTATGCATCTATCTATCATCTATCTATCATGCATCTATCTATCTATCTATCTATCTATCTATCTATCTATCTATCTATCTATCTATCTATCTATCTATCCATCCATCCAGTGGTGGGATTCAAATATGTGAACAACCAGTTCTCTGTGTGGATGCCACTTCTGGAAGTCCATTCTGGGCCTGGGCAACAAAAGAATTAGCTACTGGTTCTGCCAAAGTGGTGCGAAGTGGCTGAATCCCACCAGTGATTGTGTCACACAGCCCCTACCTCGTGGTGACTTCCAAAGAACTCAGATCCCAACTCCCAGTATTCCTGACCTTGCTTTAAGTACCCATAACCTCCATGATGGCATTGTGGAAGTCAGTATTTTGCAGTGTTCGTAAGACATTAATTTCAGTCTAAATTGTCCTTCCTAACCCACAGACGATCGCCAAATGTCCTTTTCAGCCTTACTATTTTTCCAAGGCATTAAAAAAATATTAAAATGGCTTTTTTTACAGCTCCAGATGACCTTCAAAATTCACTGACTTCTGCCTGACTATAATATTTTGGCTCGTTAATTTCGCTGGTGATGTTCTGATTGGTAATTTTATTAAGTTTTGAAGCACAACCGTTGATTATAATATGCTTCTTGGGACGAGACACTCTTCAAGTCACGTTAGCAGAGCTGTCTTTTCTCTTTATTTTCTTCAATTTAATAACAACATGGCAATATTCCTCGAGAATATGTCCAAATGCTTTCGTGTGTATTGCACATCGTTTCCAATGTGGCGTCAAGGTCTTTTGGGGAACTGCTGATGGAACTCTATCACCTTTGCCTTTGACTAACCATGTATTTATCAGATTTATGTGCGGTTGCAATCACTAGATTTTGGTGCCTAAGAAAAGTTTAAAAGGTGCTCCAGGCTAGAAACTGGGAGACTGGGAGTTCCAGCCCTGCCTTAGGCAGGAAAGCCACTGGGTGTCTGTGGACCAATCACCAGGAGACCAGTAGTTTTAGTCTCTTCCTAGGCACAAAAGCCAGCTGGTGTCTTTGGGCCAATCACCAGGAGACTGGGAGTTCTAGTCCTGCCGTAGGCAGGTAAGATGGCTGGGTGACTTTGGGCCAATCACCAGGAGACCAGGAGTTCTAGTCTCATCTTAGGCACAAAAGTTCGCTAGTGCCTTTGGGCCAAGCACTAGGAGACTGGGAGCTCTAGTCCTGCCATCGTTTGGAAAGTTGGCTGGGTGACTTTGGGCCAATCACCAGGAGACAGTGAGTTCTAGTCTCACCTTAGGCACAAAAGCCAGCTGGTGTCTTTGGGCCAATCACCAGGAGACTGGGAGTTCTAATCCTGCCATAGGCAGGAAAGCCGGCTGGATGACTTCACCAGAAGACAATGAGTTCTAGTCACGCTTTAGCCATGAAAGACAACTAGGTGACTTAAGTTCAGTCACTTTCTCTCGGGCCCCTTCACCTCACAGGTTAACCATACCTTTTGATGGGGTCATCAGCCTAACAGATAAAGGGAAGGCTTTAGACATAATATACCTTGATTTGGGCCAGGCTTTTAATCAGATCCCTGTGATATATTTTATTTGTTTGATTCTTTATTTGTTCATTTATTTATTTGCAGACAAGCAAGATGAATGTGTCTAGCCAATATTACGGTGAAATTTCAAGGACCGTTCATCAATCAGTACTGGTGTGTCCAAATTCTGACCTGGTTTAGTCTTATTCTGTGGTCCAGGATTGGAGGAGAGGAGAGGAGAGGAGAGGAGAGGAGAGGAGAGGAGAGGAGAGGAGAGGAGAGGAGAGGAGAAGAGAGGAAGAAGGAGAGGAGAATAATTGTCCAATCTCTTCTTGAAAATTTCCAGTGTTGGAGCATCCATAACTTTGCATAACCATTTGTTGGAAATGGGATAGGGTGTTCTGCTTGAGCAGAGATTTGTAGCAGAAGACCTCCAAGATCCCTTCCTAATTCTGTTATTCTAAAGAGAAGGGAATGGAAGGGAATGGAAAAAGAGAAGAGAAGAGAAGAGAAGAGAAGAGAAGAGAAGAGAAGAGAAGAGAAGAGAAGAGAAGATTTTTCTTTCTGATTCAGCTTGGTTGTTCTTACCTTATCATGATCCAGGGACTCATCCAATGGATTCAAGACATATCAGAGGACATAATTCTTCACAGAAGCCTCCCACAGGATTCTGCGCCGCAGAAATGTAACGATGGCGACCAGCTTGCGTGCTTTAAAGGATAATTAGATAAATTAATGGAGAGGAAGGCTTTTGATGGTGACTAGGCTTGATGGTTTTCTATTACCTCCAGTGTCAGAAGTAACGTTCTGCCAAAACGGCTTTGCCATTTCAGAAGATTCTTCCCTTCTCCTTGTCCTCAGGGGACTTAAAAAGTTCTGCAGAATGTCTTGTTGTAATATTTTGGGAATTACTTTGGAGGGTGGTGGAAGATGCTACTAGGTTTGATTGCTTCGCAATCCCCACCTTGCCTTTCTTCTGACGACCCCATGGTCCTTTCTGGAGGCACCCCAAAAGGTGGGTCTTCTTCTTCACAGGGTCTTCTGTTAGCACGGAATGGAAATGAGAGAAGCTCAGGATTCAACAGAGGAGCACGAGAGAGGACTGAGCAATGAAAAAAGATATTCCTCACATGATTAGAACGCAGAACATAAAGTAATAGAAGGGACCTTGGAGGTCTTCTAGTCCAATCCGCTGCTCGAGCAGGAGACCCTACATTACTTCAGATAAATGGTTGTCCAGGCTCTTTTTGAAAGTCTCCTGTGATGGGTCACCAACAACTTCTAAAAGCAAACAATTCCATTTGTTGGTTGCTCTCACCGTTAGGGAATGTCTCCTTAGTTCTAGGTTGCTTCTCTCCTTGGTTAGTTTCCATCCTTTGTTTCTCTTCTTGCCTTTTGGTGCTTTGGAAAATGGGTTGACCCCCTCAAATATTGGAACGTGGCTATCATGTCTCCCCTCCTTCTTTTCATTGACTTTTGTTGTTGTTAGTTGCGAAGTCGTGTCCGACCCATCGCGACCCTATGGACAATGTTCCTCCAGGCCTTCCTGTCCACTACCATCTTCTGGAGTCCATTGAGGCTCACGCCTCCTGCTTCAGTGACTCCATCCAGCCACCTCATTCTCTGTCGTCCCCTTCTTCTATTGCCCTCAATCTTTCCCAGCATTAGGCTCTTCTCCAGTGAGTCCTTCCTTCTCATTAGGTGGCCAAAGTATTTGAGTTTTAGCTTCAGGATCTGGCCTCCTAAAGAGCAGTCAGGGTTGATCTCCTCTAGGACTGACCGGTTTGATCGCCTTGCAGTCCAAGGGACTCGCAGGAGTCTTCTCCAGCACCAGAGTTCAAAGGCCTCCATTCTTTGGCGCTCAGCCTTTCTTATGGTCCAGCTTTCACTGCCATACATTGCAACTGGGAAGACCATAGCCTTGACTATACGCACTTTTGTTGGCAGGGTGATGTCTCTGCTTTTTAGTGTGCTGTCTAGATTTGCCATGGCTTTCCTCCCAAGGAGCAAGCGGCTCTTAATTTCTTGGCTACTTTCAGTAGACTAGATATACCCAATTCCAGCAACCGTTCCTGATATGTTTTAGCCTCCAGTCCCCTGATCATCTTTTTGCTCTCCTCTGCACCCTTTCTAGACGTCTCAACCTCTTTTTTACATCGCGGTGACCAAAACTGGAAGTGTGGCCATACCAAGGCCTTGTAAAGTGGTATTAACAATTCAGGTGATCTTGATTCTCTCCCTTCTGTTAATGCAGCCTAGCACTGCGTTGGCTTTTTTGGCAGCTGCAGCACACAGCTGGCTCCTATTTATGGGATTGTCCACTTAGGACTCGGAGATCCCTCTCACAGTTACTACTGTTGAGCAAGGTACCCCCTATACTATACTTGTGTATTTTTATTTATTTGTTTGTTTGTTTACTTACTTATTTAATTTTTGTTTGTTTGAGTTCTATAGCTGCCATCTCAGCATGTGATTCTGGGCAGTATACATCATTAAAAAAATACAAAAAAAACACACCAATTAAAACAGTAGTCCCAAAGGTGCTTTTTTCAAGAGGCAACTGGACTTTCTCTGTTTATCTTTGAAGACGTTTCGCTTCTCATCCCAGAAGCTTCTTCGGGTTCTGACTGGATGGTGGGGAATGGGAGGATTTATACTCCTTGCAGACAGCTGGTCCTTTGCATCCTTTTTAGAGAGTTGTTGAGGCCCCTTGGAGGTTTTATCTGTGTCCTCAGGGCCACCTGAGTGGTGCAAATGGGTGTGATGCCTTCTTGGAACTGCTGAAAGGACTCTGTTGTAGACTGGCGATAGACGGTGTGGTATCCCTCGACCCCAAACCACCCCAGTGATGCCCTCGCTGTGATGTCCCGTTGCCTGGAGGCGGTTCGGGTCTGGATGGGGAGGAACAGACTTCAGCTCAACCCTGACAAGACTGAGTGGCTGTACATTTCGGCATCCCGGGACATTCAAAACGTTCCATCGCTTTCTATGGGGGGTGAGTTTTTACCCCCCGTGGATAGGGCTCGCAACTTGGGAGTCCTCCTAGATTCACGGCTTACCCTAGAAGACCACATAGTAGCCGTGACTAGGGGGGCTTTCGCTCAGGTTCGCCTGGTGCGTCAGTTGCGGCCCTATCTGGACCGGGATGCCTTATGTACGGTTACTCATGCGCTTGTGACCTCTCGTCTTGACTATTGCAATGCTCTTTACATGGGGCTTCCCTTGAAGACCACTCGGAGGCTCCAACTGGTACAGAATGCGGCCGCGAGAGTTGTCTATGGAGTTTCCCAGTACTCCCACGTTACACCTTTGCTCCGCGAGCTGCATTGGTTACCAGTTGTCTTCCGGGTGAGGTTCAAGGTCTTGGTGATGGTTTTTAAGTCCTTACATGGCATGGGTCCGGAATACCTCAGGGACCACCTGCTGCCGGCGTCGACTCCCCTCCGCCCTGTGCGCTCCCACAGAGAGGACCTCCTCAGGGTGCCTCCGGTCAGAGAAGGCCGGCTGGTGGCCCCCAGGGGGAGGGCCTTCTCTGTGGGCACTCCGGCTTTGTGGAATCAGCTGCCGGTTGAGCTCCGGATGGCACCGGATCTCTGCTCCTTCCGGCGTGGGTTAAAGACCCATTTATTTGAACAAGCTGGCCTGGCCTGATGGGGGAATGTTAGGGTTTTAATGTTTTTTATATTTTGATTGTTTTAATTTGGGCAACAATTTAATCATTTTTAACTTTTGTACTTCTATTTATATGCCCTGTTCACCGCCCTGAGTCCTTCGGGAGAAGGGCGGTATAGAAATTCAATTAAATAAATAAATAAATCTATCTCCAGTCTACAACACCGTCCTTTCAACAGTTCCAAGAAGGCTCCGCCCCTATTTGTAGTACACAGTTGACCCTGACAACACAGATAAGCCTTCAGGTGGCTTCAATGACTCTCTGAAAGAAGGCAAGTGACCAGCTGTCTGCAAGGAGTATAAATCCTCCCATTTCCCCACCATCCAGTCAGAGCTGAAGAAGCTTCTGGGATGAGAAGCGAAACGTCTTCAAAGATAAACAGAGAAAGTCCAGTTGCCTCCTGGGGGGGGGGCAGGGAAACACCTTTGGAACAACCAGGACCTGGATCTCTGAGGATCTCCATGGACAAAACAGTGCAAAATAAATCTAGATGAAAAGCATGAGCTGAGTCCGTCGGGAAAGGGCGGTATATAAATCCAAATAATAAATAAATCCAAATAATAAATAAATAAATAAATAAATAAATAAATAAATAAATAAATAAATAAATAAATAATGTCTTATCTTCACTTGAACCCTCTTTTTTTCAATGTCCCTGGACAATATTTACCCTCCCAATATATCTGCTTTTATTTATCCGTCGGGGGGGGGGAGCGAGCAGAATCGCTCCATCGCTTGCTTTGTTTGATTGAAATGTTCTCTGCCGCTCAGCATTTCTGGCTGTTTTGCGGTTTGTTGATTCGTCAATAATAATTGGTCGGCCTCACCGAAACCAACACGCTGCTTGTTTGAAAGGTGATGTCTGTTTTGCTAAGAGAGAGAGAGAGAGAGAGAGAAGAGAGGCTCAAAACCTGCTCACAGGGCGAGCTGTCATTGTCCAGTTCATCGCAGCTAATTTTTTATTTTTATTTTTTACTACTTGGGTGCATCTCTCCCTGTAATCAGTACTTAACAGAGCAGCAATGATGCAAACTATTGATCTGGCGCGTTGGTCACACCCGCCACCATGTCGTTTTCCACCTTTGTAGGGATGAATTTAGCGCTGCCGTTGTTCACACGGCACACCTGCTCCTCCTAAAGAACCCATATGGTGGTCTGAATTGGGAGGGGGGAATCCGTTCCAGGGTTGCCCTTGAAGATTTTCACGGTAGGGTGAAATTAGTCCTGCAGAGACACGATGGGGTGCTTTCCACGTTCAGGAAATCTGTATCCATTCAGGAGTATCAATAAAAGAGAATATTTCTAGCTCTCAGAGTTGAAATATGGGGTCCTTTGTGCTCTCTCAGCTCGTTGCTTTCTTGCAGATGTTTCATTACCCAACTAAGTGACATCATCAGTGCTAGAAGGGAGTGGAGTTTGCAGAGAGGAGGAGGAGAAGAAGAGGAGAAGGAGGAAAAAAGGAGGAGGAGAAGAAGGAGGAGTAAGAGGAAGAAGAGGAGGATGAGGATGAGGAGGACTGTGGCATCCTTGGTGCTCTCTGAGCTGGTTGTTTTCTGGCAGATGTTTCATTACCCAGCTAGGTGACACAGTGGCGTAGCGTGGGGGGTGCAGGGGGGGCCGGCCGCACCGGGCGCAACATCTGGGGGGGCGCGCTCGCACTGAGCTGCTCGGTAGCCACTGAGGCTCTGTGTCATTTCTGTCCGCGCCGCAGGCTGCGAAGAGGCGGGGTGGGGCCAGGCCGCCGACATACACGCCGCCCAGTGACAGGCGGCGCACGCGGGCCCAACCAGGAGAGGCCCCCTGCTGCAGAGGCCCTCCCCCTCTCCCGGCCCCCGCCCCCTCCCGTGTCTCCTTCATCCGCTCCGGGAGAGCGAGCCAGAAAGGGTAGTGGACGGACGGACGGGCGTGCGGGAGGGCGGCGGCAGGGTGACTTTGGATTCCAGTTCCGCGAAGGAAGAAACTGGGGTCCCTTCTTTCTCAACGCACCGGACTGCTCCAGAATAAGAGCCTTCCTTAAAAGTCGCCCGGTTCGGCTCCGTGATAGCCGGCGATGGAAAATATCTGGTCCAAACCCAAAACCCGAAGTGAACAAGTGCACGCGGTCTCACGCCTGCGCTTCCTGCTTGGAGAGCACCGCGGGACTCTGCGCGGACTCTTCTTGGAAAGTCTACGCCGCTGCGGGGCGCGTCTTTTCAGCAGTGCCGTGACGTCACCGCCCGCCCGCCCCTCTATTTCCGCTTCCGGTTGCCTTGCCCCGCCCCGGGTGCTGACAACCCACGCTACGCCACTGAGGTGACATCATCAGTGTTAGAAGCAAGTGGAGTTTGCAGAGAGGAGGAGGAGAAGAAGAAGAGGAGGAGGAGGAGAAGAGGAGGAGGAGGAGGAGGAGGAGGAGGAGAAGAAGAAGAAGAAGAAGAAGAAGAAGAAGAAGAAGAAGAAGAAGAAGAAGAAGAAGAAGAAGAAGAAGAAGAAGAAGAAGAAGAGGAGGAGGAGGAGGAGGAGGAGGAGGAGGAGGAGGAGGAGGAGGAGGAGGAGGAGGAGGAGGAGGAGGAGGAGGAGGACTGTGGGGTCCTGGGTGCTCTCTGAGCTGGTTGTTTTCTTGCAGATGTTCCATTACCCTACTAGGTAACCTCATCAGTGCTACAAGGGAGTGGCATTTGCTCTTATTTTTATATTTTCGTGGCTTGCCCTGTCAGTGTTGGGGGGAGTGCTCTTGATAGTTCCTTGATTAGGCTGAACAATAACAATAACAATAACAATAACAATAACAATAACAATAACAATAACAATAACAATAACAATAACAATAACAATAACAATAACAATAACAATAACAATATAAAGTTGAAAGGGACCTTGGAGGTCAACTAGTCCAACCCCCTGCTCGGGCAGGAAACCCTATACCATTTAAGACCAATGGCTGCCCAGTCTCTTCTTAAAAACTTCCAGTGTTGGAGCATTCACAGCTTCTGGAGGCAGGTTGTTCCACTGGTTAATTGTTCTAACTGTCAGGAAGTTTCTCCTTAGTTCCAGGTTGCTTCGCTTCTTGATGAGTTTCCATCCATTGCTTCTTGTCCTGCCTTCAGGGGCTTTGGAGAATAGCTTGACTCCCTCTTCTTTGGGGCAGCTCCTGAGATACTGGAACGCTGCTATCATGTGCCCCCTCGTCCTTCTCTTCATTAAACTAGATGTACCCAATTCCAGCAACCGTTCCTTCCTTATGTTTTAGCCTCCAGTCCCCTAATCATTTTTGTTGCTCTTCTCTGCACTCTTTCCAGAGTCTCAACATCTTTTTTACATCGTGGTGATGAAAACTGGATGCAGGATTCCAAGTGTGGCCTCACCAAGACATTGTAAAGTGGTATTAACACTTCATGCGATCTTGATTCTGTCCGTCTGTTAATGCAGCCTAGCACTGTGTTGGCTTTCTGGGCAGCTGCACCACACGGCTGGCTCATATTTAAGTGATTGTCCACTAGGACTCCGAGATCCCTCTCACAGTTTGATTGTTTGTCTTTTTGTCTGAGTTTGTAGTTCATCAATTGGAGTATTTTTTGTCAAAAATATTGGTTTAAAAAGTCAAGATAGTGGACATGAAGCTGTAAGTCAGCGTTTTTAACCCGGACAACTTTAAGATATGTGGACGTCAACTCCCAGGATTCCCCAGCCAGCCATGGAATATAATCTTAAATGGTATAGGGTTTCCTGCCTGAGCAGGGGGTTGGACTAGATGACCTCCAAGGTCCCTTCCAACTTTATTATTATTATTATTATTATTATTATTATTATTATTATTATTATTATTATTATTATTATTATTATTATTATTATTATTATTACCAACGTTGGGAAACCCTGCTGCAATTGAGTTTTTGTTGTTGTTGTTGTAACATAGACAAATACTCTTAAACGATAGTGTTTGCATGCCTTTTCACAATTCGGAGGGTTCCAGCAAAATATTTTCCAAAAGAACTTTTCTCCCTCCCCGTAATATTTTATTTCATCTTATTTTTTCTTGCTTGCTCCTCACCCATTCCGTTGACTCTGTCAGGACTGTTAGATGTCAAGGCCAGAAACCTGTCAACAGATCATTTTACAAACTTGTATTCGGATAAAAACATGATTATTATTATTATTTATTTCACCTTCTCAAAACCAAAATGGCAAAAGTATGCAGGCTTTGGTCTCCAACGTTTGCTTGTCAGAGTCTCTTGAGAACTGCAGTGATTCATTTAACAACTGTGGGGGAGAAAGTCATAAAATGAGGTGCAACTCACTTAAAAATGGACTCGTTTAGCAAAAAAAAAAAATTGGTTGTAAGTTGATGTCTACCAGCTTGGAATTTTGGATGAAGAACTACGGGCTAACTGAGAAAGAAGTAAGGCAAAAGATTATTTTTCAGTGTTGGGAAGATAACATGACCTAAGGCTACAAATCTTGGATGGATGATATCTACTCATTTTCTGTGCATGAACCAGCTCTGTTGCTGTAATGGATGGTTGGATCAATATTCTCTGATGTGGCCAAGATTTAACCATGTGTTAAAAACTAGAGTCAACTAATCTTTCTATTTGTAATATAATTTTTCCTGTTAGATTTCGCGAGGGTTTGTTTCTTTATTCACCTTTTAAGCCTCCCTTTCTTTTTTTTTTAATTGAAAGGTTTTACAATACATTTTTGAATGCAAACAACCCCCCTCCTCCCCCTCCCCTCTCCCCAACCCCTCTCCACCCTCCCCACCCACCTCCCCAACTTCCCAGAGCTGAATACAGGGTATAAAAATACAAACAATCATAATCTAAAATATGCAAACAACAATAAAATATTAAATTCTATCGCACTTTAACTCTTAGTAAAATAACTACTAACTAATTATACATCATATAAATCCGCTACTTATTCAAATGCTAAGTGAAACTTTTTAGTCCCATATTTATTCTGAATATATTCGATCCATCTCCTCCATTCCACAATGTATCTCTGTTGCGAATGGTCTTTCAAATACGCTGAGATCTTTGCCATTTCCGCCAAGTTGGAAACTTTTAAAGTCTCCCTTTCTTTTATTGGGTAAGTCCAGTCTAATAAAGAGAAGGATGAGGGGGAACATGATAGCAGTGTTCCAATATCTCAGGGGCTGCCCCAAAGAAGAGGGAGTCAAGTTACTCTCCAAAGCATCTGAAGGCAGAATAAGAAGCAATGGATGGAAACTGACCAAAGAGAGAAGCAACCTAGAACTAAGGAGAAACTTCCTGACAGTGAGGACAATTAACCTGTGGAACAACCCGCCTCCAGAAGCTGTGAATGCTCCAAAGCATCTGAAGGCAGAATAAGAAGCAATGGATGGAAACTAACCAAAGAGAGAAGCAACCTAGAACTAAGGAGAAACTTCCTAACGGTGAGGACAATCAATCAGTGGAATGACTTGCCTTCAGAAGTTCTGGGTGGCGTTTAAAGAGAGACTGGACAGCCACTTGTCTGCAACAGTATAGGGCAGTGATGGCGAACCTTTTAGAAACCGAGTGTCCAAACTGCAACCCCAAACCCACTTATGTATCATTGGGTGCTGGATGGGCGTGGCTCTTTGGGTGGGTGTGGCCCATTGGGTGGGCATGGCTGCAGTGGTAACGGCAGACTGGGTGGGACTAAACAGTTCAATCAATCAATTCCAACTTTGCGAGAACTTTTTTTTCCCCGCGAGAAGTTGAAATTGATTGAACCTTTTTTTTTTGCACATGGCAGCAGAGGCCTAAAGCGAAAAGGTTTTATGAAACCCAGCTGAAGGCCTAGGACTGGGACGACGGCACGCTTGCCCACAGAGAGGGCTCTGTGTGCCACTAAAACATATAGGGAACGGTTGCTGGAATTGGGTATGTGTAGTTTAATGAAGAGAAGGGTGAGGGGTGACATGATAGCAGTGTTCCAATATCTCAGGGGCTGCCCCAAAGAAGAGGCAGTCAAGCTATTCCCCAAAGCACCTGAAGGCAGGACAAGAAGAGATGCATGGAAACTAGTCAAGGAGAGAAGCAACCTAGAACTAAAGAGAAACTTCCCGACAGAAGAATTAACCAGTGGAACAACCTGCCTCCAGAAGCTGTGAATGCTCCAACACTGGAAGTTTTTAAGAAGAGACTGGACAGCTATTTGTCAGAAATGGTATAGGGTATCCTGCCTGAGCAGGGGGTTGGACTAGATGACCTCCAAGGTCCCTTACAACTTTATTATTATTTTTATTACTTGTGGCACCTGTGCCATAGGTTCACCACCACGAGTATAGGGTTTCCTGCTTCAGCAGGGGAATGATCTCCAATATCCTTCCAACTCTCTTATTCTGTTCTTATTTCCGTTTTCTTTATCTGGTAAATGGAAACGGTAAAAAAGCTGGCAAAATCTAGTAAACAAAGCAAAAAGAGAGAGAATGAGAGCAGAGGGGGAAGAAGGAGTACAATGGAGGATTTTACCTAGGTTGAAGACAGCTTTTAAGAATATATCCAAGACATCTGATGCAAACAGCCTAGACCAGGGGTCTTCGAACGTGGCCCTTTTATGACTGGTGGACTTCAACTCCCAGAATTCCTCAGTCGGCCATTTTGATGAAACTGCAGGCTTGGATCCAGACCAGGGGTCTTCAAATGTGGCCCTTTTATGACTGGTGGACTTCAACTCCCAGAATTCCTCAGTCAACCATTTTGATGAAACTGGGGGCTTGGATCCAGACCAAGGGTCTTCAGACTTGGCCCTTTAATGACTTGTGGACTTCAACTCCCAGAATTCCTCAACCAACATGCCTGGCTGAGGAATTCTGGGAGTTGAAGTCCACCAGTCATAAAAGGGCCAAGTTTGAAGACCCCTGGCCTAGACCTTTATGGTATTTAGGGCTGAAAACACTCTTTACCAATACCTCTACTTCTATGAAAGCAAAAATAAGGGGATGAGGAATGTACATTTCCCCCCCCCTAGATTTTGTTTTTAACCCCACCTTTATTACTTTATTACTTTGAAGGGGTCGCAATGGCTCAGCCATCAAAGATGCTGAACTGGTGATCTGGAAAGCTGACAGGCTGGGTTTGAGACCTGAGCACTGCACAATGGGGTGAGCGCCCATTCCTTGCTTCAGCTCCTGCCCTCCTCGCAGTTGGAAAGCATGCAAATGCGAGTAGATTAATAGGTACCATTTCGGCGGGAAGGTAACAGCGTTCCGTGCACCTCAGTATATAGTAATGCCGGCCACAGAAGTCCTGGTATTAAGATCAGGTGAAGTGTTAATACCACTTTACCATGCTTCGGTGAGGCCACACTTGGAATCCTGCATCCAGTTTTGGTCACCACGGTGTAAAAAAGAGGTTGAGACTCTAGAAAGAGTGCAGAGAAGAGCAACAAAGATGATCAGGGGACGGGAGGACAAAGCATATAAGGAACGGTTGCTGGAATTGGGTGTGTCTAAGGACTTGCTTGTCTTTGGTCAGTTTCCAACCGTTGTTTCTCGTCCTTCCATCTGGTGCTTTGGAGAATAACTTGCCCCCTCTTCTTCTTTGTGGCAACCCCTTAAATACTGCTATTAGAATAGAATAGAGCTGGGAGCTTGGAGGTCTTCTAGTCCAGCCCCCCCCCACTCAAGTAGGGGAACCTATACCCTCTCAGACATGTGATTGTCTAGTCTTTTCTTAAAAACCTCCAGTGATGGAGCCCCCACGATTTCTGGTGGCAAGCCGTTCCACTGGTTAATTGTCCTCCCTGTCAGGAAGTTTCTCCTTAATTCCAGGTTGCTTCTCTCTTTGGTCAGTTTCCAACCAATGTTTCTCCTCCTTCCCTTTGGTGCTTTGGAGAATAGTTTGACCCCCTCCTCTTCTTCGTGGCAGCCCTTCAAATACTGGAACACTGCTATCCTATCACCCCTATTTCTTATTTTCTTTAGACTAATCAAACCCAAGTCCTGCAGCCGTTCTTCGTAGGTTTTAGTCTCATGCGCTAAGTCCATATCTATTTCTAAATTGTGTGGGGTCTTCAAGATAGCCCCAGGGAACTGCCGGAGAGAACGAAGTGATCCATTGTTCAGTCGTTCCCTGAGCATTAGTAGACCCGGGGTCACGGCAATCTTGCAAAAACGGGTGCCGTTTTGGGCTCATTAGCTCTCAGCAACAGTGGCGTAGCGTGGGTTGTCAGCACCCGGGGCGGGGCAAGGCAACCGGAAGCGGAAATAGAGGGGCGGGCAGGCGGTGACGTCACGGCACTGCTGAAAAGACGCGCCCCGCAGCGGCGTAGACTTTCCAAGAAGAGTCCGCGCAGAGTCCCGCGGTGCTCTCCAAGCAGGAAGCGCAGGCGTGAGACCGCGTGCACTTGTTCACTTCGGGTTTTGGGTTTGGACCAGATATTTTCCATCGCCGGCTATCACGGAGCCGAACCGGGCGACTTTTAAGGAAGGCTCTTATTCTGGAGCAGTCCGGTGCGTTGAGAAAGAAGGGACCCCAGTTTCTTCCTTCGCGGAACTGGAATCCAAAGTCACCCTGCCGCCGCCCTCCCGCACGCCCGTCCGTCCGTCCACTACCCTTTCTGGCTCGCTCTCCCGGAGCGGATGAAGGAGACACGGGAGGGGGCGGGGGCCGGGAGAGGGGGAGGGCCTCTGCAGCAGGGGGCCTCTCCTGGTTGGGCCCGCGTGCGCCGCCTGTCACTGGGCGGCGTGTATGTCGGCGGCCTGGCCCCACCCCGCCTCTTCGCAGCCTGCGGCACGGACAGAAATGACACAGAGCCTCAGTGGCTACCGAGCAGCTCAGTGCGAGAGCGCCCCCCCAGATGTTGCGCCCGGTGCGGCCGGCCCCCCCTGCACCCCCCACGCTACGCCACTGCTCAGCAAGGAGGCAGAGGAGACCACGTGTGGCTTGCCTTTCATCATTCCAGCTTGAAAGCAACCACTTACTCTTAAAACAATGAGAATTTAAGTGGCAGATATCTCATTAGCCGAAGAGGCAGCAGTTTGGCAGAGATGAAGGTTTCAAGGTAAAGTGTTGTTGTTGTTGTTGTTGTTTTCCCCCCACACACACACACACCCCTCTTTCTTCTCCATCCGTGTGTGTGGCACCGTGCACCACACCGAGAATTAAGATGCTTGCTTAGATGCATGGAACAAAAGCGTCCGTGCAGGTCGACTTACGGCCGCCATTGAGCGAAAAGGTTTGCCCCAGTACACCAACTTTCTTGCCACAGTTGTTAAGAAACCATTGTGGAGTCATGGAGGGAGTAACACACTTGTCCTGTCTTGATTGCCCTTCGGCTTGCGACGGTCTGCAGTTAATTTAATTAAATTTAATAATTTGATTTCTATACCGCCCTTCTCCCAAAGGACTCAGGGCGGTGAACAGGGCAATACACAATAAAAATCGAATACAAAAATTCAAAAGTCATTAAACATCATGCCCATAAAATCAATACATATTAAAGTTAAAACTAGTTTTAAAAACCCAACCCCATCCCGTCAGACCAGGCCAGCTTGTTCAAAAAAGAAGGTTTTGAGATCACGCCGGAAGGAGCGAAGGTCGGGGGCCATCCGGAGCTCAACCGGTAAGCGGTTCCAGAGGTCTGGCGCGCCCACAGAGAACGCTCTCCCCCTGGGGGTCACTAATCGGCATTCTTTGATCGGCGGCACCCTGAGGAGGCCCTCTCTGTGGGAGCGCACTGGACGGAGGGAGGTTGACGCCGGCCGCAGGTGTTGCCGTAGGTAATCCGGACCCATGCCATGAAGGGCTTTGTAAGTCATAACTAACACCTTGAACCTCACTCGGAGAGCAACCGGTAGCCAATGCAGCTCGCGGAGCAAAGGTGTAACATGGGAGTATCGGGAAACCCCCAGCACAACTCGCGCGGCTGCATTCTGCACCAGTTGGAGTCTCCGGGTGGACCTCAAGGGCAGCCCCATGTAGAGAGCATTACAGTAGTCTAGACGAGAGGTCACGAGTGCAAGAGTGACTGTGCGCAAGGCATCCCGGTCTAGATAGGGCCGCAACTGGTGCACCAGGCGAACCTGGGCAAAGGCCAGTTAGACAGGAGCTAGCTCTTCCCATTGACCCAGGAACACGGAGTCCTCGGCTTAATGGCCAAAACCGAGTCCCACATTTCTGCTGCTAAGAGAAACGCTTCTTAAGTCAGTTTTGCTCCATTTTTGCATCCTTTCTTGCCACGGCTGTTAAGTGAATCGTTGCGGTTGTTAAACGAGTCGCGCAGTTATTAGGCGACTCTGGCCTCCCCCGTTGAACTTAGCTTATGGGAAGGCCGCAGTGGGGGACCATGAGAGCCCCGGCAACCGTCATAAATACGAGTCAGTTGCGAAGCGTCCAAATTTTTAGAACGTGGCCATGGGGATGCTGCAACGGTTGTGTGTGTGTGCAATTGGTCACAAGTCACTTTTTTTCAGTGCTGTTGTAACAACTCAGCAAATGTTGGCTTGCTTCGGTGTTGTGCACCCACCCGCCTTCAGCTGAACAGCTTGCCTTCAGACGTTGTGGGTGCTCCATCACTGGAGGTTTTTAAGAAGAGGCTGGACAGCCACTTGTCTGGAATGGTGCAGGGTCTCCTGCTTGAGCACGGGGCTGGACTAGAAGACCTCCAAGCTCCCTTCCAACGTAGGATTCTATCATTCAGGAAGGAAGGAAGGAAGGAAGGAAGGAAGGAAGGAAGGAAGGAAGGAAGGAAGGAAGGAAGGAAGGAAGGAAGGAAGGAAGGAAGGAAGGGCGGGCAATGGATGCAATCTAATCAAGGAGAGAAGCAACCTGGAATTGAGGAGAAACTTCCTGACAGTGAGGACAATTAACCAGTGGAACAGCTTGCCACCAGAAATTGTGGGCGCTCCATCACTGGAGGTTTTTAAGAAGAGGTTAGAACCATTAGACTTTCATCTGTCTGAGATGTTATAGGTTCTCCTCCTTGAGCAGGAGGCTGGACTAGAAGACCTCCAAGGTCCCTTCCAGCTGTATTCTATTCTATTCTATTCTATTCTATTCTATTCTATTCTATTCTATTCTATTCTATTCTATTCTATTCTATTCTATTCTATTCTATTCCATTCCATTCCATTCCATTCCATTCCATTCCATTCCATTCTATTCTATTCTATTCTATTCTATTCTATTCTATTCTATTCTATTCTTCCACTCCATTATTCTATTCTATTCTATTCTATTCTATTCTATTCTATTCTATTCTATTCTATTCTATTCTATTCTATTCTATTCTATTCTATTCTATTCTATTCTATTCCATATTTTCTTTTCTATTCTATTCTAGGTGCTGGTGATGACATACAAAGCCCTACATGGCATGGGTCCGGATTACCTACGGGAGCACCTACTGCCAGCGTCAACTTCCCTCGGTCCTGTACTCTCCCACAGAGAGGGCCTCCTCAGGGTACCACCGGTCAGAGAATGTCGGCTGGTGACCCCCAGGGGGAGAGCATTCTTGGTGGGTGCACCAACCCTTTGCAACCACTTACCGGCTGAACTACGGATGGCCCCCGACCTTCGCTCCTTCCGGCGTGATCTAAAAACTTATCTATTCGAACAAGCCGGCCTGGTCTGATGGGTTTGGGGTTTTAACATTATTTTTAACTAACGTACTACATTGGGCACAATCATTTAACTTTAAATCTTGGATCCTGTATTCTTATTTTTATTGCCCTGTACACCGCCCTGAGTCCTTCGGGAGAAGGGCGGTATATAAATCAAATAAATAAATAAATAAATATTCTATTCTATTCTATTCTATTCTATTCTATTCTATTCTATTCTATTCTATTCTATTCTATTCCATATTTTTCCATATTTTCTATTCTATTCTATTCTATTCTATTCTATTCTATTCTATTCTATTCTATTCTATTCTATTCTATTCTATTCTATTCCTTCGGGAAAGGGCGGTATATAAATCTAATAAAATAAAATAAAATTAATTTATTCTATTCTATTCTATTCTATTCTATTCTATTCTATTCTATTCTATTCTATTCTATTCTATTCTATTCTATTCTATTCCATATTTTCTTTTCTATTCTATTCTAGGTGCTGGTGATGACATACAAAGCCCTACATGGCATGGGTCCGGATTACCTACGGGAGCACCTACTGCCAGCGTCAACTTCCCTCGGTCCTGTACTCTCCCACAGAGAGGGCCTCCTCAGGGTACCACCGGTCAGAGAATGTCGGCTGGTGACCCCCAGGGGGAGAGCATTCTTGGTGGGTGCACCAACCCTTTGCAACCACTTACCGGCTGAACTACGGATGGCCCCCGACCTTCGCTCCTTCCGGCGTGATCTAAAAACTTATCTATTCGAACAAGCCGGCCTGGTCTGATGGGTTTGGGGTTTTAACATTATTTTTAACTAACGTACTACATTGGGCACAATCATTTAACTTTAAATCTTGGATCCTGTATTCTTATTTTTATTGCCCTGTACACCGCCCTGAGTCCTTCGGGAGAAGGGCGGTATATAAATCAAATAAATAAATAAATATTCTATTCTATTCTATTCTATTCTATTCTATTCTATTCTATTCTATTCTATTCTATTCTATTCTATTCTATTCTATTCTATTCTATTCTATTCCATATTTTTCCATATTTTCTATTCTATTCTATTCTATTCTATTCTATTCTATTCTATTCTATTCTATTCTATTCTATTCTATTCTATTCTATTCTATTCTATTCTATTCTATTCTATTCTATTCTATTCTATTCCTTCGGGAAAGGGCGGTATATAAATCTAATAAAATAAAATAAAATTAATTTATTCTATTCTATTCTATTCTATTCTATTCTATTCTATTCTATTCTATTCTATTCTATTCTATTCTATTCTATTCTATTCTATTCTAGTCCAATTTTAGTCCATTATTTCCGTTTTTGTCCTTTAGGGCAATAAAGAATGAGCTGTTGTCAAGCTATTGTCACACAGAAGACAGTAGATGGCTGATATCTTCCCTTAATTGTCTTTTCTGCTGACTAAAGTCCCTTTCTCAGATCCATTAACTGACCCTTATAGGTTTTAGATATCCAGACCATTCTCCTTCTTGATTGACCTCAGTTGAATGTCCTCCAATTTGTTCCTGTCCTTTATGAAGCATGGCACCCAAAACTGGACACGGGTGGATATGGCCAGGGCAGTCTAGAGTGAAACAAATACTTCTCATGATCTGGACTCAACGTGGTTGATACGCTTCAACATACAGGTAATCCTCAACTTACGACCACAATTGGGTTTGCTAAGTGATAAGGTCATTAAGTGTTGTCACCCTTGATTCTACAAACGTTTTTGCCATGGTGATTAAGCAACTCACACAATCATTAAGTATTGCCCCTTGGGATGTTCACACAAGGAGATCATAAAGCATCACAAAGCACCAAATTTTGATCAGGTGACCTACAATGATTATAAGTGCAAAAGCCGTGATAAATCACCCTTTTCAGCGTCATTGCAACTTTGAACGATCATTAAATGAATGGTCTTAAGTCAAGGGCTACAGGTAGTCTACAGGAGGAGGAGGAGAAGGAGAAGGAGGAGGAGGAGGAGGAGGAGAAGAAGAAGAAGAGGAGGAGGAGGAGGAAGAAGAAGAAGAAGAGGAGGGGGGAGGAGGAGAAGGAGAAGGAGAAGGAGAAGGAGAAGGAGAAGAAGAAGAAGAAGAAGAAGAAGAAGAAGAAGAAGAAGAAGAAGAAGAAGAAGAAGAAGAAGAAGAAGAAGAAGAAGAAGAAGAAGAATTTGATTTGGCAGGGACCTTGGAGGTCATCTAGTCCAACCCCCTGCTCAGGCAGGAAACCCTACCATTTCAGACAAATGGTTGTTCAATCTCTTCTTAAAAACTTCCAGTGTTGGAGCATTGACAGCTTCTGGAGGCAAGGAGTTCCACTGGTTAATTGTTCTCGCTGTCAGGAAGTTTCTCCTTAATTCTAGGTTGCTTCTCTCCTTGACGAGTTTCCATCCGTTGCTTCTTGTCCTGCCTTTGGGCGCTTTGGAGAATAGCTTGACTCCCTCTTCTTTGGGGCAGCCCCTGAGATATTGGAAGACTGCTATCATGTCACCCCTCGTCTTCTCTAGTCCATCAGATATTGTGGTTTTTAAGAAGAGGCTGGATAGCCACTTGCCTGGGTGGACTAGAAGACCTCCAAGGTCCCTTTCAGCCCTATTCTGATTCAGAGTTCACCTCCAAACCAAAGTGCCTCCAGCTGGTCTCTGATTTTCCAGGTCTGAATTTCCTTTCCAAAATCCTTGGTTTCCAGAACGTTTGATTTTCAGCCCACCAAAAGAGATAATGATGTGGCTTTTTCTGGAAGCGGATTGATATTTCCATGCGATTCCAGCAACGGTGCTCTCGATCGCCGTTTCTGACATGCAGAAGGCCTTTGGGTCATTGCCGTTTCTCTCTCTCTCTCTCTCTCTCTCTCTCTCTCTCTCTCTCTCTCTCTTTCTTCAGAATTGTTTTAAAGGACGATCCATTGGCCTTTTGAGGATCCCATGCTCGGCATTGCTATTTCTCCTTGGAGAGCCACTTTCCCTTTATTGAGTTTCCAGAAGTTGCCGTAAATTCATTCCAAATGTTTTCAAAGGACCAAAAAAAAAGAGACTCACATTCTTTCCGAAGTTTTCAGAAAACGGAGGCCTTTTCCACGAGGCTGGAAAATTCGGAGGGGAAGGGGGGGCAGGGTGGGGGGAAGCCAAAGGAAGACGCTGTGAGTGTGTAAATTTCCATCTGCTGCTTTGCTGGAAAGGATGAGATGGAGGTTGCTTCTAAACCAAACTGGTTTTGTGGCAAGGAAAACATTTGACACGCTGCCCTTGGCTGGCAGACCTCTCTGGAAGCTATAAACAAAGCAAGTTTCGCCACTCTTGGTCCTCTGGCATCCAGGAATAACTAGAATTCCTCTTTGTTTTCTTCACGTCTCCTTAAAACAGGCTAAGTCCATTCCTTGGCCTCAAAGCACCTGAAGGCAACACAAGAAGCAACGGATGGAAACTAACCAAGCAGAGAATTAGGGAGAAACTCCCTAACAGTGAGAAAAATTAACCAGGGGAACGGCTTCAGAAGTTGAAGGTGCTTCATCTCTGGAGATTTTTAAGAAGAGATTGGACGTCCACTTGTCTGAAATGGTATAGGCTGGACTAGAAGACCTCCAAGGTCCCTTCCGGCTCTATTCTGATTTGACTGATCTTGTCTGAAAAGCCTCCAGTGATGGAGCACCCACAACTTCTGGAGGCAAGCTGTTCCACTGGTTAATTGTTCTCACTATCAGAAAATCTCTCCTCAGCTCTAGGTTGCTTCTCTCTTTGATGATCTTCCATTTCTTGTCTTGCCCTCAGGTGCTTTGGAAAATAAGTTGACTTCCTCTCTGTAAGAGCCCCTCAAGTACTGGAAGACTGCTATGGTATCACCCTAGTCCTTCTCTTCATTTGTCTAGACTAAGGGGAGGCAACCTTGGCTCGTTTATGACTCATGGACTTCAAGTCCCAGAATTCCTGAGCCAGCATGAGGGAAACTTTGGGCCCTTCTTGACTTGTGGACTTCAAGTCCCAGAATTCCTGAGCCAGCATGAGGGAAACATTGGCCCCTTCATGACTGGTGGACTTCAACTCCCAGAATTCCTGAGCCAGCATGAGGGAAACTTTGGGCCCTTCTTGACTTGTGGACTTCAACTCCCAGAATTCCTGAGCCAGCATGAGGGAAATATTGGCCCCTTCATGACTGGTGGACTTCAACTCCCAGAATTTTTGAGCCAGCATGAGGGAAACATTGGCCCCTTCATGACTGGTGGACTTCAACTCCCAGAATTCCTGAGCCAGCATGAGGGAAACTTTGGGCCCTTCTTGACTTGTGGACTTCAACTCCCAGAATTCCTGAGCCAGCATGAGGGAAATATTGGCCCCTTCATGACTGGTGGACTTCAACTCCCAGAATTTTTGAGCCAGCATGAGGGAAACATTGGCCCCTTCATGACTGGTGGACTTCAACTCCCAGAATTCCTGAGCCAGCATGAGGGAAACTTTGGCCCCTTCATGACTTGTGGACCTCAACTCCCAGAATTCCTGAGCCAAGGTTGCCTACCCCTGGTCTAGACATATCTAGTTCCCTCAATCATCCATTGTACGGTTTAGTCTCCTAATCATCTTTGTTGCTCTTCTTTGCACGCTTTCTAGGATCTGAACATCTTTTATGTTGTTTTTTTTAAAAGAAATCCAGATTAATCTTCTTTGCAGCATCTTATTTCTAGAGTCCATGTCAGCCTTCCTCACCATAGCAATTCCCTTGGGCAGAGGTAGGCAACCTTGGCTCTTTTATGACTGGTGGACTTCAACTCCCAGAATTCCTGAGCCAGCATGGGGGAACTTATGGCCTCTTCATGACTGGTGGACTTCAACTCCCAGAATTCCTGAGCAAGCCACGCTGAGGGGAAAGGGAGAGGTTTCCAAGCTGAGCCAGGCTGGCTCAGGAATTCTGGGAGTTGAAGTCCACAAGTCATAAAAGAGCCAAAGTTGCCTACGCCTGCCCTTGGGGATGGAACTTGTACAATTCCCAGAATAATCAGCCAGCACCTTGAGATTATCGGCTGTTGCAATGCCCTCCTGACATTACTAGATGTTTATAGTCCCAGCAATTCTCAAACTTTTCTCAGAGAGGAATCTTGCTCCTTGCTACACAAAGGCTGGACCTAGTCCAAGGTTTTTAAATAAAGCACCAACAGACATAATTATTAATGATATTCTCATACAAGATCCAACTTGATAGCTACAGTATCAAGCACTAAAATCACGGCCACTCCTTCAGCTATAGGAAAAGCAAAACATATTCTAGGAAGAAGGAACATTTTTTTTTTGCAAATATAATGACCCAGGTTTAATTTCGGGGATCTCCACTTAGAATTTAAAGAATCCTTCGAAGATTCTTTTTTAAAAAAATAATCATCATCTCAGTATTAACTCAAAGAACCAGTCAACCTATTCTCTCCAAAGCGCCCGAAGGCAGGACAAGAAGCAACAGATAGAAACCAGTCAAGGAGAGAAGCAACCTGGAACTAAGGAGAAACTTCCTGATAGTCAGAACAATTAACCAGTGGAACAACCTGCCTCCAGAAGCTGTGAATGCTCCAACACTGGAGGTTTTTAAGAAGAGACTCGACAACCATTGGTCTGAAATGGTATAGGGTTTCCTGCCTGAGCAGGGGGTTGGACTAGATGGCCCCCGAGGTCCCTTCCAACTCTGTTATTCGAAGAATCAACC
>NC_139513.1:286840859-286937877 GCF_947247035.1 Vipera ursinii | reverse complement strand
GTTCCGAGTAGCGCAGTTGTTGTTGTTGTTGTTGTTATTGTTACTGTATTTACAAAGTAATAAAGGCAGGTTAAAAATGTAACAAGGTAATCTAGGGATGAAAAATTCAGTGTAAAAGGCTTCATTAAGGGATATTGTTGCAAATCATATAAAAAGGGGGAACTTAATTGTGTAGTCACAGCTGCTGTTTTGACTTTTTGACACCCTGTGAAGTCATCCTTGGCTCAGTCTGCCAGGAGCTGTTTTTTTCCACTATCCCTAAAAAAAATGCCTGTGCACAAAAGCTGAATTAACCCATTCTCCGGATTCACACGGTTATCTTGAATGATCACTTCACTAGAATATGCAAAATATGCTATTATTATTATTATTGTTGTTGTTGTTGTTATTATTTGTGGCGGGGGTCACCTGATCCCCTTTTACGAACTTCTGAGAAGCAAAGTCAATGGAGAAACCAGGGTCACTTAGCAACCGTGTTGCAAACCTACCGACGGCAGCGATTCGCTTAACAAGCATGGCAAGGAAAGTCGGAAAATGGGTCAGAACTCACTTCCTGAACTTCTCACTTGGCAACATAATTTGAGCACTTTTCATTATCTGTACCCAGTTTGATGGTTCTCGGTCCTCAACGTCGTAGGTGCTACGTAGCAGCTATAACTGGCAGAAAGAGAGGATACTGTCAATTTTCCCACTGAAATGCAGATCAATAAACCTCTATGCGGTAGTGGCCAAAATTGTGGAAACCTTTTGGGAAAAGTGTACAGTAGAAATGTCACTTTTGGTTTAAGTTTCCACCCATTTTTCTTCTAATTTGTTTATAACTGTAGCCTTGTTCCCTTAATAATACTATTTTACATCGCTTTCTGGGCGACCGGTCAAGTCTTTGCACCATTTCTTTAATTTTATTACGTTCTACAAGCTCACTCAATGAAAGAACACACACACAAAAAAAACAACCAACTCGATCACATAACACACTGACAAGTGTCCTCCTTTCGGCTTCAATACATGACATCGATAACTGGATCCTACTGCGATCTGATTGGCTCATTGCCGAAACAAGATGACACCCAATTGGCTCTCTAAACACTCCTGCTCATTGGCTACAATCAGATGAAGGAAAGCTGTTGTTGTTGTTAATTGCGAAGTCGTGTCCGACCCATCGCGACCCCATGGACAACGTTCCTCCAGGCCTTCCTGTCCTCTACCATCTTCAGGAGTTCATTTAAGCTCACGCCTACTGCTTCAGTGACTCCATCCAGCCACCTCCTTCTCTGTCGTCCCCTTCTTCTATTGCCTTCAACCTTTCCCAGCATTGGGCTCTTCTCCAGTGAGTCCTTCCTTCTCATTAGGTGGCCAAAGGATTTGAGTTTCAGCTTCAGGATCTGGCCTTCTAAAGAGCAGTCGGGGTTGATCTCCTCTAGGACTGACTGGTTTGATGGCCTTGCAGTCCAAGGGACTCGCAGGAGTCTTCTCCAGCACCAGAGTTCAAAGGCTTCAATTCTTTGGCGCTCAGCCTTTCTTATGGTCCAACTTTCACTGCCAGCTAGCTGATATCAACCTAAGCAAGTTGTGCCTCCTTTTTCTGGTGACTTGGCTGTAACTTTTCATAGAATACGGCACAGATAATTGAACAAACCTTGTTGCATTAGATTCTTGATTAAACTATCTTTCCGTTGATATATAATTTGATGGTACTACTCCAGAAAAAAAAAAAGTGGTGTTATTGGCCATCAAACCTCAAGTGTACACTTTTCCCAAAAGGTTTCCACAATTTTGGCCACAACTATATAAACAGCTTCCCAATTCTCCTCTTCGTCTCCGGCAGCGGCGCCCCAAATTTCCATTGCTAAGCGAGACGGTTCAGTGAGTTTTGCCCCATTTTACGACCATCCTTGCCAGGGTTGCTAAGTGAATCACCGCAGTTCTTAAGTTAGTCACACAGCTGTTCAGCGAATCCGGCGTCCCGCATTGACCTTTGCTTGTGGCAAAAGGTGAACAGGCGACACCGGGACTCTGCAACCATCCTAAAAAATGAGTCGCTGGCCAAGCGCCTGAATCTTGACCACAGGGATGCTGGCATGGTTGTAAGTGTGAAAAAGGGTCCTAAGCAGTGGTGGGATTCAAATCTGTGAACAGCCGGTTCTCTGTGTGGATGCCGCTTCCAGAAGTCTGTTGTGGGCCCGGGCAACAAAAAATTAGCTACCGGTTCTGCCGAAGTGGTGCGAACCGGCTGAATCCCACCACAGGAAGGAAGGAAGGAAGGAAGGAAGGAAGGAAGGAAGGAAGGAAGGAAGGAAGGAAGGAAGGAAGGAAGGAAGGAAGGAAGGTCACCACAATGTAAAAAAGATGTCGAGACTCTAGAAAGAGTACAGAGAAGAGCAACAAAGATGATTAGGGGGCTGGAGGCTAAAACATATAGGGAACGCTTGCTGGAATTGGGGATGTCTAGTTTAATGAAGAGAAGGTTGAGGGGTGACATGATAGAAGTGTTCCCATATCTCAGGGGCTGCCCCAAAGAAGAGGCAGCCAAGCTATTCTCCAAAGCACCTGAAAGCAGGACAAGAAGCAATGGATGGAAACTAGTCAAGCAGAGAAGCAACCTAGAACTAAGGAGAAACTTCCTGACAGCTAGAACAACTAACCAGTGGAACAACCTGCCTCCAGAAGCTGTGAATGCTCCAACACTGGAAGTTTTTAAGAAGAGACAGGACAGCCATTTGTCTGAAAGGGTATAGGGTTTCATGCCTGAGCAGGGGGTTGGACTAGATGACCTCCAA
Source organism: Vipera ursinii (assembly GCF_947247035.1). NCBI lineage: Eukaryota > Metazoa > Chordata > Lepidosauria > Squamata > Viperidae > Vipera > Vipera ursinii. Next base: position 286,935,097 of record NC_139513.1, on the reverse strand, counting down.
GGTCCCTTCCAACAACAACAACTTCTTCTTCTTCTTCTTCTTCTTCTTCTTCTTCTTCTTCTTCTTCTTCTTATTATTATTATTATTATTATTATTATTATTATTATTATTATTATTATTATTATATAAGGAAGGAAGGAAGGAAGGAAGGAAGGAAGGAAGGAAGGAAGGAAGGAAGGAAGGAAGGAAGGAAGGAAGGAAGACAGGTGGATGGAAGCAAGCAAGCAAGCAAGCAGTGGTGGGATTCAAATATGTGAACAGCCGGTTCTCTGTATGGATGCCGCTTCCAGAAGTCCGCTGTGGGCCTGGGCAACAAAAAACTAGCTACCGGTTCTGCCGAAGTCCTTTAGAAGTCACTTTTTTTTAGTGCCATTGTAACTTTCAACAGTTCACTAAATGAACTGTTGTAAATCGAGGACCCACCTGTAACGGCCAGGCACTACAAATAATTTACAAGGAAATCCTTGTGAAAGGATACCTCCGTATTGGCCTGGAATTCCAGAAGATGTGCAGCTAGCCCTACGACTCACAAGTTGGAACCGCACTGAATAAGGGGATTTATGAGCAGACTTTGCACTCACGACCGTTGCAGCGTCCCTGGGGTCGCAGGATCAAAATTAGGTGGTCACATGATCAAGTATTTAGCAGGGTTGTCGCATCCTGAGGTCACGTGCTTGTTATCTGTGACCTTCTCATCAGGCTTCTGACAAGCAAATGGGGATGGGGGAAGGTAGATTCCCTTAATGATCATGCAATTGACTTAACAACTGCAATGATTGGCTGGCTAAAAAGGTTGCAAATTGAGGTGTGATTCACTTAACAACTGCAATGAAAACTTGTCAGTTGAGGACCACCGGTAATTTCAAAACTTATGAGGAACGTCAAGTTGGAGAAGACGGGTACGATGTCAACACAAAGGAGGCTATGTATCATGCTCATGTAAAGTTTTTACGTTTGGACATTGGATTTCCCCTGTGTAAAATTATAATCCCCTTTCATCCTTCTAATGTAAGGTTTACTCAGTAGTAGTAAGGGATTTGATGTGGGTGAGTTAGATCTCCTAGTCTCGAATCATCATTGATCCTGTTGATTGGTGGTACTGGGAATTATAATTACAACATCGGGTTTTTTAATTAATTCTACAGGTTGGCCAGGCCTGTAATATCCACGTCTAGAAATAAATCCATAACCTGCCTTATTTTATCCTCCTAATGCATATAAATATCACTTAAGTGGTTCATCGCCTTTGGGTCGATACGAAATGTGAAAAGTTTAAAAGGGGGGGAAAGTCCTAAGGCAGGACAAAATAAGCCAATCGATCCGATAAAAGTAATTAATTAGAGGGAGAAATTCAGAAGTTGGCTTTGCAGGTGGAGAAGACATTTTCCTAAAAATAACTATCTCGACCCATTAGTGCATGTTTTTTTTCAAACTCGGTTTCATGAGAGGTTGGTGGGCTTCCATGTGAGATAAAGGCAGGGTGAAATTCAGCCAATATGTGTCATTAAAACCTTGCTTTTCCTCAAGAGTTCTGGAGAACTTGTTAATTAACAAATTCCACAGCCTTTTCATGAAATTTGAAAACTTCTCAAAACCAGCCTGGGAGGCACCAGTTGAGTCTTTCAAGAGACGGAGACCATACTTGATGGATAATCCTTGAAGCAGGTCCACCTTAGTTCCAGCCAACTCTAGTGCTTCCATAGATGGTCAATGTAGACAGCCCTAGTGAGCACCCTGAAGGAAATATGAAGAAGATGAATAGAGCCTTGGTGGCGCAGTGGGCTAATGCCTCCTTAAGTAACACCAGCTGCCTGCAATTAGTGCAGGTTCGAGTCCCACCAGGCTCAAGGTTGACTCAGCCTCCCATCCTTCCCAGGTAGGTAAAATGAGGACCCAGATTGTTGGGGGCAATAAGCTGACTTTGTAATAATGCCGCTGGGGTGTGTGTGAAAGCCCTAATAAGCAGGCATATACATAGAATGAAGGCTACTGCTAAGCTTGTAAGCCGCCCTGAGTCTTCGGAGAAGGGTGGGATATAAATGGAATTAAAATAAAAATAAATAAAAATAAGAATCATAAAACTTGGCTGGGTGACTTTGGGCCAATCGTCTGGAGACTATGAATTCTAGTCCCGCCCCTTAGGCACTAAAACACTGCTCTCATGTCCCTCCTCGTCCTCCTCTTCATTAAACTAGACATACCTAATTCCTGCAACCATTCTGTGGGAAGTCAGCCCACCCAGAGAAGGAAATGTTAACAGGGCAGAAAAATATATTTCCTCAAAGGATCTTAAAAGAGACAGAAAAGCATGCCCAGTTTTTTTAATAGCCCCAAGTCTCCCTCCCCCAAGCGGAAACCAGCTCTGTAGAAATGTAGATGTGATCATCCATTCAGGAAGGTTGGAGGCCCCCAGCTAGAAGATCGAGAAGACAAAGACACCTAAAATCTACATACCCCACCCAAACTCTAAGACAGGACATAATAAGACCTTGGTGGAGCAGTGGGCTGATGCCTCCTGAAGTAACACCAGCTGCCTGCAATTAGTGCAGGTTCGCATCCCACCAGGCTCAAGGTTGACTCAGCCTTCCATCCTTCCAAGGTAGGTAAAATGAGGACCCAGATTGTTGGGGGCAATAAGCTGACTTTGTAATAATGCCGCTTGGGTGTGTGTGTGAAAGCCCTAACAAGCAGGCATATACATAGAATGAAGGCTACTGCTAAGCTTGTAAGCCGCCCTGAGTCTTCGGAGAAGGGCGGGATATAAATGGAATTAAAATAAAATAAATAAATAAATAATAGGATTATCCCACAGATGCCAAGGGGACACAGGTCAAAATACATGACACAGGAAATACAAAGCCTCAAACAGGAACAGGAAACCACCTCAAGAGCCCCAGAGGGTATAAAAACCCACTCCCTCCATGTGCTCACTCTCTCTTTTCTTCCAGAGCCCTCTTCCGGCCTGGTTCTCCTCTTCAATAAACTGCAACCTTCTTCCTAAAGCAGTCGCCATGTTGTTTATTCCCGGCTTGGACTGAACCACGATGAAGACTTTTCTTTCAACCATTCCTGATATGTTTCAGCCTCCAGTCCTTTAATCGTCTCCCCTGTTGAATTCCCACCTGGGGGTTTTCACAAGCCTCCTGAAAAACCTAATTTTTCTTTTCTTTTTCTTGTTGTGAAGTTTATTTCCTCCGCAAATGGACAACACATTCCTAATTTGGAAAGAGAAAAATAGAGATAAGAATGGAAGAGGAGAAGGGAGAAAATGGAATTCCAGAATTCCTTTTCAAAAAAAAAAAACGCCTCTCTTTCCCCCCCTCCCTCTCTCTCTCCCCCAATATACATTGAAAGGGCCTTTTTTGTAAACTAAACTTGGGGGGGGGGAATGGAGGGAAGGGATTAAATAAAATCAGAAAAAGAGGAGGAGAAGAAGAAGAAGAAGAAGAAGAAGAAGAAGAAGAAGAAGAAGAAGAAGAAGAAGAAGAAGAAGAAGAAAAGAAAGGAAGAAAGAAAGAAAGAAAGAAAGAAAGAAAGAAAGAAAGAAAGAAAGAAAGAAAGAAAGAAAGAGCAGAAGGATCTAGTGAAACTTATCCAAATCTAATTAACTAAAGGAGCTGAAGGCTTATTAAGTGTCTCACTCCCCCCAACCCCGTCTTTGGATCTGCATTCATAACTTTGTGACCGCAACAGAAAAGGCCAGGGAGATTTCTTTATCGCTGTTTCTATAGCCTCCCCCTCAAAAAAGGCAGAAAGAGGCTAATAAGAAGGTTTCTGAGAAAGTGGAGGAGGGGACACATCGAAACCCCCACTTGGCATTTCGGTTACGACGCGCTTTGCAAGATAAAGAGGTTGCGGGGGGGGGGGGGCTTCTGAAAGCCTTGTGAGAAATGGCGAGAATTGGCTCCCCCTCTCTCAAGAGGCTCTTCGGTTCGTTTCTGGATTATAGCAGCTCAAAGTCAATGAAATAGCCTTCCAAGGAACGAAGGAGGGACCTTTCCTTCCCTCCCTCCTTCCTTCCCTCTCTTGCCTTCCTTCCCTCCTTCCCTCCTTCCTTCCTTCCTTCCCTCTCTCCTTCCCTCTCTCGCCTTCCTTCCCTCTCTCCTTTCTTTCCTCTCTTGCCTTCCTTCCTCCTTCCCTCCTTCCTTCCTTCCTTCCTCCCTCCTTTCTTCCTTCCCTCTCTCACCTTCCTTCCCTCCCTTCTTCCTTCCCTCTCTCCTTTCTTTCCTCTCTTGCCTCCCTTCCTTCCCTCCTTCCCTCCTTCCTTCCTTCCTTCCCTCCCTCTCTCCTTTCCTCTCTCACCTTCCTTCCTTCCCTCCTTCCCCTCTCTTCCTTCTTTCCTCTTTCACCTTCCTTTCTCCTTCCCTCCCTTCCTTCCTCACTCTCATTTTTTCTTTCCTTCCTTCCTCCTTCCTTCCTTCCTCCCTCCCTCCTTCCTTCCCTCCCTCCTTCCCCCCACCTTCTTTCCTTCCTTCTTCCCTTCTTTCTTCATTCACATTTTTCTTTCCTTCCTTCCTTCCTTCTCTTCCATCTTTCCTCTCTTGCCTTCTGTCCTCACTCTCATTTGTTAAGTGAGTTTTGCCCCGTTTTATGACCTTTCTTGCGACGGTGAAGTGAATCACTGCAGTCGTTCAGTTAGTGTCACGGTCGTTAAGTGAAACCGGCTTCCTCCATTGACTTTGCTTGTCGGAAGTTCGCAAAAGGGGATTGCGTCACACACACACACACACACACACGGACACACACACACACGGACACACACACACACACACACACGGACACACACACACACACACGGGGACACACTGCGACCGTCATCAATATGAAACAGTTGCCCAGCGTCTGGATTTTCGTCACGTGACCACAAGGCATGCTACAACGGTCGCTAAGAGTGAAAAACGGTCATAAGTCATAAAACCTTGAATGGACACTAAAAGAACCGTGGTCAGTCAAGGCCTATCTGTGAATAGAGCTAGGGAGAGGTGACAACTGATCTAAAATGACCCAATTTCCAGATCTTTTTAATCATCCTCAGAAAGTGAAATTGAGGCTCCCTTCGCCCTTTCGCCCATTTTGCTCAAGGATTTACCACTTATTTTCTTTGTTCTTCAAAAATACACTCAGGAAAAGTGCTGCAAAAAGGCGCGCGGCCGCATTAAAATTAGCATTCAAAACTACGGTACTTAGGAAATCGTTGCAAAAATGAAACATTAAGCAAAAAAAAAACAAAACCCAAACCCCCATGCATTTAGTAGACGTTTTTTAATTGTGAGCTTTTAAATCCGTTTTAAGTTTAACCACCCTTGTCATATTTGACAGAAAGAGAGCAATTCAGGAAAGGAAACGCCGACAGATTTTCCAAAATCCGAGAGAAATCAAAGTGGATAGAGTCACCCCATGTCCTTATTTAGTTCATTTGCATCAATTATAATTAAGCTATAAGGTTCCCTAAAATGTCAGAAAATAACATTACGGAGAATTCAGCTGATATTCTCAAAAGTTATTAACTGCCTCTGGAACTCATTATCTTAAAAAGTTACGCCTTTTTAGCCTGCATTAACACCAAGAAATACCTTAAAATTCGATTGTTCTACAGACCTATGGAAATTTAAAGTTAACGGACATTGCTTTTATTTTTATTTTTTATTTGTATTCCCACCTTTATGAGGGCAACGAACATATGCAACGCACCCTTCCTCCTCTTATTGTCCCTACAACAACCCTGTGAGGTGGGCTAGGCTGAGAGGGAGGGACTGGCCCAAAGTCACCTGTCTGGTTTTTCATGCCTAAAGTGGGATTAGAACTCACAGTCTCCTGGTGATGGGCCCAAAGTCACCCAGCTGTCTTTCATGGCTAAGGCGGGACTAGAACTCACAGTCTTCTGGTGATTGGCCCAAAGTCACCCAGCTGACTTTCATGGCTAAGGCGGGACTAGAACTCTCAGTCTCCTGGTGATTGGCCCAAAGTCACCCAGCTGACTTTCATGGCTAAGGCGGGACTAGAACTCACAGTCTCCTGGTGATGGGCCCAAAGTCACCCAGCTGGCTTTGATGGCTAAGGTGGGACTAGAACTCACAGTCTTCTGGTGATTGGCCCAAAGTCACCCAGCTGACTTTCATGGCTAAGGCGGGACTAGAACTCTCAGTCTCCTGGTGATGGGCCCAAAGTCACCCAGCTGGCTTTGATGGCTAAGGTGGGACTAGAACTCACAGTCTTCTGGTGATTGGCCCAAAGTCACCCAGCTGACTTTCATGGCTAAGGCGGGACTAGAACTCTCAGTCTCCTGGTGATTGGCCCAAAGTCACCCAGCTGACTTTCATGGCTAAGGCAGGACTAGAACTCACAGTCTCCTGGTGATTGGCCCAAAGTCACCCAGCTGACTTTCATGGCTAAGGCAGGACTAGAACTCACAGTCTCTCACTTAACCGCTACCATAAAATGGCTTTCGTAGCGATTGCTCATCCCATTTGTTATAGTTATCTTTCTAAAATTAATGTTTTATTGCCAGGTTACAACATTCGGCGCCTATGGTACACGTCTCTCGCCTCTTCAAATCCAAGATGAAAGAACTGACTCCAGATTTGTTCAGGTGATGAATATCAAAGTCACTCCATATTCCTAATACCACTTTTCTCAATCTGGAAATAGCCTATTTCACGTCCCAGCTTGAGAAAAACAAATAAAGCTACAGGATTGTCAACTTTGCTTTTTGATTGCTTTTTGCGTTTTTTTTTAAAGTTCCTCGAACTCCAGTCGCGCCGTTGCTCTTCCCAACGATAACAATGTCAGCTAAATATGCTAACAGCGAAACCGTTCCTTGCTAGCCACGTTAAATGTAGGAAATCCTGAGGCTGTTTTGTTTTTTTTAAAATTTCAGATGAAAGTTGGCCTTTCCAGTTAAGATAAGCCAGCTGGACCCCTCTGATACAATTACGTCTAGGAGAAGCTTTAAAAGAAACCGCATCACTCACCAGAAATTACGAGGACTGCAATAATAAGCTCCGTTTCATCAATCGTTACTTCCGCTGCAATTATTAGCGAGACCACGAAAGGAATTCTTTGCAGCCAGGGCTGAAAAGAATTAACGCACAGAGTGTTTTCCCAGGCTTGCCTTGAGCAAAAACTGCAGATGTCGCAAAACTAACCCAAACCGAACCAACGCTGTCGACAAGGTCTGGTTGCATTTTCGCGCGGAAGCCTTCTGGATACCGTCAAAGATCTGCGGGACAGACAAGACAGAATCGTGGCATGGTCGAGCTGGAAAAGAGCAGGATGACCCCTCAAGTAATTGGAAACTGGGTGCAAAAGCATGAAAGGCATGTTCCACCGGCGTCCGTTTTCTGCCTCTGTGTATTGGCTTTGAACTTATAAAGGATAAATAATTTTTTTTTTAAAAAAAAAGAGGCGCTCCGCAGTTTTGTCCACTTCCTTCCTTAGTTCCCTTCCTTCCATTTTTCCTTTCCCCTTTCTGCTCCATTCTCTTTCTTCTCTTTCTCTTCTTCTTTCCCCTTCTCCCTTCCCTTCCTTTCATCTTTACTTGCGCCACTTTCCCTTTCCTTTTATGATCCTTCACCTACTCTTCCTGTTCTTCTTTCCTCTTCCTTCTTCTTCTCCTCTTCCTCTTCCTTCTCCTCCGCCTTCTCTTCCTTCCCCTTCTCCTCTTTCTCCACCCATCCTTCTCCTCCTCTTCCTCCTTCTCTCTTCCCTTCCCTTTCCCACAATTTACTACCCTGCCAGATTCCAGCAGGTGGTTTAATGCCTTTACGAATAAGTCCTACATATATCAAATTCTATGGCTATGGTCTTCCCAGTTGCAATGTGGGGCAGTGAAAGTTGGACCGTAAGAAAGGCTGAGCGCCAAAGAATGGAGGCCTTTGAACTCTGGTGCTGGAGAAGACTCCTGCGAGTCCCTTGGACTGCAAGGCGATCAAACCGGTCAGTCCTAGAGGAGATCAACCCTGACTGCTCTTTAGAAGGCCAGATCCTGAAGCTAAAACTCAAATCCTTTGGCCACCTAATGAGAAAGAAGGACTCACTGGAGGAGAGCCTCATGCTGGGAAAGGTCGAGGGCAAGAGAAGAAGGGGACGACAGAGAAGGAGGTGGCTGGATGGAGTCACTGAAGCAGGAGGTGTGAGCTTAGATGGACTCCAGAAGATGGTAGAGGACAGGAAGGCCTGGAGGAACGTTGTCCATGGGGTGGCGATGGGTCGGACACGACTTCGCAACTAACAACAACAAAATATCAAATTCACATTTCATCAGAGTCCCCTGCTAGCCTGAAGTGTATTGCCAATCCAATAAATATTTTGTTTCTGGCCAAGCAAAAAGATTTCCTGGTTGCTCCTTGCATTCATTCCATAGTGTGTGATTTTTCTCTTACATGAAGATAAACTAGGGGAAAACTATTGCCCAGAAGAATAAGATAATCCGCTGGGCCTCTTCTCCTGTGTTAATGTTCTGGTTCTTGTGCGTCTTGACACCTCAACCCATGTTAACTGAATGTTGCTGTAATGGGTCTCTGATGTTGTCTCTCCACCTTTTTCTGTCTCTCTGGTGTTGTGTTCTTTCACCTCCTCCCCTATTTGTCTATGCCTCGCACAGTGTGGGATCCCAAGATATCTGCCCCAGATCAGCAAATCACTTTATCAGCTGTTTGTGTGTGTGTGTGTGTGTGTGTGTGTGTGTGTGTGTGCGCGCGTAGTTTAAGACTGGTTCTATGTCAGTTCTTTCTCTTAAGGTCTCGTTTCTAATTTTCTCTCTCTTCCAGTCACTCCGGCAGCTTTCCTCAAACATCTCATTTCTGTGGTAGAAGTCAGTCAGTCAGGGTCTCTCAACTTGGCTAATTTAAGATGTGTGGACTTCAACTCCCAGAATTCCTCAGCCAGCCATGTTGGCTGAGGAATTCTGAGAGTTGAAGTCCACACATCTTGAAGTGGCCACAATTGAGAATAGAATAGAATAGAATAGAATAGAATAGAATAGAATAGAATAGAATAGAATAGAATAGAATAGAATAGAATAGAATAGAATAGAATAGAATAGAATAGAATAGAATAGAATAGATATTGGAATATAGAACAGAACAGAACAGAACAGAACAGAACAGAACGGAACAGAGTAGAGTAGAGTAGAGTAGAGTAGAATAGAATCGAATCGAATAGAATAGAATAGAATAGAATAGAATAGAATAGAATAGAATAGAATAGAATAGAATAGAATAGAATAGAATAGAATAGAATAGATATTGGAATATAGAACAGAACAGAGTAGAGTAGAATAGAATAGAATAGAATAGAATAGAATAGAATAGAATAGAATAGAATAGAATAGAATAGAATAGAATAGAATAGAATCGAATAGAATAGAATCGAATAGAATAGAATAGAAAATATGGAATGGAATAGAATAGAATAGAATAGAATAGAATAGAATAGAATAGAATAGAATAGAATAGAATAGAATAGAATAGAATAGAATAGAATAGAACAGAACAGAGTAGAGTAGAGTAGAGTAGAATAGAATAGAATAGAATAGAATAGAATAGAATAGAATAGAATAGAATAGAATAGAATAGAATAGAATAGAATAGAATAGAAAATATGGAATAGAATAGAATAGAATAGAATAGAATAGAATAGAATAGAATAGAATAGAATAGAATAGAATAGAATAGAATAGAATAGAATAGAATAGAATAGAATAGAAAATATGGAATGGAATGGAATGGAATGGAATAGAATAGAATAGAATAGAATAGAATAGAATAGAATAGAATAGAATAGAATAGAATAGAATAGAATAGAATAGAATAGAATAGAAAATATGGAATGGAATAGAATAGAATAGAATAGAATAGAATAGAATAGAATAGAATAGAATAGAATAGAATAGAATAGAATAGAATAGAATAGAATAGAATAGATATTGGAATATAGAACAGAACAGAACAGAACAGAATGGAACAGAGTAGAGTAGAGTAGAGTAGAGGAGAATCTAATAGAATAGAATAGAATAGAATAGAATAGAATAGAATAGAATAGAATAGAATAGAATAGAATAGAATAGAATAGAATAGAATAGAATAGAATAGAATAGAATAGATATTGGAATATAGAACAGAATAGAATAGAATAGAATAGAATAGAATAGAATAGAATAGAATAGAATAGAATAGAATAGAATAGAATAGAATAGAATAGAATAGAATAGATATTGGAATATAGAACAGAACAGAGTAGAATAGAATAGAATAGAATAGAATAGAATAGAATAGAATAGAATAGAATAGAATAGAATAGAATAGAATAGAATAGAATAGAATAGAAAATATGGAATGGAATGGAATAGAATAGAATAGAATAGAATAGAATAGAACAGAACAGAACAGAACAGAACAGAACAGAACAGAACAGAATAGAATAGAATAGAATAGAATAGAATAGAATAGAATAGAATAGAATAGAATAGAATAGAGCCGGAAGGGACCTTGGAGGTCTTCTAGTCCAGCCCCCCACTCAAGCAGGAGAACCTATACCAGCTCAGACAGGTGACTGTCCAATCTCTTCTTTAAAACCTCCAGTGATGGAGCACCCACGATTTCTGGTGGCAGGCTGTTCCACTGGTTAATTGTCCTCACAGTCAGGAGGTTTCTCCTCAATTCCAGGTTGCTTCTCTCCTTGGTCAGTTTCCAACCGTTGTTTCTCGTCCTTCCCTCTGGTGCTTTGGTGAACAACGTAAACCCCTCCTCTTCTTTGTGGCAGCCCCTCAGATACACCCGAAGTAAGTAAACGTAAGTAAATGACAGCCACAATTTTACCAAAAAAAAACCCATCTTAATAAGGGTGTCCACAGGATAGGGTCAAAAAGTTAAAGTGGCGGCTGTACAATCAAAATGCCTCCCCTTTTTAAAAAAAAAATGAGTGGAGTTTCCCATTCTGGCTTCCATTTTAAGTGTTTTGTCCCTGTTCTGTGGACACGCTGCACAATTAATTTTTTTTATTGAAACGTTTTAGAATACATTTTGTCTTTAACAATCCCCCCTCCCCCACCCCTACCTATCCCTCCCTACCCCTACCCCCATTTCCCCCTCCCCGCCCGACTACCCAGAGCTAAGTATAAGGTATAAAAACAAAGAACAATCATAAACATCCATATGCTAACAACCATAAACTCTTAAATCTATCGTTCTCTAGCTCATATAAGATAACTACAAGCAATATTAATATTACATATAAAAAGAAAAAGAGAGGAAAAAAAAGAAAGGAAGACTTATTCAAATGCTAAATGAAACTTTTTAGTCCCATATTTGTTCTGGATATAGTCAATCCATTTTTTCCACTCCATAATATAACGTTCTTGCGAATGATCTTTCAAGTAAGCCGAAATCTTTGCCATTTCCGCCAGGTCAGAAACCTTCAGAGTCCATTCTTCTATAGTCGCTGCACAATTATTATCTAGAGTGGGAAGCTCCTATTACATTATTTATTTATTTATTTTATTTTATTTTTATTCCATTTATATCCCGCCCTTCTCCGAAGACTCAGGGCGGCTTACAAGCTTAGCAGTAGCCTTCATTCTATGTATATGCCTGCTTATTAGGGCTTTCACACACACCCCAAGCGGCATTATTACAAAGTCAGCTTAATTGCCCCCCAACAATCTGGGTCCTCATTTTACCTACCTGGGAAGGATGGGAGGCTGAGTCAACCTTGAGCCTGGTGGGATGCGAACCTGCACTAATTGCAGGCAGCTGGTGTTACTTAAAGAGGCATTAGCCCACTGCTCCACCAAGGCTCAATTATTGTATGCTTGCTGCTGGTGTTGAAAGGAAGCAGTTTCCTTAATGCCGGGTTGCTTCTCTCTCTGGTGAATGGTTGGAAACTAACCAAAGAGAGAAGCAACCTGGAATTAAGGAGAAACTTCCCAACAGTGAGGACAATTAACTGGCGGAACAACACAAGTTGCCTTCAGAAATCGTGGGCGCTCCATCACTTTTAAGAAGAGGCTGGACAGTCACTTGTCTGAGATGGCATAGGTTCTCCTGCTTGAGCAGGGGGCTGGACTAGAAGACCTCCAAGGTCCCTTCCGGCTATATTCTGTTCCATCCCTTAGCTTGAATTCATAGCCTTCAGGAGGTAAAACCAGGCTAGCTTCTCATTAAATCCCCATAATCTTGTTCAGAGGAGTGAAAAGTTCACCTTGATTGTTCAGAGAGAGAGAGGGGGGGGGAGAAAGAGGGCGAAGACAAAAATGGAAGGAAAGCCTCCATAGAAAACAGGGTTTTGGATGCCATCCAGGATTAGCAGGGCTGTCACTTTGAGCTGGTAATCAGAAGCCTTTTTCAGGAACGTGGGAAAAAAAGTTCTTTCCATTGTTAGCTAAAATGCTCGGCGGGGAAGACCCAGCCAGGGCTTTGAAGGTGCAAAATGAATGCAAACCCTAACACGCAGCTTAGGGGGGGTGGGGGGGGTGAGGGGGGGAGAAATGAGGAATGAGATCTCCCTGATCATGCACATTTTTCCACAGCAAAGCCAAAAGTATCCAAAGGACTTGATGCTTTTGTCAAAAAATAAATAAATAAAAACCACAAATGCCCAAGGCCCAAACTCGCCACATGCGTCAGAAAGGGGGAAGCTAGATGACCACCAAGGTCCCTTCTGATGGTGATGATGATGATGATGATGATGATGATTCTTCGCACAGTCAGCCAGATGTTCAGACTGGATTTGGCCTTTTTGTCTACCTATCGAGTCCTTACCAAGGACCTGGGATAGGCATATGTAGATGTTTGCTGGTATTATTATTATTATTATTATTATTATTATTATTATTATTATTATTATTATTATTATTATTATTATTATTATTAATCACACAGTCAGTCAGCCAGATGTTCAGACTGGATTTGGCATTTTTTCTACCTATCAAGTCTATTATTATTATTATTATTATTATTATTATTATTATTATTATTATTATTATTATTATTATTATTATTATTGTTATTGTTGTTCTTGTTGTTGTTGTTATTATTATTGATCATCGCACAGTCAGCCAGATGTTCACACTGGATTTGGCCTTTTTGTCTACCTATCGAGTCCTTCGCAAGAATCTGGGATAGGCAGATGTGGATGTTTGATGGTATTACAAATCTCGTCACAGGATGGAAGCAGTTCCTAGTAATGCTGCCTTTTGCAATTGACTGATGGCGAATTTGTCAATGCCGATGATGGTGTTCAAGTGGTGCTCCAGTTGTTTTGGGATTGCACCAAAGGTTATTATTATTATTATTATTATTATTATTATTATTATTATTATTATTATTATTATTATTATTGATGGTTGCAATGTCCTGGGATCAGGTGATCATTTTTTGCAAACTTCTGACCAGCAAAGTCAACGGGGAAAGCCAGGCTCACTTAATAACCATCTTACTAACACCTGTGACCAGAAAAGTCATAAAATGGAGCAAAACTCACTTAACAACCATCTCACTTAGCAACAGAAATCTTTGGATCGATTGTGGTTGTACGTCGAGGACTATCTGTGTCCAAATCTGCAGGGGTACCCAACCTTTCCGGGTGTCAGGACCCAGCTCAATCCACCTTAGGAAATAAGAACTCTTGGATGCAAGTTTAGTCCAAAAGGAAAATGTTTACTAGGATGGAATCGATTGTGGCAATACAAGACGGAATCTAACAAAGTTACATTTCAATCCTATATAAAGCATTCCCATTTCAGCCCCTCCCCTCATCCATTTGGTCAGGCTCTCATCATTTGCTTAGGTGTCAGGCCCTTCCGTGGGAAAGGGAACTCTCCTTGGTTTTATGGTTATTGCTTTCCTTTTCAGTTGTAAATGAAGATGCGATCCAGATCTGTCTCTCCCCCTCCCTCCCCCAGTTCAAACGTTTCCCTGTTGTTTGAAGATCGCCTTAAGTAACCATCCTCTCCCCCCCCCTCGGAGAGATGGCAGAATCCCCAGAATAAGCCCAATGTTCTACCTATACATTTATGAAATGTGATATAAATGGATTCTGACACCGGGTCTGTAGGCTGCTGGGGGCAGGATGTTTTTACATGTGTGCCAATTGCCAGCCTGGTTCCCAACAGGCCATAGCCCAGAACCAAGTCACAGAACAGCGGTGGGGGACCCCTGATTTAAAGCTTTATATGTAAGGAAGCATTGTCACCTGAAAGAATAGAATAGAATAGAATAGAATAGAATAGAATAGAATAGAATAGAATAGAATAGAATAGAATAGAATAGAATAGAATAGAATAGAATAGAATAGAATAGAAAATGTGGCATGGAATAGAATAGAATAGAATAGAATAGAATAGAATAGAATAGAATAGAATAGAATAGAATAGAATAGAATAGAATAGAATAGAATAGAAAATGTGGCATGGAATAGAATAGAATAGAATAGAATAGAATAGAATAGAATAGAATAGAATAGAATAGAATAGAATAGAATAGAATAGAATAGAATAGAATAGAAAATGTGGCATGGAATAGAATAGAATAGAATAGAATAGAATAGAATAGAATAGAATAGAATAGAATAGAATAGAATAGAATAGAATAGAATAGAATAGAATAGAATAGAATAGAATAGAATAGAATAGAATAGAATAGAAAATGTGGCATGGAATAGAATAGAAAATGTGGCATGGAATAGAATAGAATAGAATAGAATAGAATAGAATAGAATAGAATAGAATAGAATAGAATAGAATAGAATAGAATAGAATAGAATAGAATAGAATGACAGAGCTGGAAGGGACCATGGAGGTCTTCTAGTCCAGCTGCCCGCTCAAGCAGGAGACCCTATATCATCTCAGACAAGTGACTGTCTAGTTTCTTCTTAAAAACCTCCAGTGATGGAGCGCCCACAATTTCTGGTGGCAAGCTGTTCCACTGGATAATTGTCCTCATTGTCAGGAAGTTTCTCCTTAATTCCAGCTTGCTTCTCTGTTTGGTCAGTTTCCAACCATTTTTTCTCATCCTGCCCTCTGGTGCTTTGGTGAACAACCTGACCCCCTCTACCTTGTGGCAGCCCCTCAGACACTGGAAAACTGCTATCATGTCTCCCCTATTTTTTCTTTTCTTTTGACTAGCCAAACCCAAGTCCCGTAGCCTTCTTTCATATGTTTTAGTCTCCAGGCCTTGGATCATCTAAGTTGCTCTTCTCTGATTTTTTTCCCCAGACTCTCAACATCTTTTTTGTGCTATAGTAACCAAAACTGGCTGGATTATTCCAAGTGTGGTCTCACTAGCATTTTTATAAAGCGGTACTAATATTTTGTGTGATCTTGATTCTATGCCTCTGTTTATGCAACACAGGATTGTATTAGCTTTTTTGACTGCTGCTGCTGCACACGGCTGGCTCGTGGTCAAGGGATCATCCACTAGATCCCTCTCACAGTTCCGTTTTTGGAGTCAGGTCTCACCTAATCTGTACTTAAAGCTTTGATTTTTCCTGCCTAAATGTAAAACTTTGCTTTTTCCCATATTAATAGGGCCCATTGTTCAACTTTGTCAAGATCTTGTTTGGATCCTGAGTTTGTCTTCTGGGGTGTTGGCTACTCCTGTCAGTTTGGTGTCATCTGCAAATTTGATGAGTTCCCCTTTCAATTCCCTCATCTAAGTCATCGATGAAGATATTGAAGACTCCTGGGCCTAAGATGCAGCCTTGTGGTACCCCACTGCTTAGTCCTCTCCATGTGGATGTAGTACCACTCAGGACTACTCACTGAGTACGGTTAGTTAAAGTTCTATTATGAATCTATAATCAGTTTGGCCATTCACTTCTGCAGATTCTCCTAACTTACCCTCCCTTTCTGGCACTACCAGCAGCGTTTTATTTTTCCAATGTTGTGCCAAACTGATTCTGGCTGATGTCAGCATGTCTCTTATTAGATTGCGACCCTTTTCATTTATGCTTTCTGGAATTATTCCTAGTGAACGTACTTGTGGTTTTCATTCAAATGTTATTTTTAAGGTTTTAGCGTATTGCTTTCCAGTAACTTGGGATTTCTTTATATAAGCCTCCATGTGGCAGGATGTTTCTTCTCTGTTTGGACAGAGACCAAGGAGGTTACAAGGTCCTCCAGATCATCATCAGGTCCCATCACAAAGGGCAACAAGAAATGGCCCAGTACGGGAGAATATTTGTAGCTCAGGGTTGACATGAGGGGTCCTTGATGTTCTCTGAGCTTGGTTGTTTTCTTGCAGACGTTTTATGACCCAACTAGGTAACATCATCAGTGCTAGAAGGGAGGGAGGTTTGTGTGGAGGAGGAGGAGGAGGAGGAGGAGGAGGAGGAGGAGGAGGAGGAGGAGGAGGAGGAGGATTGGAGGGTCCTTGGTGCTCTCTGAGCTTGGTGGTTTTCTTGCAGATGTTTCATGACCCAACTAGGTAACATCATCAGTGCTACAAAGGAGTTGGAGGAGGAGGAGGAGGAGGAGGAGGAGGAGGAGGAGGAGGAGGAGAAAAGAACTGTGGGGTTCTTGGTGGTTTGTGGAGAGGCAACTGGACTTTCAGTGGTGATGGTCCAAAGTTGGAAAATAGATTTTGTAAGTTTCATCCTGAGGAATCATCAGCACCGGATATTTTCTGATTTTTTTTGTTCTACTATTATTATTTATTTATTTCCTTATTATTTATAACATTCCTACATTGTCTCTCTTGCCTGAATGACTCCAGCTGGTTTACAAATAAAACCATGGAATCATACAAAGGATATTGTTAAAAACAAAATTAAAACAAAACAAAACAAAACAAAGCTAATTCTATTAAATATCAATATTAAGCCAGTATTAGTAGTAGTAGTTAAGATATACTGGCCTAGAAACCAGGAGACAATGAATTCTAGTTGTGCCTTAGGCACAAAAGCTGACTGGGTGACTTTGGGCCAATCACCAGGAGACGGTGAGTTCTAGTCCTGCCTTAGGCACAAAAGCTGACTGGGTGACTTTGGGCCAATCACCAGGAGACGGTGAGTTCTAGTCCTGCCTTAGGCACAAAAGCTGACTGGGTGACTTTGGGCCAATCACCAGGAGACGGTGAGTTCTAGTCCTGCCTTAGGCACAAAAGCTGACTGGGTGACTTTGGGCCAATCACCAGGAGACGGTGAGTTCTAGTCCTGCCTTAGGCACAAAAGCTGACTGGGTGACTTTGGGCCAATCACCAGGAGATAGTGAGTTCTAGTCCTGCCTTAGGCACAAAAGCTGACTGGGTGACTTTGAGCCAATCACCAGGAGATGGTGAGTTCTAGTTCTTCCTCAGCCATGAAAGTCAACTGGTTGACTTTGGGCTAGTCCCTTTATCTCAGACCAGCTGACTTCAGAGAGTTGTCATGGGGAAAAAGTATGAGGAAGGTGTGTTGGATATGTTACAAAAATAACTCATAGCTCATTTTATAAAAATTATAAAGGCAGGATACAAAACAAACAAATAAGCCATTAAAAAAAACCTACCCCACCCTCCGTGGCAGCAACTACACAATTAAATCAGCCCCTGGATGGCTCCCTCTTCATTCAGGGTCCCCAGGCTTGCCGACAAAACCACGTTTTCAGGGATTTTCAGAAAAGCAGCAGGGTGAAAGTCAACCATAGCCTAGTGCAGGGGTAGGCAACCTTGGCTCTTTTATGACTCATGGACTTCAACTCCCAGAATTCCTGTCAGCATATGCTGACTCAGGAATTCTGGGAGTTGAAGTCTATGAGTCATAAAAGAGCCGAGGTTGCCTACCCCTGGCCTAGTGGAACCATGTTCCATATAGAAGGTGCCACCACCGAGAAAGTCTTTTTTGGTGTCTATGGAGATTCTCAGTCATCCAGGTCATTGTTATCCCAAAGGTGCTTTTTTCAAGAGGCAACTGGATTTCTTGCTTTTCTTTGAAAATGTTTCACTTCTCATCCAAGAAGCTTCTTCAGCTCTGACTGGATGGTGGGGAATGGAAGGAAATGACCAGCTGTCTGCAAGGAGTATAAATCCTTCCATTTTTTGGATGGTTCCATCAGATGAAAAATCCCTAATCGATGGGACCCGTAGCATGCCGTGCCTTTCTGTCTTGGTGAGCTGGATGGATATAATAGGTAGAGCCAATTTGTCAGGGTAATGATTTAAAGCAGGGGTACCTAACCCCTGGTCCGTGGATCAGTACCAGACTGCAGCATGCCAGCAACCGGTCTGCACAAACAAGCAAAGCCCCATCCGCAGGATGCGGGCAACACACAAAACCATGTATCCTCTGGTCTGCGGAAAAACCTCTCTCCACGGACCGGTCCCTGGTGCTCAAAAGGTTGGGGACCTCTGACTTAAAGGCTAACCAACTGATGTAACATAAGGTGGATGACGCAATGATAGGAATGACTTAGCAGTGTCTAAGTGTAAGCAGGGTCTGTATCCCTTTAAGAGCCTGAGTATAAAAGGGAAGGGTTTTGCTGCTGTGTTTTCTCTCGTCCATTTCCTGCTGTAACTGCTGTGTGTTGGATTCTGCTGTATTACCACATGTATGTATATTGTTCCTGGTGTATGATATTGTAGATAGTGTAAGATAAACCACTCTTTACTGTGTTTACTCCTGGGTTATCTCAGCGCAATAAGACTATGCATGGTCTGACAGAGTTCTTCAAATAATCTGGCCCCAAGTATATAATTATAAGGCAATCTAATAAACAGGATTCAGAGCCAATTGAAATGAAACAGAATAGTTAAGGCCTGGATTGATTTGGCTCGATGTGTGCACATGTTTGACAAGTTTTCAAAAAGAATCCCAAGAGCCCAAATTTGATTTGACACGTCACCACAGTTCAGTCATTTTGTATTTCAAATCTATGGCTGGAGTTGATTAGACCCTTCCATTAGAAGGAGCTTGTTTTAATCCAAAGGCTTAAGATTTAGACTGAATTTCAGTGCCATTTATAATAATAATAATAATAATAATAATAATAATAATAATAATAATAATAATAATAATAATAATAATAATAATAATAATAATAATAATTTTATTTTATTTTATTTCATTTTAATTCCATTTATATCCCGCCCTTCTCCGAAGACTCAGGGCGGCTTACAAGCTTAGCAATAATAATAATGATGATGATGATGATGATGATGATGATGATGATGATGATGATGATGATGATGGAAGGGACCTTGGAGGTCATCTAGTCCAACCACCTGCTCAGGCAGGAAACCCTATACCAGACATGTCAAACACAAGGCCCGGGGGCCAGATCTGGCCCGCAAAGTGGTTTCATGTGGCCTGCGAAGCCATCCTGGAAACAGTGAGGGAACGGCCCCCACTGCCTTGGCCCTGGCCCAGAGACCCTCCTTCTGCCAGAGACCCTCAGATCTGTCCCACTCCTGCCCAGGCCCCCCTAGGCACCCTTGATGCGAACAATGTAGAGCTGGCCATGCCCACCCAGTAGGCCATACGCACTCTAGCCACGCCTACCCAGTAGGCCACGCCCACCCAGGCCATACCCACCCAGCCCCCTGAGGGCAACTGCAATGCTGATGTGGCCCTCAATGAAATTGAGTTTGACACCCCTGCCCTATACCATTTCAGACAAATGGCTGTCCAGTCTCTTCTTAAAAACTTCCAGTGTTGGAGCATTCACAACTTCTGGAGGCAGGTTTTTCCACTGGTTAATTGTTCTGACTGTCATGAAATTCCTCCTTAGTTCTAGGTTGCTTCTCTCCTTGGTGAGTTTCCATCCGTTGCTTCTTGTCCTGCCTTCGGGTGCTCTGGAGAACAGCTTGACTCCCTCTTCTTTGGGGCAGCCCCTGAGATACTGCAAGACTGCTATCATGTCCTCCCTCGTCCTTCTCTTCGTTAAACTAGACATTCCCAATTCCAGCAACCATTCCTTGTATGTTTTAGCCTCCAGTCCCCTGATCATCTTCGCTGCTCTTCTCTGTACTCTTTCTATAGTCTCAACATCTCAAATGTTTTGTATCATGATCATATTGTGAAACAAATGCACCCGAACATGCTGGGTTAGCTGGTCATAATAAACACCAGTCAGACAAACAACGGACGGAAAAAAGGGACCAAAACCATCATCTCCAAATGCCAAAAGGATCAGACACTTTCCCCATCCTGCCAATTATCTTTAGTTCTGGAATGGAATGGCATATTTGACTCTCAGCCCAGATATGTCCACATTTCATAAAAATCAGCGTCTGAGAGGGACATTTTTTTAAAAAAAAAAAACATCCTGTTTACGTTCACATCGTAGAGGAACTCATCATTTTAATAGCCTTTCTCCCAGCCGAAAAAGTATTGCTATTTCTGTTTGGATTAAAAGCCTGAGACAGGGTAAGAATAAAGATCAGATCTTGGAAACCTTAAAAGATCAACTTTTTTGTCCCTGCTTGATGTTAATAGCTTCTGCATTCATTCTGTCATTTTTTTCCCCCGCCTGTCTAGTTTAATTTCTTCCACATCTGAATTGTTGTTGTTGTTGTTAGCTGCAAAGTCATGTCCGACTCACTGAGACCCTATGGACAACGTTCCTCCAGGCCTTCCTGTCCTCTACCATCTTCTGGAGTCCATTTAAGCTCATGCCTACTGCTTCAGTGACTCCATCCAGCCACCTCATTCTCTGTCGTCCCATTCTTCTCTTGCCCTCAACCTTTCCCAGCATGAGGCTCTTCTCCAGTGAGTCCTTCCTTCTCATGAGGTGGCCAAAGTATCTGAGTTTCAGCTTCAGGATCTGGCCTTCTAAAGAGAAGTCAGGGTTGATCTCCTCTAGGATTGACCGGTTTGATCGCCTTGCAGTCCGAGGGACTCGCAGGAGTCTTCTCCAGCACCAGAGTTCAAAGGCCTCAATTCTTTGGCCTTTCTTACGGTCCAACTTTCACAGCCACACATTGCAACTGGGAAGACCATTGTTGTTGTTGTTAGCTGCGAAGTCGTGTCCGACCCATCGCGACCCTATGGACAACATTCCTCCAGGCCTTCCTGTCCTCTACCATCTTCTGGAGTCCATTTAAGCTCACGCCTACTGCTTCAGTGACTCCATCCAGCCACCTCATTCTCTGTCGTCCCCTTCTTCTATTGCCCTCGATCTTTCCCAGCATTAGGCTCTTCTCCAGTGAGTCCTTCCTTCTCATTAGGTGGCCAAAGTACTTGAGTTTTAGCTTCAGGATCTGGCCTTCTAAAGAGCAGTCAGGATTGATCTCCTCTAGGACTGACCGGTTTGATCGCCTTGCGGTCCAAGGGAGTCGCAGGAGTCTTCTCCAGCACCACAGTTCAAAGGCCTCAATTCTTTGGCGCTCAGCCTTTCTTATGGTCCAACTTTCACTGCCATACATTGCAACTGGGAAGACCATAGCCTTGACTATACGCACTTTTGTTGACAGGGTGATGTCTCTGCTTTTTAGTGTGCTGTCTAGATTTGCCATGGCTTTCCTCCCCAGGAGCAAGCGTCTTTTGATTTCTTGGCTACAGTCCCCATCTGCAGTGATCTTGGAGCCCAGAAAAATAAAATCTGTCACTACTTCCATTTCTTCCCCGTCTATTTGCCAGGAATTGAGAGGGCCAGATGCCATGATCTTGGTTTTCTTAATGTTAAGTTTCAACCCAAGTTTTGCACTCTCCTGCTTCACCCGCAACAAGAGGCTCTTTAGTTCTTCTTCACTTTCTGCCATTAGAGTGGTATCATCTGCGTATCTCAGGTTGTTGATATTTCTTCCGGCAATCTTAATTCCAACTTTTGATTCATCTAGCCCTGCCTTTCTCATGATGTGCTCTGCATATAAGTTAAATAGGCAGGGCGACAGTATACATCCTTGCCGGACTCCTTTCCCAATTTTGAACCAATCAGTGGTTCCATGTCCAGTTCTCACTGTTGCTTCTTGACCCGCATAGCCTTGACTATATGGACTTTTGTTGACAGGGTGATGTCTCCGCTTTTTAGTGTGCTGTCTAGATTTGCCATGGCTTTCCTCCCCAGGAGCAAGCGTCTTTTAATTTCTTCCACATCTGAATGGAGTGTCCCAAATACACATATAAATCTAGAAAGACTTTTCATCTGCCCTCGGAGTTCAGAAAATGCTATTTTATGCCATTTGTGAGAAGCTAAAGAATCTAAAACAGCAATGTACCAAGGAGCTTCTCTTTGTAACTACCAGCTGTGTAATGCTGGAGATCTGGGACACTCCAACATCATAAATATGCATCATTTGCCAATCATTTCAGTTTTGATTCCGTGGATCACGGGGATGCTGCATTGGCCATGTGAAAAATGGTCATTAACACCTTCTTTCAGTGCTGTTGTAGCTTTGAGTGGTCACTGACAAACTGTTGTAAGTTGAGGACTACACGTATTGGGGCAGAAAATGCTTTCCTAAGAATAACGGTCAATTCAAGAGTTGCTATTGATACAAAAATACACTGTTCAGTCTGAACTAAAGCAATGTAATCCATCTGGTTTAAGGATGGAGCCAGATTCACAGATGAAATGCTGGTTATCTGGAGAACATGGAGCATCAAGAGTAATAGCTTTATCATATATGTTTCTGGACCTTGGAGTCCGAGTCCCTTGACCATGAGCCAGCTGTGTGCAGCAGCAGCAGCCAAAAAAGCTAATACAATCCTGGGTTGTATAAACAGAGGCATAGAATCAAGATCGTGCAAAGTATTAGTACTGCTTTATAAAACCCTAGTGGGGCAAAACCAGGAATACTGCTGCCAGTTTTGGTCACCACATCACAAAAAAGATGTTGACAGTTTGGAAAAAATTCAGAGAAGAGCAACTAAGAGGATCCAAGGCCTGGAGACTAAAACATATGAAGAACAGCTGCAGGACTTGGGTCTGGCTAGTCTAAAGAAAAGAAGAAATAGGGGTGACATGATAGCAATGTTCCAGTATTTGGGGGTCTGCCACAAAGAAGAGGAGGGCATCACTTTATTCACCAGAGCACCAGAGGGAAGGACAAAAACAATGGTTGGAAAGTGACCAAAGAGAGAAGCAACCTGGAATGAAGGAGAAACTTTCTAACAGGGAGGACAGTTAACCAGGGGAAGAGCTTGCCACCAGAAATCGTGGGTGCTCCATCCCCGGAGGTTTTTAAGAACAGACTGGACAGTCACCTGTCTCAGATGGTATACATAGGTTCTTCTGCTTGAGCTGGACTAGAAGACCTTCAAGGTCCCTTCCAGCTCTGTTCTGTTCCATTCTATTCCCTATTCCCCATTTTCCATTTCCCATTTGCAATATTCTATTCCATTCCATTCCATTCCCCATTTTCTATTTTCTATTTCTATTTTCTATTTTCTATTTTCTATTTTCTATTTTCTATTTTCTATTTCCTATTCTGTTCTGTTCTGTTCTGTTCTGTTCTGTTCTGTTCTGTTCTGTTCTATTCTATTCTATTCTATTCTATTCTATTCTATTCTATTCTATTCTATTCTATTCTATTCTATTCTATTCTACTACTCTACTCTACTCTACTCTACTCTACTCTACTCTACTCTACTCTACTCTACTCTACTCTACTCTACTCCACTCCATTCCATTCCATTCCATTCCATTCCATTCCATTCCATTCCATTCTATTCTATTCTATTCTATTCTATTCTATTCTATTCTATTCTATTCTATTCTATTCTATTCTATTCTATTCTATTCTATTCCATTCCATTCCATTCCATTCCATTCCATTCCATTCCATTCTATTCTATTCTATTCCATTCCATTCCATTCCATTCCATTCCATTCCATTCCATTCCATTCCATTCCATTCCATTCCATTCCATTCCATTCTATTCTATTCTATTCTATTCTATTCTATTCTATTCTATTCTATTCTATTCTATTCTATTCTATTCTATTCTATCTCTAGAGACCATTCTGGGGCTCTAGGATTGACCGATATCCTGACCTTGCTCTTCTCCTGAACCTGGCTTGGGTGGAACTCTCCATCTCCTTTGGCTGATTCCTGGACTGTTGATAAACCTGTCCTTGCTTCACTCCCCAAATAAGTTGTTTTTGGCTTAACAAATTCCATCGCTCTGCCAAGCACAATGGCTTGTAAACGGGAACAGGACGTGATGAGGTCCAGCTGGCTGAAAAAAAAAACAGTGTTTGTTTCTGATGGCTTACAGAAAAATGTCATTTATTTCTCTTCCCCGCCCCCCATGAGCAGAACGTAGCATGCCTCTACAAGGTGGCCAACACTTTTCACCTGAGAAGGGATGGGCCTCTGCTAGACCCCTGTCATTAGACAAGATCGGAATAATTTATTGCGATTCCAGTATATTCAACAATCATACTGCTTTCATAACTGTAATTATGAATCCTTATTTTAAATAGTAGAGGGTGAGAGCTTGGATGGGAAGGTCTCCTGCTTTGGGCAGTGGATTGGACTAGAAGACCTTCAAGGTCCCTATAAGTCCTGTGATTTTATAAGTCAATCTCCCATCAAGTAAGCGGATTCCTTTAAAGCAGGGGTCTCCAAAGCTGGTAATGGTGAGGTCAGGGGTAGGCAACCTTGGCTCTTTCATGATTCGTGGACTTCAACTCCCAGAATTCCTGAGCCAGCATGGCTCAGCTTGGAAACCTCTCCCTTTCCTCTCAGCAATGGCTGGCTGAGGAATTCTGGGAGTTGAAGTCTAAGAGTCATAAAATAGCCAACGTTGCCTACCCCTGGTGTGGGGTCTCCTGTTCGGGCAGAGGGTTGGACTAGATGACCTACAAGGTCCCTTCTAACTCTGTAATTCTATTCTATTCTATTCTATTCTATTCTATTCTATTCTATTCTATTCTATTCTATTCTATTCTATTCTATTCTATTCCATTCCATTCCTTCTATTCTATTCTATTCTATTCTATTCTATTCTATTCTATTCTATTCTATTCTATTCTATTCTATTCTATTCTATTCTATTCTATTCTATTCTATACTATTCTATTCTATTCTATTCCATTCCATTCCATTCCATTCCATTCCATTCCATATATTCTATTGTATTCTATTCTATTCTATTCTATTCTATTCTATTCTATTCTATTCTATTCTATTCTATTCTATTCTATTCTATTCTATTCTATTCTATTCTATTCTATACTATTCTATTCTATTCTATTCCATTCCATTCCATTCCATTCCATTCCATTCCATATATTCTATTCTATTCTATTCTATTCTATTCTATTCTATTCTATTCTATTCTATTCTATTCTATTCTATTCTATTCTATTCTATTCTATTCTATTCCATTCCATTCCATTCCATTCCATTCCATTCTATTCTATTCTATTCTATTCTATTCTATTCTATTCTATTCTATTCCATTCCATTCCATTCCATTCCATTCCATATATTCTATTCTATTCTATTCTATTCTATTCTATTCTATTCTATTCTATTCTATTCTATTCTATTCTATTCTATTCTATTCTATTCTATTCTATTCTATTCTATTCCGTATTTTCTATTCTATTCTATTCTATTCTATTCTATTCTATTCTATTCTATTCTATTCTATTCTATTCTATTCTATTCTATTCTATTCTATTCCATTCCATATTTTCCATTCTATTCCATTCTATTCTATTCTACTCTACTCTACTCTACTCTACTCTACTCTACTCTACTCTACTCTACTCTACTCTATTCTACTCTATTCTATTCTATTCTATTCTATTCTATTCTATTCTATTCTATTCTATTCTATTCTATTCTATTCTATTCTATTCTATTCTATTCTATTCTCTATTCTATTCTATCCTATTCTATTTTATTCTAGTCTAGTCTAGTCTAGTCTAGTCTAGTCTAGTCTAGTCTAGTCTATTCAACTTGTGGACTTCAACTCCCAGAATTCCCCAGCCCAGTCTCCCAAGCCTTAAAGTGCCATGTTTGGAGACCCCCTGCTTTAAACCTTTCCAGGACATTCTAACATCAGCCTATTCCCTTCAGTTTCCAATGTTCTTCCCCCACTCCTTTTTTTTTTGGCCACAGTTACCAAAGCATAAATCTTGTGTCATCAAAGATTTCATGCAGAGACACAGAGAGAGAGAGACGAAGAACAGGGCAGCGTTAGAGCAGATGAGTCATTTAATGAATATGCACTTGATGGTTTTGTCGTTTGGTCGTATTCCACTTTGAAAAGCAGCAATTAATTTCAAGGAGGTTTTCAAAGCATTAGTCAAGGGTCCATTGCACAGTGTTTGGGGTGCACAAGGAGATGTTAAGAACTGTTGGAAAAACTCATTGTTGAGGCAATACCAAGAGAAGTCAAAGAGCAGGTTTAAATCTGCTTTTTAAAAAAAATGACGCAGAGGCCCTAGAAAGAGTGCAGAGAAGAGCAACCAAGAGAATAAAGGGTCTGGAGGCTAAATCGTGAGATAAACAGCCAAGGGAACGGGATATGTTGAGCGCAAAGAAGAGAAGGCTAAGGGGAGCGTTGAAAGAAAAATCTTCACCGGGGCCCAGTCCAAGCCGGGAACAAACAACATGGCGACTGCTTTAGAAAGAAGGTTGTAGTTTATTGAAGAGGACAGCCAGACAGAAAGATGGCTGTGGGAAAAACTGACCATATGGAGCAGGGAGTGGTGGGTTTTTATACCTCCTTGGGCTTTTGTTATTTGGAATGGTTTCCTGTTCCTTTGGCATGAACTTTGACCTGAGCTTTTGAGTGTGTCCTCTTTTTTTTTTTGTATTCTGATGGTGGTGGGCTAATCCTGTTATGTCCTAAAGGTCACATCTTGCTTCCCTGGGGCTGTGGCTGAGGACTATGTCCTATGTTGGATTTTTTGGGGTGAGGAGTTGTTGGTTCTAGGGGTCTTTGTCTTTCTAATCCCATCAGCTCTAAGCTTCCTGGCTCCAGCCTACCTGAAAGGATGATCAGATTTGCATTTCTACAGAGCTGGCCTGCTTGGCTTCTGCTTGGGGGAAGGGAGAGTTGGGGATGTCTCTGCCTAAGAATTGTCATTATTCCTTTGGGAAAAATATAATATTCTGTCCTTTTTAATATCCCCTCCCAAAAAACTTTCTTCTCTAAAAGAGTGGGTGGGTGCTGACTTCCAACAGGAGACATGATACTTAAAGAGCTGCCACAGGGAAGAAGGGATTCACTTACTTTCCAAAACACCTGAGGGCAGGACGAGAAGGAATGGATGGAAGCTTAACAGGGGAGACTAGAACTCACAATCTCCCTGTGATTGGCCCAAAGTCACCCAGCCAGTTTTTGTGCCAAAGACAGGATTAGAACTCACAGTCTCCTGTCTGACTCACTCAAAATCGCCAAGCCAGGTTTAATGCCTAAGATGAGGTCACCACACACTAACTCCTGTGATGGGGCCAAAGTTGCCCAGCCAGATTTTGGCCCTAAGGCAGGACTAGAACTCACCATCTCCTAATAATTGACTCAAAATCACCAAGCCAGGTTTAATGCCTAAGGTGGGACTCGAACGCATCATCTCCTGTGATTGGCCCAAAGTCAGCCAGCTGCCTTTCATACCTAAGGTGGGACTAGAGCTCACAATTTCCTAGTGATTGGCCCAAAGTCACCCAGCCGGTTTTCATGACTAGAACTCAGAATCCAGAGTTCCCCCAGTCCTCAGCACCTTCATCACTACACCAGGCTGTCTGCAAGGAGTATAAATCCTTCCATTCCCCACCATCCAGTCAGAGTTGAAGACATTTCTTGGATGAGAAGCGAAACGTCTTCAAAGAAAAACAAGAAAGTCCTGTAGAAGGAAAAGTCTTCATCAGGGTCCAGTTCAAGCCGGGAATAAACAAAATGGCGACTGCTTTAGAAAGAAGGTTGCATTTTATTGAAGAAGTGAGCCAGACAGGAAGATGGCTCTGGAAGAAAGGAGAGTGAGCGCATGGAGGGAGTGGGTTTTTATACCCTCTGGAGCCTTTTGTTGGGAGTTGTTTCCTGTTCCTGTTTGAGGCTTTGTATTTCCTGTCTCATGTACTTTGACCTGAATCTGAGGGTGCCCTTTTGGTATCTATGGGTTAATCCTATTATGTCCTGTCCTAGAGTTTGGGTGGGGTATGTAGATTTTAGGTGTTTTTGTCTTCCTAAGCTTCTAGCTGGGGGCCTCCAACCTTCCTGAATGGATTATCACATCTGCATTTCTACAGATCTGGTTTCTGCTTGGGGGAGGGAGACTTGGGGCTATGAAGAAAAACTGGGCATGCTTTTCTGGCTCTTTAAGATCCTCTGAGGAAATATAATATTCTGCCCTTTCAATATTTCCTTCTGGGGGGGTGACTTCTCACAGTCCAGTTGCCTCCTGAAAAAAGGCACCCTTGGTACACACAGACTGAGTTTCCAATATATCAAACAAACTAGTCAGTAAATATTAGAATCCTAAATAAAATCTTGCCAAGAGCACTGCAGGGTTGCCATGAATCGGAGGCACAATATGTAAAAATAACAGAGAGCCAATTTGCCGTAGAGGTTAAGGCACCAGGATAGAAAACAGGAGAGTGGGAGTTCTAGTCCCACCTTAGGTACAAAGCCAGCTAAGGGCTAACCACTTCCGAAAAGCTTGCCAAGAAAACTACAGAGACTTGTCCAGTCACCATTTCCTTCCTTCCTTCCTTCCTTCCTTCCTTCCTTCCTTCCTTCCTTCCTTCCTTCCTTCCTTCTTCCCTCCCTCCCTCCCTCCCTCTCTGAAGGCGCAGTAGTTAGAATGCAGTATTGCAGGCTCACTCTGCCCACAGCCTGCAGTTCGATCCTGATGGGGCTCCAGGTTGACTCAACCATATTGCAAAACTGGGTCTGGTCCCATGGTGAAACTCCTTTATGACTATCCTAACTTATGACGACAATTGCCAGGCTCAGTTATGGTCCTCAATCTACGGCCATTTGTTTAGTGATTGTTCAAGGTCACGGTGGCACTGGGGAAAAATCCGACTTATGACCACATTTCACACTTACGACCATCTCAGCATCCCCACGGTCATGGAGATCCAAATTCAGATGCCTGACAATTGACTCGCATTGACGACAGTCGCAGTGTCCACGGGGCCACATCATCCCATAGGGTTAGACTAGATGGCCTCCAAGGTCCCTTCCTATGATGATGATGATGATGTCAATGACTACTTCTATTTTACTTTATAATAAAGGTAAAGGTTCCCCCGAAACATGCGTGCTAGTCATTTCCAACTCTAGGGGCCGGTGCTCATCTCCATTTCAGAGCCGAAGAGCCAGCGCTTGTCCAAGGACGTCTCCGTGGTCATGTGGCCGGCATGACTAGACGCCAAAGGCGCACGGAACGCTGTTACCGTCCCACCGTAGTGGTCCCTATTTTTCTACTTGCATTTTTACGTGCTTTCGAACTGCTAGGTTGGCAGAAGCTGGGACGAGTAACAGGTGCTCACTCTGTTCCGCGGCACTCGGGATTCGACCCGCCAAACTGCCGACCTTCTGATTGACAAGCTCGGCGTCCTAACCCACTGAGCCACCGCGTCCCGTGTCTGTTAGGACAAGAGTTTCTATTGTCAGTCAGATGTTATAACAAAACCGTGCTCAGAATGTAATCTCTCAAAGTCTTTTAAAAGCCATTACAAATCAACTGATTTGTGTATTGATGCCTCGTTTAGATGAGAGGCAATAGAACAGTCTCCTAGTGTTGGAAGAAAAGTCTTCATCATGGTTCCTCTCCAAGCGGGGAATAAACATGGCAACTGGTTTGGGAAGAAGGTTGTAGTTTATTGCAGAGGAAAGGCAGACAGAAAGATGGATCCAACAGGAAAAGAAGGGCTGAGCACATGTGGGTAGTGGGCTTTTATACCCCTTGGACTCTATTGTCTGGAGTTATTTCCTGTTTCAAGCTTTGTATTTCCTTTGTCACGTATTCTGTCCTGAGCCTAGGTGTGCCACTCTAGGAGTCTTGCTGGTTGTCTATCCCAGCCCACCTCCCTGGGGCCGGGGTATGTAGATTTTAGAAGTCTTCTTAGCTTCAACCTTCCTGAATGGTTTACATCTGCATTTCTACAGAGTTGGTTTCCGCTTGGGGGAGGGAGACTTGGGGCTATTAAGAAAACCTGGGCATGCTTTTCTGCCTCTTTAAGATCCTTTGAGGAAATGTATTTTCCTGTCCTTTTAATATTTCCTTCTCTGGGGAGCTGACTTCCCACACTAGCTAGCTTCAACTTTGGGTATAAGGTTAAAATCTATGTGATTCTAGATCCAACTTAACCACTCATTTATTAAGAACCATATATATGTATTAACTTTCAAGACTGGAAATGAAGAACCTGGGTTAATATATTTGGACTCTAAAACCTTGCCAAATTTTTATAAGGGATATACAGTGGCCTCCACACAATGTGTACACATTTACACATCAAAAGCTTAGAACAGCTAAACCTGTATTTAATTTTGGTTTCTTTTATTTTGGCGCGGGAGATTTTTGATATATAGCGAGGCTCTCGCGGCATTAGAGTTTTCATTCAAACAACCCTAAGGAAATAGTTTTTTAAACCTCTTCAGAATTAAAAGTTTGATTTACTTTGATTACTACCCTAAATTCAAATTTACACTTTTTTTCTGACTAAAACTCAACTGAATTCCAAAATTTTATTTGTTTTTGAGATTTAAAAAAAATCATTTAAAAAGGAGTCTCAGGAAGCGTGATCTCAGTAACAGTCATAATTACATACATATTTCTTTAAAATACATAACATTGTTAATTGCAAAATATTCTGAACCCGTTTTTTTAAGGCTCAAGCTCTACCTCCTACACAACTGAGAGAGCAATATTCTAAAAAATTCAATTTCATAAAATTCAGAACAGAGGTAGATGTTAAAATGAAAGCTCTGTTACATTTTCATCACAACCTCACTTTGGCCACAGTTATTCAAGGTGTTTTGGCCATAAAATGTTATCTCATTAATTGGCTATGGGCATAAAATATCTGATAAGAACTAACGCTCACGCCTGTCTTAAAATTTACATTGCTCCTGATATAATACTCATTTTAGTCTTATTAATCTTGCCCCAGGAATCCATGGGAACTTTTTGCTACTGAGATACCGTATATCTACCAAAATTGCATTGATACATTTGGACATCTCTAATTCAACACAGTGTGATATATTTTGAGAAAAATATTAAAGTATTTTATGGCATCTACACAAACTGTAAATCCTAATTTCTTGCAATATTACGGAGAGACTTTTAACAGGATGTTGTTGAGAGAAAAACCTTCAGGTCCTGCTCCAAGCTGGGAATAAAATGGAGGCTGTTTGGAAAGAAGGATAGTTCATTAAAGAACAGAATCAACAGCAGTATCTGGGAGTGGGTGGATTTTCTTTATACCTTTGTATTTGAGGTTGTTCCTGTTCGTGTGCAACGTACTTTGACCTGAGCTTGAGTGTGCCTTTTTGGTATTCTAATAGTGGTGGGTTAATCCTATGATGTCTGAAAGATTAGATAGATAACCTTTATTGTCATTTTTTTTACTGTGGGGACAATGGCACACATTAAAAATGAAATTTAGTTGCTTGCTCTCAAAGTGTACACACATTTAAACATACTGTATACAACATATGTATAGACCTACAGATCATGTTCCTGTCCTTGGAGTCTTTGTTTTTCTAATCCCTTCTCTGGGGCTCCTGGCTGAAGGCATTTTGCTTATGAATAGGGCTTCCCAAATCTGCATTTCTAAAAACTGGCTTGCTTGGGGGAAGCAGACTGGGAGCTGGTTTCTACCTAGATTTTTTCTCTCTTATTCCTTTAGGGAAATATAATATTCTGCCTGTTTTTAATATTCCCCCCACAAAATATTTCCTTCTCTAGGAGGGTGGGTGGCTGCTGCCTTCCGACAATGTAGATATTCAATAAAGTAATATAGAATAACAGCAACAGCAAGAACAACAACAATAGTAATAAAAAAAAGTTGGAAGGGACCTTGGAGGTCATCTAGTCCAACCCCCTGCTCAGTCAGGAAAGCCTACACCATTTCAGACAAATGGCTGTCCAGTCTCTCCTTAAAAACCTCCAGTGTTGGAGTATTCACAGCTTCTGGAGGCAGGTGGTTCCACCAGTTAATTGTTCTCACTGTCAGGAAGTTTCTCCTTAGTTCTAGGTTGCTTCTCTCCTTGGTTAGTTTCCCTCCGTTGCTTCTTGTCTTGCCTTCAGGGGCTTTGGAGAATAGCTTGACTGCCTCTTCTTTGGGATACTGGAAGATGGCTATCATGTCCTCCCTTGTCCTTCTCTTTGTTAAACTGGACATCCCCAATTCCAGCAACCGTTCCTTATATATTTTAGCCTCCGGTCCCCTGATCATCTTTGTTGCTCTTCTTTGCACTCTTTTTTCTAGAGTTTCCATACTTTTCCAAAATGCTTCAAGGAAGGCATAATATCCACCTAGCCTCCAGTCCCCTGATCATCTTTGTTGCTCTTCTCTGTACTCCTTCTAGAGTCTCAACATCTTTTTTACATCGTGGTGACTAAGACAAAACAAGACAAGACAACCTTTATTGTCATTTTTTTTTTACTGTGGGCACAACGGCACACATCAAAAATGAAATTTAGTTGCCTGCTCTCAAAGTGAACACATACATGACACACACCTAAACATACTATATGCAACATATGTATAGACTTACACCCTTAAATATAAGTAACATATAAATATTAAACACTGTCCACTTGAATATATAACGGAAGGAGGAAAGCTTGAGAGTTCACAAGGTTAATGCTGTATGGAATGAAACGATGGCTGAATCTGGATGTTCTGCTGCGAATACCACGAAGCCCCCCTCCCCCCCAGAAAGGAAAAAGGAAAACAGGTTGTGAAGAGTGTGTGTCGTGTCCCAGACAATCTTGTGGACCCAGCTCAAGCAACGCTTCTGTGCCGTGTCCTGGATGGGAGGGAGGGAACTGCCAATGATCTTTTCTGCTGTCCTCACCACTCTCTGCACCGTCTTCCTGTCCGAAGCAGGGATGCTTCCAAACCAGACTGTGATGCCGTACGACAGGATGCTCTCGATCGTCCCCCTGTAGAAAGTGGTCAGGACAGGGCAAGGAAGACGTGCAAGAACAAGAAAAATGGGTGACTGATGCAAAAGAAACGTGCTAAAGTGGTTAGGAGAAATAGGGCGAGAATGAATAAGGAGTGAACTGCAAACAAGTGTGTGAAGAAAAGGTGAATGGGTCGCGAGGAAGGGGAAGAGCTGGGACCTTGTGATGGATGGAGTGAATGGAGCTTCTCGGGAAGAGAGGTGAGAAGATTAGAGCTCTAAAAGCAAACTACAGTATACCAATTTTAACTGACTGCTTATCGGATGGTGCCCAGGTCATGTTTGTGAAATGGACAGCTATACACATCTGACAAGAAAGGAAGAAGGGAGGGAGGGAGGGAGGCAGGAAGGCAAGAGAGAGAGAGAGGAAGGAGGTGAAAGAAGGGAAAATGAAAGAGAAGGAATGAA
Organism: Vipera ursinii; assembly: GCF_947247035.1. Classification (NCBI taxonomy): domain Eukaryota; kingdom Metazoa; phylum Chordata; class Lepidosauria; order Squamata; family Viperidae; genus Vipera; species Vipera ursinii. The sequence continues at coordinate 286,901,671 of NC_139513.1, read as the reverse complement.
GGGAGGGAGGGAGGAGGGAGAGGGGAAGGGGGCAATAAACAGATGGAGAAAGGGAAGGAAGGAAGGAAGGAAGGAAGGAAGGAAGGAAGGAAGGAAGGAAGGAAGGAAGGAAGGAAAGGGAGGGAGGGAGGGAGGGAGGAGGAAGGTAAGAGAGACAGAGGAAGGAGATGAAAGAAGGGAAAACAAAAGAGAAGGAACGAAGGGAGGGAGGGAGGAAAGGAAGGGAGGGAGGGAGGAGGAAGGGAGGAGAGAGGAAGGAGAGAGGAGAGGGAAAGGGAAGGAATAAACAGATGGAGAAAGGGAAGAAAGGGAGGGAGGGAGGAGAGAGACAGAGGAAACAGAGACAAGAAGAAAAATGAAAGAAGGAAGGAAGGAAAGAAAGAAGGAAGAGAGAGGGAAGAAGGAAAAATGAAAGGAAGGGAGGGAGGGAGGAAGGAAGGAGAGGGGAAGAGGGAGGAATAAACAGATGGAGAAAAGGAAGGGAGGGAGGGAGGGAGGGAGGAGGAAGGGAGGAGAGGGACAGAGGAAGGAGAGAGAAGAAAAAATGAAAGACAAGGAAGGAAGGAAGGAAGGAAGCAAGAGGGAAGAAGGAAAAATGAAAGGAAGGGAGGGAGGGAGGTTTGATTTGGAGATGGTGGAAGCAGGGGTGGTTTACAAAGACAAAATGTGCAGAAAGTTCCAGCCACTGGTATAAACTAGATTAATTGACTTTTCCTATCCTTATCTATTACCTTTAATTTTGTTTTTGGCTTATTACTTTTTTACTTCCTTTCCATGCTTTGCATCTGTTTACCCAGAAAGGAAAGAAAGTGTGCATGGTTGCAACTTCTCAACAGAACAAGCCCAAACCACGACCAAGAGGAATATTACAAAGAGAGAAAGCCAAGAAGGCTGTGAGAATAATGCCCAGCTGATTATCTGCTTCATGGGCAACTAATAGTGCTCCAATTCGACTTTATACACAAGTATGTTTCCCCCCACCCCTATGTAGCCTATTATGATAATTTTTTTTCTTTAGCTGATCCTGTTAACGGAAAAAGCCAGAAGGAATAAGAGGCTTCCCCACTGAGTTATAACCCCTCTCTGTTGTATTATCTGTAAATAATTTGAATTATTATTGCTGATTTAACTTTGGATACGATGCATTCTTGAAGGAAGTATAGGAATATCCGAGCTTTATTTGAAAGCATGAAATGAACTGAGGATATTTCCTCCCCTCCCCCCCCCACTCCTCAATCCACTCTTATTTGGTGAGATTTCTTTCTTGTTGGCTTCTCAGTAAAAAGTGGACAAAGGATTTTTTAAACAAACAGGTTTTTTTTTGCAATTCCATTTTTTTTTCTTAGTTTACTCTGACGAATCCTTAACAATCCCAGGGCGTGCATTCAGGGACCTTTTATAGGTGAGGATGCAAAAGAAATTAAAAGTTGCATAAATGTGCAATCAAACATCGCCATCAATGCACAGAGCTTCTTTGATGAGACCGTTGGGACCAACATCTTGATTTATATATATATTTTTATATATATATTTGACACTTCTATCTTCTTCCCGTCCTTTCTTGGAAGCACTAACTGAAACCTGTCATCTTAAAAACCTGTCATCTTAACCTGTCATCTTCTCTGCCATCTAGAATCATAGAATCTTGGATCTGGAAGGGACCTCGGGGGTCTTCTAGTTCAACCTCCTGCCCAAAGTAAGAGGCATCTGTTCTGTTCCAGCCTACTACCAGCCCTGCAGAAAAGGCAGGGACAACCCCTTTACAAAAAGGCAAGAGGCTGGAACTAAGCCTGCCAAATTTATTGACACAAAACAGAGCAAACTGAGCAAAACAAAACACGAACCATGAAACAGGAGCTATTCAAACGGTTGCCTTCAGCAAACCAGCCCTCCCACACATTCCCCTTTTATACAGTTCAGGGCGTGGCTTCTCTCTGCCTCCTTCGGAGGTGCCCCATTGCCTTCCTCCGTTTACTCCTGATTGACTGCCTCCTGCGTCGGGCGTCCTTGAACAAGGCCAGCTGTGGGTCATCTTCATCCAAGCTGTCAGGCTCACACAGCTGGGTCTGCGTAGTAACCAGATGGGAGGGGCCTGGCTGAGGGCTCTGCGAAGTCTCAGAACTGTCCTCTGCAGGCTCTCCAAAACCCCCCTCCTCCTCCTCCTCTGAATCGTCCGACCCAACTGCCGAACCCACAGGCTGACCCTGAATCACAACAGCATCTCAGATGAATGTGTTGAAAGAAAAATCAGGTCCAGTTCCAAGCTGGGAGAAAGGTGCTGGAAATAAAATGGAGGCCGGCTGCTTAGGAAAGAAGTTTTCTGTTTATTGATGAAGCAGAACCGGCAATGGCAAGCAGTTCTGGGGCAGCTGACAACATGGAGTTGAGAGTAGATGGGCTTTTATACATTCTTTGAGGCTTTGTGTTTGAAATGCCTGCTCCTTGTGAACTGTACTTTGACCTGTGCTTGAGTGTGCCCTTTTTGTATTCCCATTATTGTGGCCTGACTCCCATTGTGGCTGGGAGGTCCTGTCCTGTCCTTGGAGCTGGGTGGGGGAATGTAGAGTTTAGGAGTCTTTGTTTGTCTAATCCCATCAGCTCCAGCCTTCTGTAGGAGCGGTGGCTGAAGGCGTTTTTGCTTATGAATAGGGTGGCCCCACTCTTTCTGAATGGATTACAAAATCTCCATGTCTAAAGATTAGCTTCTTCAGGTTTCTGCTGCAGGGAGAATGACTGGTGCTGTTTCTGCCTTTGTTGAAGGATTTTTTCTCCATTACTCCTTTAGGGGAAATATTCTATCCTGCCTCTTTTAATATTCCTCAAAATATTTCATTCTCTCAGTTTGTGTGTGTGTGTGTGTGTGTGTGTGTGTGTGAGGTTTGGTGACTTCCTACAAATGGTTATCCAATTTTTTCTTGAAAACTTCCAGCAATGGAGCACCTACTGTATTACCCTTTGAGGCAAGTTGTTCCCGTTGATTGATTGTTCTCAGTGTCAGGAAGTTTCTCCTTAGTTCCAGATGGGATCTCACTTCTTTGATGAGCTTCTACCCATTTCTTTCTTTCTTTCTTTCTTTCTTTCTTTCTTTCTTTCTTTCTTTCTTTCTTTCTTTCTTTCTTTCTTTCTTTCTTTCTTTCTTTCTTTCTTTCTTTGCCTTAGTCTCTGCTGCTTTGGAGAATACGTCAACCCCCTTTTCCCTGTAACAGCTCCTCAAGTACTGGAAGATGGTTCTCACATCACCCCCTAGACCTTTTCTTTGTTAGACCGGACATATCTAGTTCCCTCAAACTGATCATCATATGATTTTGCCTCCAGATCCTTTATCCTCTTTGTGGTTCTTCTCTGCACTCTTTCTAGGACTTCGGCATATTTTCTGCATCATGGCAATCAGGATTGGATGTGGTATTCCAAGTGTGGTCTCACTAGTGTGGTATAAAGTTGTACTATCACTTCACAGGAACTTGATGTCATAGTTCCGACAGATGAAACTCTTCAAAGAACTTCGAGGCATTGTTTTCCTTAAAGAATCTTTATTCGAGTAGCTTAGCATCAGCACGTACATAGGCGAAGCCAACATCTGAATTCCCCTCCCTAAGCACATAGTATCAAAGCACAATTCCCTCCTTTAATTAAACGTCATAAATCACATTCCCCAATTAGTTTGAAATGCAGGTTTTCCCTCCAGTTCTCCAACCCGCCATTTCTTATCATCTCTTATTTCAGAAAACCTTGATTCACACACTACTACCAATCCTTTGGAACCGCTTACCAGCTGAACTCCGGATGGCCCCTGACCTTCGCTCCTTCCGGCGTGATCTAAAAACTTATCTATTCGAACAAGCCGGCCTGGCCTGATGGATTTGTGTTTTAAAATTATTTAACTAATGTATTCTTATTTTATTGCCCTGTACACTGCCCTGAGTCCTTCAGGAGAAGGGCGGTATATAAATCAAATAAATAAATAAATAAATATTGTTATTATGATAGAACACGAATTAAGATGCTTTATAATTAATGGTCCAAATAGCATAAACTCTGCAGAATGGTGTTAAACAGACTTTATTGGTCAAGCATCCTAGCCAGACTTACGTTTGCTGTCAAGATCCTCCAACATGGCACATCTGTCCATCCTGACAGTGTAAAAGATTGAAGGTAAATTTACCCCATATTGTTTTGGAGTGAAGAAGTCTCCTTGCATGCATTTGTGTAGAGTTGTAGAACAAAGACAAAAGGCCCGGACGTCCTGCTATAAAACTTTAAACTCCACCCACTTAAGTTGGTAAGCATGGTATTCACTGAACAGACAGACTACAATTCCCATAAGGCATCTCTTGAGGACATAATGTTTAACCCTGTAAATGCTACATGTTCTTACATACAAAACTGCTAAAAAAGCTGTACTAACCCTATAAATTCCAGAAAAACATCTACTTCTGTTTCATTGACTATGCTAAAGCCTTTGATTGTGTGGATCATAACAAACTGTGGCAAGTCCTTAAAGAGATGGGCATACCAGACCATATTATTTCTCTCTTGAGAAACCTATATGCGGGCCAAGAAGCGACAGTGAGAACTGGACACGGAACCACTGATTGGTTCCAAATTAGGAAAGGAGTCCGGCAAGGCTATATACTGTCGCCTTGCCTATTTAACTTATATGCAGAGCACATCATGAGAAAGGCAGGGCTAGATGAATCAAAAGTTGGAATTAAGATTGCCAGAAGAAACATCAACAACCTAAGATATGCAGATGATACCACTCTAATGGCAGAAAGTGAAGAGGAACTAAAGAGCCTCTTGTTGCGAGTGAAGAAGGAGAGTGCAAAAGTTGGGTTGAAACTAAACATTAAGAAAACCAAGATCATGGCATCCGGCCCTCTCAATTCCTGGCAAATAGATGGGGAAGAAATGGAGGTAGTGACAGATTTTATTTTCCTGGGCTCCAAGATCACTGCAGATGGGGACTGTAGCCAAGAAATTAAAAGACGCTTGCTCCTTGGGAGGAAAGCCATGGCAAATCTAGACAGCACACTAAAAAGCAGAGACATCACCCTGTCAACAAAAGTGCGTATAGTCAAGGCTATGGTCTTCCCAGTTGCAATGTATGGCAGTGAAAGCTGGACCATAAGAAAGGCTGAGCGCCAAAGAATTGAAGCCTTTGAACTATGGTGCTGGAGAAGACTCCTGAGAGTCCCTTGGACTGCAAGGCGATCAAACTGGTCAGTCCTGGAGGAGATCAACCCTGACTGCTCTTTAGAAGGCCAGATACTGAAGCTAAAACTCAGATACTTCGGCCACCTAATGAGAAAGAAGGACTCACTGGGGAAGAGCCTAATGCTGGGAAAGATTGAGGGCAATAGAAGAAGGGGACGACAGAGAATGAGGTGGCTGGATGGAGTCACTGAAGCAGTAGGCGTGAGCTTAAAAGGACTCCAGAAGATGGTAGAGGACAGGGAGGCCTGGAGGAACATTGTCCATAGGGTCGCGATGGGTCGGACACGACTTCGCAATTAACAACAACAACAACAACCCTATAAATGCTGAATACACTAACACAGTTCTTAATTCCTAAACTAGATATAAAATGGAGCAGCTCAATGTATACTGGTTCAGCACAGTTATGTCTAGCTAACTTCCCTACACATTCTTCCTCCTCTATTCTATCATCTAATTCTAACTCTAAGAGTAACACATAAGAAGGAAAATGGCTGCATCTCCATATGTTGTCAAAGCAAGAACATCCGATGTTAGCAGTGTTGACACTTGATGTCTATGGAAAGACTCAGTCATCCAAGTCAGGGGTCCCCATCCTATGGGCCATAGCTGGCCATGGAACAGACTGGCCACTGCATGCACACACATGCACACACTCACCCCCACTCATGCTAGCACCTGTGGACCCATTTGCACAAGTGTGTGGGGCTAGCGGCCTTAGCTAGTGCCAGCCCACCTGGGCAAATGGGGCCGCTGGCATGCGTGCAGGTTGCGTGGCCCATTTGTGCATGCACGCGGGGGCTAGCAGTGGTGGTTACCAACCACGTGCATGTGCAAACAGGAGCCGCGAGTGTGTGTGGGTTTTACATTCTGTTTGCGCATGCACTTTTGTGCGCGTGAGCATGAATTTCCCAGCTGTTCCCTTTCCCTCCAGGCCGCCAGCATGAAAAGGTTGGTGACCTCTGATCCAGGTAATGGTTGTCTCCCAGGTGCTTTTTTCAAGAGGCAACTGGACTTCCTTGTTTTTCTTTGAAGAGGTTTCGCTTCTCATCCCAGAAGCTTCTTCAGCTCTGACCGGATGGTGGGGAAATGGGAGGATTTATACTCCTTGCAGACAGCTGGTCATTTGCATTCTTTCAGAGGGTCGTTGAGTCCACCTGGAGGTTTGTCTGAGTCCTCAGGGTCACCTGAGCAGTGCAAATGGGGGTGGCGCCTTCTTGGAACTTCAGCAGAAGTTGAAGTGCTGAACTGCTGAAGTTCCAAGAAGGCTCCACAGCCATTTGCAGCACTCAGGTGACCCTGAGGATGCAGACAAACCTCCAAGTGGCCTCAACGACACTCTAAAAGACTGCAAATGACCAGCTGTCTGCAAGGAGTATAAATCCTTCCATTCCCCCACCATCCAGTCCGAGCTGAAGAAGCTTCTTGGATGAGAAGTGAAACCTCTTCAAAGAAAAACAAGAAAGTCCAGTTGCCTCTTGAAAAAAGCACCTTTGGGGACGTGAACTTGATTTTATCCCTTGGTGTGGCCCATTGGGTGGGCGTGGCTGCAGTGGTAACGGCAGACTAGGTGGGACTAAAAAGTTCAATCAATCAGTTCCAACTTTGCGAGAACTTTTTTTTCCCCGCGAGAAGTTGAAATTGATTGATTGATTGATTTAAACTTTTTTTTTTTGCAGATGGTGGCGGAGGCCTAAAGCGAAAAGGTTTTATAAAACCCAGCTGAAGGCCTAGGAGTGGAGCGACGGCGTGCCTGCCCACAGAGAGGGCTCTGCATGCCACTTGTGGCACCCGTGCCATAGGTTCGCCACCCTGGGCATATAGGGCCTCCCTGAAGACAGTTATTCTGAACCCCCCTGAAGTCGACGCAAAAATGGGATTTAACATCCCAACAGAAGGGTTGAAGCCTCTGCTTCTGATCGTGTTGCCGGAAGTGTCATATCCCTTTCAAAAGTGTCTGCAGTTTTCATCCTCTGCTCCTCTGCCACGCTCCGCTTCTCCTCATTGCTACACACCTACCCAAGATAAGCTGTTCAAAAGGGCAGTTTACAAAGAAGCATCTGAACGCAACGAAAAGGGTAGGAGATAAATGTTCTCCACTGCTTTCCCCACCCCACCTCCTCTGATCCCCACCCCCCGGTATAAGATATCTGCTTAGAATTAGGTCACCGTCTGTGCATTTCTTTCCTTCCCGCTTTCTGCCATCTTAACCCTTCGTGTTTGAAGACTCTGCCCTCCATTTTTTAAACATCTGAACTTTTCCCTTCCCCACCCACCCCTTCCCTCCTCCGCCCCCCCCCTCCCCTCACACAAGGATTCCAACCGATCTAATTTTCTCTCGGCTGCCCTGGATTTTCTGGTACTCCAGCCCAGCCTTTCAAATGCCAATTTGGGCTAACGAGCTTTCCACAAAGAGAAGCCGGCAACTCAAGCCGCTGACTGTAGAAAACTGCTCATAAAAATACAAAGCCCAGTGGGGATATACCGTGCTTTCAATGAGAGGGGAGCCCCTGAATTCAAGGTGACTTCATTTTTGATTTCTACTACAAGAGAATCTTTGAGGTGGAGAGGTTGGATTGTGGGGTCCTTGGTGCTCTCTGAGCTTGGGGGGTTTCCTTGCAGGCCTTTCATTACCCAATTAGGTAACATCATCAGTTCTAGCAGGGAATGGGGTTTGTAGAGAGAAGGAGGAGAAGGAAGAGGAGAAGCAGGAGGAGGAGCAGGAGCAGGAAGAGGAGTGGGAGGAAGAGAAGCAGGAGCAGGAGGAAGAGGAGCAGAAGGAAGAGGAGGAGAAGCAAAAGGAAGAGGAGCAGGAGGAAGAGGAGGAGGAGGAGCAGGAGAAGGAGGAAGAGGAAGAGGAGGAAAAGGAGCAGGAGGAGCAGGAGAAGGAGGAGCAGGAGGAAGAAGAGCAGGACCAGGAGGAAGAGGAGCAGGACCAGGAGGAAGAGGAGTAGGAAGAGCAGGAGGAGCAGGAGGAAGAGGAGCAGAACCAGGAGGAAAAGGAGCAGGAGGAGCAGGAGGAAGAGGAGGAGGGAGCAGGAAGAAGAGGAGGAGGAGCAGGAGAAGGAGGAGCAGGAGGAAGAAGAGCAGGAGCAGGAGGAAGAGGAGGAGCAGGAGGAGCAGGAGGAAGAGCAGGAGGAGCAGGAGGAAGAGGAGCAGGAGGAAGAGGAGCAGGAGGAAGAGGAGCAGGAGGAGCAGGAGGAAGAGGAGGAGGGAGGAGGAAGAAGAGGAGGAGGAACAGGAGGAGCAGAAGGAGGAGCAGGAGGAAGAGGAGCAGAAGCAGGAGGAAAAGGAGCAGGAGGAGCAGGAGGAAGAGGAGGAGGGAGCACGAAGAAGAGGAGGAGGAGAAGGAGGAGGAGGAGAAGGAGGAGCAGGAGCAGGAGGAAGAGGAGCAGGAGCAGGAGGAAGAGGAGGAGCAGGAGGAACAGGAGGAAGAGGAGCAGGAGGAAGAGGAGCAGGAGGAGCAGGAGGAAGAGGAGGAGGGAGCAGGAAGAAGAGGAGGAGGAACGAGGAGCAGGAGCAGGAGGAAGAGCAGGAGCAGGAGTAAGAGGAGGAGCAGGAGGAGCAGGAGGAAGAGCAGGAGGAGCAGGAGGAAGAGGAGCAGGAGGAAGAGGAGCAGGAGGAAGAGGAGGAGGGAGGAGGAAGAAGAGGAGGAGGAACAGGAGGAGCAGAAGGAGGAGCAGGAGGAAGAGGAGCAGAAGCAGGAGGAAAAGGAGCAGGAGGAGCAGGAGGAAGAGGAGGAGGGAGCACGAAGAAGAGGAGGAGGAGAAGGAGGAGGAGGAGAAGGAGGAGCAGGAGCAGGAGGAAGAGGAGCAGGAGCAGGAGGAAGAGGAGGAGCAGGAGGAACAGGAGGAAGAGGAGCAGGAGGAAGAGGAGCAGGAGGAGCAGGAGGAAGAGGAGGAGGGAGCAGGAAGAAGAGGAGGAGGAACAGGAGGAGCAGGAGCAGGAGGAAGAGCAGGAGCAGGAGGAGCAGGAGAACTGTGGGGTTTTTGGTTCTCCTGAGGTTGGTGGTTTTTCTTGCAGACCTTTCTTTACCCAACTAGGTAACATCATCAGTGCTCCAAGAAAATGGGGATTGCTCTCTTTTTATACTTTAGTGGCTTGAACCACCAAGAACACTCCCACCAGCACCGAGAGGGCAAATCACTAGCGTATAAAAAGAGAGCAAATCCCAGTCCCTTACGGCACTGATGATGTCACCTAGTTGGGTCATGAAACATCTGCAAGAAAACAGCCAGCTCAGAGAGCACCAAGGACTCGCCAGTTCAACTTTGAGCTACAAACATTCTCTTCCATTTATTTATTTATTTATTATTTATTTAATTAAATTTTTATACCGCCCTTCTCCCGAAGGACTCAGGGCGTTGAACAGGGCATATCTTAAAACTACAAAAGTACAAAAGTTAAAAAAAGAATTAAATTATTGCCCACAATAAAAACAATAAAAATATATATAAATATTAAAACCCTAAGTAATTCCCATCAGGCCAGGCCAGCTTGTTCAAATAAATGGGTCTTTAACCCGCGCCGGAAGGAGCGGAGATCCGGTGCCATCCAGAGCTCAACCGGCAGCTGATTCCACAAAGCCGGGGCGCCCACAGAGAAGGCCCTCCCCCTGGGGGCCACCAGCCGACATTCCCTGACTGGAGGCACCCTGAGGAGGCCCTCTCTGTGGGAACGCACGGGGCGGAGGGGAGTCGACGCCGGCAGCAGGTGGTCCCCGAGGTATTCCGGACCCATGCCATGTAAGGACTTAAAAACCATCACTAAGACCTTGAACCTCACCCGGAAGACAACTGGTAACCAATGCAGCTCGCGGAGCAAAGGTGTAACATGGGAGTACCGGGAAACTCCCAAGACAACTCTCGCGGCCGCATTCTGTACCAGTTGGAGCCTCCGAGTGGTCTTCAAGGGAAGCCCCATGTAGAGAGCATTGCAATAGTCAAGACGAGAGGTCACGAATGAGCACATGAATGACCGTACACAGGGCATCCCGGTCTAGATAGGGCTGCAACTGCCGCACCAGGCGAACCTGTGCGAAAGCCCCCCTGGTCACGGCTACTACATGATCTTCTAAGGTAAGCCGTGCATCCAGGAGGACTCCCAAGTTGCGAGCCCTATCCACGGGGGGTAAAAACTCACCCCCATAGAAAGTGATGGAACATTTTGAATGTCCCGGGATGCCGGAATGCAAAGCCACTCAGTCTTGTCAGGGTTGAGTTGAAGTCTGTTCCTCCCCATCCAGACCCGAACCGCCTCCAGGCACCGGGACATCACAGCGAGGGCATCACTGGGGTGGTTTGGGGTTGAAATGAAAAGTTGGGTATCATCAGCATATTGATGATACCCAACTCCAAAACCATGAATGATCTCAACCAGCGGTTTCATGTAGATGTTGAACAGGAGAGGCGAGAGAACCGAACCCTGAGGAACTCCACAAACGAGAGACCTAGGGGCCGATCTCTGCCCCCCTACCAACACCGACTGTGAACGTCCCAGGAGATAGGAGGAGAACCACCGAAGAACTGTGCCTCCCACTCCCAATCCCCTGAGACGCCGCAGCAGGATACCATGGTCGATGGTATCGAAAGCCGCCGAGAGGTCTAATAGGACCAGGACAGAGGAATATCCCCTGTCCTGGGCCCTCCAGAGATCATTCACCAGAGCGACCAATGCCGTCTCCGTGCTGTACCCGGGCCTGAAACCCGATTGGTACGGGTCCAGATAATCCGCTTTATCCAGGACCAGAGGGAGCTGATGGGCCACCACACTCTCAACAACCTTCGCAAGAAAGCTTTTATATTAGTGGCCTCCATTGTTAACAGTGAGAACAGCGTCATAGTTTGAATGACATAGTCCTCCTCCTCCTCCTCCTCCTCCTCCCATTTTCCTTCTTCTCCTCCACTCTGCAAACCACACTCCCTTCTAGCACTGATGATATTACCTAGTCTGCTAATGAAATGTGTGCAAGAAGACCACCAAGCTCAGAGAGCACCAAGGACCCCACAGTTACATTGCAATGCTTATAAAAGGTGGAAGGGGTTTGATCACACCATCCCAGCCTTTCCTTGGCTTTCTAAACCCACTAGACTAGACTAGACTAGACTAGACTAGACTAGACTAGAATAGACTAGAATAGAATAGAATAGAACAGAACAGAACAGAACAGAACAGAACAGAACAGAACAGAATAGAATAGAATAGAATAGAATAGAATAGAATAGAATAGAATAGAAAATATGGGATAGGATAGAATAGAAAATATAGAACAGAATAGAATAGAATAGAATAGAATAGAATAGAATAGAATAGAATAGAATAGAATAGAATAGAATAGAATAGAATAGAATAGAATAGAATAGAATAGAAAATATGGGATAGAATAGAATAGAAAATATAGAATAGAATAGAATAGAATAGAATAGAATAGAATAGAATAGAATAGAATAGAATAGAATAGAACAGAACAGAACAGAACAGAATAGAATAGAAAATATGGGATAGAATAGAATAGAAAATATAGAATAGAATAGAATAGAATAGAAAATATGGGATAGAATAGAATAGAAAATATAGAATAGAATAGAATAGAATAGAATAGAATAGAATAGAATAGAATAGAATAGAATAGAATAGAATAGAATAGAATAGAATAGAAAATATGGGATAGAATAGAATAGAAAATATAGAATAGAATAGAATAGAATAGAATAGAATAGAATAGAATAGAATAGAATAGAATAGAACAGAACAGAACAGAACAGAACAGAATAGAATAGAAAATATGGGATAGAATAGAATAGAAAATATAGAATAGAATAGAATAGAATAGAATAGAATAGAATAGAATAGAATAGAATAGAATAGAATAGAATAGAATAGAATAGAAAATATGGGATAGAATAGAATAGAAAATATAGAATAGAATAGAATAGAATAGAATAGAATAGAATAGAATAGAATAGAATAGAATAGAATAGAATAGAATAGAATAGAATAGAATAGAAAATATGGGATAGAATAGAATAGAATAGAATAGAATAGAATAGAATAGAATAGAATAGAATAGAATAGAATAGAATAGAATAGAATAGAATAGAATAGAATAGTAGAATAGAATAGAATAGAATAGAATAGAATAGAATAGAATAGAATAGAATAGAATAGAATAGAAAATATGGGATAGAATAGAATAGAAAATATAGAATAGAATAGAATAGAATAGAATAGAATAGAATAGAATAGAATAGAATAGAATAGAATAGAATAGAATAGAATAGAATAGAATAGAACAGAATAGAAAATATGGGATAGAATAGAATAGAAAATATAGAATAGAATAGAATAGAATAGAATAGAATAGAATAGAATAGAATAGAATAGAATAGAATAGAATAGAATAGAATAGAATAGAAAATATGGGATAGAATAGAATAGAAAATATAGAATAGAATAGAATAGAATAGAATAGAATAGAATAGAAAATATAGAATAGAATAGAATAGAATAGAATAGAATAGAATAGAATAGAATAGAATAGAATAGAAAATATGGGATAGAATAGAATAGAAAATATAGAATAGAATAGAATAGAATAGAATAGAATAGAATAGAATAGAATAGAATAGAATAGAATAGAATAGAAAATATGGGATAGAATAGAATAGAAAATATAGAATAGAATAGAATAGAATAGAATAGAATAGAATAGAATAGAATAGAATAGAATAGAATAGAACAGAACAGAACAGAATAGAATAGAATAGAATAGAAAATATGGGATAGAATAGAATAGAAAATATAGAATAGAATAGAATAGAATAGAATAGAATAGAATAGAATAGAATAGAATAGAATAGAACAGAACAGAATAGAAAATATGGGATAGAATAGAATAGAAAATATAGAATAGAATAGAATAGAATAGAATAGAATAGAATAGAATAGAATAGAATAGAATAGAATAGAATAGAATAGAATAGAATAGAATAGAATAGAATAGAATAGAATAGAAAATATGGGATTAGAATAGAATAGAAAATATAGAATAGAATAGAATAGAATAGAATAGAATAGAATAGAATAGAATAGAATAGAATAGAATAGAAAATATGGGATAGAATAGAATAGAATAGAATAGAATAGAATAGAATAGAATAGAATAGAATAGAATAGAATAGAATAGAATAGAATAGAATAGAATAGTAGAATAGAATAGAATAGAATAGAATAGAATAGAATAGAATAGAATAGAATAGAATAGAATAGAATAGAATAGAATGGAAAATATGGGATAGAATAGAATAGAAAATATAGAATAGAATAGAATAGAATAGAATAGAATAGAATAGAATAGAATAGAATAGAATAGAATAGAATAGAATAGAACAGAATAGAAAATATGGGATAGAATAGAATAGAAAATATAGAATAGAATAGAATAGAATAGAATAGAATAGAATAGAATAGAATAGAATAGAATAGAATAGAATAGAATAGAATAGAATAGAATAGAAAATATGGGATAGAATAGAATAGAAAATATAGAATAGAATAGAATAGAATAGAATAGAATAGAATAGAATAGAATAGAATAGAATAGAATAGAAAATATAGAATAGAATAGAATAGAATAGAATAGAATAGAATAGAATAGAATAGAATAGAATAGAATAGAATAGAATAGAATAGAATAGAATAGAAAATATGGGATAGAATAGAATAGAAAATATAGAATAGAATAGAATAGAATAGAATAGAATAGAATAGAATAGAAAATATAGAATAGAATAGAATAGAATAGAATAGAATAGAATAGAATAGAATAGAATAGAATAGAATAGAATAGAATAGAATAGAATAGAAAATATGGGATAGAATAGAATAGAAAATATAGAATAGAATAGAATAGAATAGAATAGAATAGAATAGAATAGAATAGAATAGAATAGAATAGAATAGAATAGAATAGAAAATATGGGATAGAATAGAATAGAAAATATAGAATAGAATAGAATAGAATAGATAGAATAGAATAGAATAGAACAGAACAGAACAGAACAGAATAGAATAGAATAGAATAGAATAGAAAATATGGGATAGAATAGAATAGAAAATATAGAATAGAATAGAATAGAATAGAATAGAATAGAATAGAATAGAATAGAATAGAATAGAATAGAATAGAACAGAACAGAATAGAAAATATGGGATAGAATAGAATAGAAAATATAGAATAGAATAGAATAGAATAGAATAGAATAGAATAGAATAGAATAGAATAGAATAGAATAGAATAGAATAGAAAATATGGGATAGAATAGAATAGAAAATATAGAATAGAATAGAATAGAATAGAATAGAATAGAATAGAATAGAATAGAATAGAATAGAATAGAATAGAATAGAATAGAATAGAATAGAATAGAATAGAAAATATGGGATAGAATAGAATAGAATAGAATAGAATAGAATAGAATAGAATAGAATAGAATAGAATAGAATAGAATAGAATAGAATAGAATAGTAGAATAGAATAGAATAGAATAGAATAGAATAGAATAGAATAGAATAGAATAGAATAGAATAGAATAGAATAGAATAGAATAGAATAGAATAGAAAATATGGGATAGAATAGAATAGAAAATATAGAATAGAATAGAATAGAATAGAATAGAATAGAATAGAATAGAATAGAATAGAATAGAATAGAAAAGAATAGAATAGAATAGAATAGAACAGAATAGAAAATATGGGATAGAATAGAATAGAAAATATAGAATAGAATAGAATAGAATAGAATAGAATAGAATAGAATAGAATAGAAAATATGGGATAGAATAGAATAGAAAATATAGAATAGAATAGAATAGAATAGAATAGAATAGAATAGAATAGAATAGAATAGAATAGAATAGAATAGAAAATATAGAATAGAATAGAATAGAATAGAATAGAATAGAATAGAATAGAATAGAATAGAATAGAATAGAATAGAATAGAATAGAATAGAATAGAAAATATGGGATAGAATAGAATAGAAAATATAGAATAGAATAGAATAGAATAGAATAGAATAGAATAGAATAGAATAGAATAGAATAGAATAGAATAGAATAGAATAGAATAGAATAGAAAATATGGGATAGAATAGAATAGAAAATATAGAATAGAATAGAATAGAATAGAATAGAATAGAATAGAATAGAATAGAATAGAATAGAATAGAATAGAATAGAATAGAATAGAACAGAACAGAACAGAATAGAATAGAAAATATGGGATAGAATAGAATAGAAAATATAGAATAGAATAGAATAGAATAGAATAGAATAGAATAGAATAGAATAGAATAGAATAGAATAGAATAGAATAGAATAGAATAGAATAGAATAGAATAGAATAGTAGAATAGAATAGAATAGAATAGAATAGAATAGAATAGAATAGAATAGAATAGAATAGAATAGAATAGAATAGAATAGAATAGAAAATATGGGATAGAATAGAATAGAAAATATAGAATAGAATAGAATAGAATAGAATAGAATAGAATAGAATAGAATAGAATAGAATAGAATAGAATAGAATAGAATAGAATAGAATAGAATAGAATAGAATAGAATAGAACAGAATAGAAAATATGGGATAGAATAGAATAGAAAATATAGAATAGAATAGAATAGAATAGAATAGAATAGAATAGAATAGAATAGAATAGAATAGAATAGAAAATATGGGATAGAATAGAATAGAAAATATAGAATAGAATAGAATAGAATAGAATAGAATAGAATAGAATAGAAAATATAGAATAGAATAGAATAGAATAGAATAGAATAGAATAGAATAGAATAGAATAGAATAGAATAGAATAGAATAGAATAGAATAGAATAGAATAGAATAGAATAGAATAGAAAATATGGGATAGAATAGAATAGAAAATATAGAATAGAATAGAATAGAATAGAATAGAATAGAATAGAATAGAATAGAATAGAATAGAAAATATGGGATAGAATAGAATAGAAAATATAGAATAGAATAGAATAGAATAGAATAGAATAGAATAGAATAGAAAATATAGAATAGAATAGAATAGAATAGAATAGAATAGAATAGAATAGAATAGAATAGAATAGAATAGAATAGAATAGAATAGAATAGAATAGAATAGAATAGAATAGAATAGAATAGAATAGAAAATATGGGATAGAATAGAATAGAAAATATAGAATAGAATAGAATAGAATAGAATAGAATAGAATAGAATAGAATAGAATAGAATAGAATAGAAAATATGGGATAGAATAGAATAGAAAATATAGAATAGAATAGAATAGAATAGAATAGAATAGAATAGAATAGAATAGAATAGAATAGAACAGAACAGAACAGAATAGAATAGAATAGAATAGAAAATATGGGATAGAATAGAATAGAAAATATAGAATAGAATAGAATAGAATAGAATAGAATAGAATAGAATAGAATAGAATAGAATAGAACAGAACAGAATAGAAAATATGGGATAGAATAGAATAGAAAATATAGAATAGAATAGAATAGAATAGAATAGAATAGAATAGAATAGAATAGAATAGAATAGAATAGAATAGAATAGAAAATATGGGATAGAATAGAATAGAAAATATAGAATAGAATAGAATAGAATAGAATAGAATAGAATAGAATAGAATAGAATAGAATAGAAAATATGGGATAGAATAGAATAGAATAGAATAGAATAGAATAGAATAGAATAGAATAGAATAGAATAGAATAGAATAGAATAGAATAGAATAGAATAGAACAGAATAGAAAATATGGGATAGAATAGAATAGAAAATATAGAATAGAATAGAATAGAATAGAATAGAATAGAATAGAATAGAATAGAATAGAATAGAATAGAATAGAATAGAATAGAAAATATGGGATAGAATAGAATAGAAAATATAGAATAGAATAGAATAGAATAGAATAGAATAGAATAGAATAGAATAGAATAGAAAATATAGAATAGAATAGAATAGAATAGAATAGAATAGAATAGAATAGAATAGAATAGAATAGAATAGAATAGAATAGAAAATATGGGATAGAATAGAATAGAAAATATAGAATAGAATAGAATAGAATAGAATAGAATAGAATAGAATAGAATAGAATAGAATAGAATAGAATAGAAAATATGGGATAGAATAGAATAGAAAATATAGAATAGAATAGAATAGAATAGAATAGAATAGAATAGAATAGAATAGAAAATATAGAATAGAATAGAATAGAATAGAATAGAATAGAATAGAATAGAATAGAATAGAATAGAATAGAATAGAATAGAATAGAATAGAATAGAATAGAATAGAAAATATGGGATAGAATAGAATAGAAAATATAGAATAGAATAGAATAGAATAGAATAGAATAGAATAGAATAGAATAGAATAGAATAGAATAGAATAGAATAGAATAGAATAGAATAGAATAGAAAATATGGGATAGAATAGAATAGAAAATATAGAATAGAATAGAATAGAATAGAATAGAATAGAATAGAATAGAATAGAATAGAATAGAATAGAATAGAATAGAATAGAATAGAACAGAACAGAACAGAATAGAATAGAATAGAATAGAAAATATGGGATAGAATAGAATAGAAAATATAGAATAGAATAGAATAGAATAGAATAGAATAGAATAGAATAGAATAGAATAGAACAGAACAGAATAGAAAATATGGGATAGAATAGAATAGAAAATATAGAATAGAATAGAATAGAATAGAATAGAATAGAATAGAATAGAATAGAATAGAATAGAATAGAATAGAAAATATGGGATAGAATAGAATAGAAAATATAGAATAGAATAGAATAGAATAGAATAGAATAGAATAGAATAGAATAGAATAGAATAGAATAGAAAATATGGGATAGAATAGAATAGAATAGAATAGAATAGAATAGAATAGAATAGAATAGAATAGAATAGAATAGTAGAATAGAATAGAATAGAATAGAATAGAATAGAATAGAATAGAATAGAATAGAAAATATGGGATAGAATAGAATAGAAAATATAGAATAGAATAGAATAGAATAGAATAGAATAGAATAGAATAGAATAGAATAGAATAGAATAGAATAGAATAGAACAGAATAGAAAATATGGGATAGAATAGAATAGAAAATATAGAATAGAATAGAATAGAATAGAATAGAATAGAATAGAATAGAATAGAATAGAATAGAATAGAATAGAATAGAATAGAATAGAATAGAATAGAAAATATGGGATAGAATAGAATAGAAAATATAGAATAGAATAGAATAGAATAGAATAGAATAGAATAGAATAGAATAGCATAGAATAGAATAGAATAGAAAAAATAGAATAGAATAGAATAGAATAGAATAGAATAGAATAGAATAGAATAGAATAGAATAGAATAGAATAGAATAGAATAGAATAGAATAGAATAGAATAGAATAGAAAATATGGGATAGAATAGAATAGAAAATATAGAATAGAATAGAATAGAATAGAATAGAATAGAATAGAATAGAATAGAATAGAAAATATAGAATAGAATAGAATAGAATGGAATAGAATAGAATAGAATAGAATAGAATAGAATAGAATAGAATAGAATAGAATAGAATAGAATAGAATAGAATAGAATAGAAAATATGGGATAGAATAGAATAGAAAATATAGAATAGAATAGAATAGAATAGAATAGAATAGAATAGAATAGAATAGAATAGAATAGAATAGAATAGAATAGAATAGAATAGAATAGAAAATATGGGATAGAATAGAATAGAAAATATAGAATAGAATAGAATAGAATAGAATAGAATAGAATAGAATAGAATAGAATAGAATAGAATAGAACAGAACAGAACAGAATAGAATAGAATAGAATAGAAAATATGGGATAGAATAGAATAGAAAATATAGAATAGAATAGAATAGAATAGAATAGAATAGAATAGAATAGAATAGAATAGAATAGAATAGAATAGAACAGAACAGAATAGAAAATATGGGATAGAATAGAATAGAAAATATAGAATAGAATAGAATAGAATAGAATAGAATAGAATAGAATAGAATAGAATAGAATAGAATAGAATAGAATAGAATAGAATAGAATAGAAAATATGGGATAGAATAGAATAGAAAATATAGAATAGAATAGAATAGAATAGAATAGAATAGAATAGAATAGAATAGAATAGAATAGAATAGAATAGAATAGAATAGAATAGTAGAATAGAATAGAATAGAATAGAATAGAATAGAATAGAATAGAATAGAATAGAATAGAAAATATGGGATAGAATAGAATAGAAAATATAGAATAGAATAGAATAGAATAGAATAGAATAGAATAGAATAGAATAGAATAGAATAGAATAGAATAGAATAGAATAGAATAGAATAGAACAGAATAGAAAATATGGGATAGAATAGAATAGAAAATATAGAATAGAATAGAATAGAATAGAATAGAATAGAATAGAATAGAATAGAATAGAATAGAATAGAATAGAATAGAATAGAAAATATGGGATAGAATAGAATAGAAAATATAGAATAGAATAGAATAGAATAGAATAGAATAGAATAGAATAGAATAGAATAGAATAGAAAATATAGAATAGAATAGAATAGAATAGAATAGAATAGAATAGAATAGAATAGAATAGAATAGAATAGAATAGAATAGAATAGAATAGAATAGAAAATATGGGATAGAATAGAATAGAAAATATAGAATAGAATAGAATAGAATAGAATAGAATAGAATAGAATAGAATAGAATAGAATAGAATAGAATAGAATAGAAAATATGGGATAGAATAGAATAGAAAATATAGAATAGAATAGAATAGAATAGAATAGAATAGAATAGAATAGAATAGAATAGAATAGAATAGAACAGAACAGAACAGAATAGAATAGAAAATATGGGATAGAATAGAATAGAAAATATAGAATAGAATAGAATAGAATAGAATAGAATAGAATAGAATAGAATAGAATAGTAGAATAGAATAGAATAGAATAGAATAGAATAGAATAGAATAGAATAGAATAGAATAGAATAGAAAATATGGGATAGAATAGAATAGAAAATATAGAATAGAATAGAATAGAATAGAATAGA
This sequence comes from Vipera ursinii, assembly GCF_947247035.1. Lineage (NCBI taxonomy): Eukaryota > Metazoa > Chordata > Lepidosauria > Squamata > Viperidae > Vipera > Vipera ursinii. Next base: position 286,881,272 of record NC_139513.1, on the reverse strand, counting down.
ATAGAATAGAATAGAATAGAATAGAATAGAATAGAATAGAACAGAACAGAATAGAAAATATGGGATAGAATAGAATAGAAAATATAGAATAGAATAGAATAGAATAGAATAGAATAGAATAGAATAGAATAGAATAGAATAGAATAGAATAGAATAGAATAGAATAGAATAGAAAATATGGGATAGAATAGAATAGAAAATATAGAATAGAATAGAATAGAATAGAATAGAATAGAATAGAATAGAATAGAATAGAATAGAATAGAATAGAAAATATAGAATAGAATAGAATAGAATAGAATAGAATAGAATAGAATAGAATAGAATAGAATAGAATAGAATAGAATAGAATAGAATAGAATAGAATAGAATAGAATAGAATAGAAAATATGGGATAGAATAGAATAGAAAATATAGAATAGAATAGAATAGAATAGAATAGAATAGAATAGAATAGAATAGAATAGAATAGAATAGAATAGAATAGTAGAATAGAATAGAATAGAATAGAATAGAATAGAATAGAATAGAATAGAATAGAATAGAATAGAATAGAATAGAATAGAAAATATGGGATAGAATAGAATAGAAAATATAGAATAGAATAGAATAGAATAGAATAGAATAGAATAGAATAGAATAGAATAGAATAGAATAGAATAGAATAGAATAGAATAGAATAGAATAGAATAGAATAGAAAATATGGGATAGAATAGAATAGAATAGAATAGAATAGAAGAATAGAAAATATGGGATAGAATAGAATAGAAAATATAGAATAGAAAATATAGAATAGAATAGAATAGAATAGAATAGAATAGAATAGAATAGAATAGAATAGAATAGAATAGAATAGAATAGAATAGAATAGAAAATATGGGATAGAATAGAATAGAAAATATAGAATAGAATAGAATAGAATAGAATAGAATAGAATAGAATAGAATAGAATAGAATAGAATAGAATAGAATAGAATAGAATAGAATAGAATAGAATAGAAAATATGGGATAGAATAGAATAGAAAATATAGAATAGAATAGAATAGAAAATATCGAATAGAATAGAATAGAATAGAATAGAAAAGAATAGAATAGAATAGAATAGAATAGAATAGAATAGAATAGAATAGAATAGAATAGAATAGAATAGAATAGAATAGAATAGAATAGAATAGAATAGAATAGAATAGAATAGAATAGAATAGAATAGAATAGAATAGAAAATATAGAATAGAATAGAATAGAATAGAATAGAATAGAATAGAATAGAATAGAATAGAATAGAATAGAATAGAATAGAATAGAATAGAATAGAATAGAATAGAAAATATGGGATAGAATAGAATAGAAAATATAGAATAGAATAGAATAGAAAATATAGAATAGAATAGAATAGAATAGAATAGAATAGAATAGAATAGAATAGAATAGAATAGAATAGAATAGAAAATATGGGATAGAATAGAATAGAAAATATAGAATAGAATAGAATAGAAAATATAGAATAGAATAGAATAGAATAGAATAGAATAGAATAGAATAGAATAGAATAGAATAGAATAGAATAGAATAGAATAGAAAATATGGGATAGAATAGAATAGAAAATATAGAATAGAATAGAATAGAAAATATAGAATAGAATAGAATAGAATAGAATAGAATAGAATAGAATAGAATAGAATAGAATAGAATAGAATAGAATAGAATAGAAAATATAGAATAGAATAGAATAGAATAGAATAGAATAGAATAGAATAGAATAGAATAGAATAGAATAGAATAGAATAGAATAGAATAGAAAATATGGGATAGAATAGAATAGAAAATATAGAATAGAATAGAATAGAAAATATAGAATAGAATAGAATAGAATAGAATAGAATAGAATAGAATAGAATAGAATAGAATAGAATAGAATAGAATAGAATAGAATAGAATAGAAAATATGGGATAGAATAGAATAGAATAGAATAGAATAGAATAGAATAGAATAGAATAGAATAGAATAGAAAATATGGGATAGAATAGAATAGAAAATATAGAATAGAATAGAATAGAATAGAATAGAATAGAATAGAATAGAATAGAATAGAATAGAATAGAATAGAAAATATGGGATAGAATATTGTAGAATAGAATAGAATAGAATAGAATAGAATAGAATAGAATAGAATAGAATAGAATAGAATAGAATAGAATAGAATAGAATAGAATAGAATAGAAAATATGGAATAGAATAGAATAGAATAGAATAGAATAGAATAGAATAGAATAGAATAGAATAGAATAGAATAGAATAGAATAGAATAGAAAATATGAAAAGGAAAGGAAAGGAATGGAATAGGACAGGATAGGATAGGATAGGAAGGGACCTTGGAGGTCCTCTAGTTGAACCACCAGCTCAAGCAGGAGACCCTACACCATTTCAGACAAATGATTAATTAATTAATTTTAATTTATTAATATTTCTATACCGCCCTTCTCCTGAAGGACTCAGGGCGGTGTACAGGGCAAGAATAAAACACAAATTTACAAAAATTAAAAAGTAATTAAATACATGCCCATAAAAACAATAAATACATTAATAAAACCCCAATAAAATGATAATAAAAAACCCCACCAATCCCCCCTCAGGCCAGGCCAGCTTGTTCAAACAGGTATGTTTTCAGATCGCGGTGAAAGGAGCGAAGATCGGGCGCCGTCCGGAGCTCAACCGGTAACTGGTTCCATAGCTCCGGGGCGCCCACAGAGAAAGACCTCCCCCTGGGGGCCACCAATCTACATTCTCTGACCGGTGGCACCCTGAGGAGGCCCTCTCTGTGGGAACGCACAGGGCAGAGGGAAGTTGACGCCGGCAGCAGGTGTTCCCTAAGGTACTCCGGACCCCTGCCATGTAGGGCTTTAAATACCATAACTAATACCTTGAATCTCACCCGGAAGACAACTGGCAACCAATGCAGCTCACGGAGCAGAGGTGTGACATGGGAGTATCGGGAAACTCCCAACACAACTCTCGTGGCTGCATTCTGTGCCAGTTGGAGCTTCCGGGTGGTCCTCAAGGGCAGCCCCATGTAGAGAGCGTTGCAGTAGTCTAGTCGAGAGGTCATGAGCGCATGAGTGACCGTGCATAGATCATCCCGGCTTAGATAGGGCCGCAACTGGCGCACCAGGCGAACCTGGGCGAATGCCCCCCTAGTCACAGCTCCTATGTGGTCTTCCAGGGTGAGCCGTGAATCTAGGAGGACTCCCAAGTTGCGAGCCCTATCTACGGGGGGGTAATAATTCGGCCCCCATAGCGAGAGGTGGAATGTCCGAATAATGATCTTGGTTTGGATGGGTGCTAAATCTATTGTGAGTGGAAAGAGCGATCCCTGGATCCAGGGAGAATCTGTTTCATCAACATCAACTTCATATTGGAGAAAGTCTGATTCATGGTTGACATCAAGTGTGACGCACGAAATGGAACCCATGCTTATGGCTTAAGAAAGCCCGGCAGAGCGCATGGATCCTTGTGAAGTAGCAGGGATCTAAGCCGTGTAGGATTTTAGACGTGGTTGTGAACACCTTGGATTGGGCAGGATAGTAGCTGATGATAGAAGAGAAGGTTGTGACAACGAAATGGAGGTTCAATTTATTCTACAAAACCACTGAGGACAGGAGAAGAAGGAAATTGCTCAGCCGGTGTCCAAAGGGAGATGCTGACGCGAACTTTGCAGTTTTCTATGAATAAATATATTTTACATTTATATTCACAGCAGACAAGACAGTCAGGAACGTAGTACGATCCTGAGGTTAAATTTAACAGTATACAGAACACCCACAAGAAAAAAGGCGGGAAAGAAAATGAAACATCTCTTTTACACCCCCACAGCGCATTCTCCAATCTATCAACCATAATTAGGTGTTCTGGCCCATTGCACACTTTACTGCTCCAGCTCCTAAATTTAATATCCTCACGTTGTCAGAGTCAGATCCGACCTAGAATTAAGGAGAAATTTCCTGACAGTGGGAACAATTAACCTGTGGAACAGCTTGCCACCAGAAATCGTGAGCGCTCCATCCCTGGAGGTTTTCGAGAAGAGACCGGACAGCCATTCGTCTGAAATGGTATAGGATCTCCAGCCTTAGGCAGTGGGGTGGAGTAGAAGACCTCTGAGGTCCCTAACATCCCTCGGATTCTAGGAAGCTTCTTCCACCCAGATGCTCTGTGGAATCTTCCAAAGGAGACACAACAACGACAGCGGATCATTGCGCTTGTGAAGGGAAAGAGAGCTACAACAAGGAGAGCCAGGGAAAAGGAAATCCAGAGCCAGGTCAGAGATCGGGATATAATCTGAGATGTTGACTTTCTCCCGGGAAAAAGCCAGGAATAATAAACACGCGGAAAACCTCCTGCAGTTGAATCCCCAGCATCCAGGTCTGTCCTCTCCTTGATGAGGTGTTTGTGATAAATGTTCACACGACAAGGTTATTTGGTGCAAAGCAGCTGGCTGGGTTGTCATAGCAACCGGTCCACGAGGCCCATAAATCTGGCATGTCGTTATCCTGGCTGGGTATGCAAAACACTCCGCTCTGCGAAGCCAATTCCAGCAGGCGGATTTGACAGAATCCCCTTCGCTCTTTTTCTCTTTCTCTTTCTCTCTCTCTCTCTTATTCCCCCTTTCTTTCTTTCTTTCTTTCTTTCTTTCTTTGTTTGTTTCTTTCTTTCTTTCTTTCTTTCTTTCTTTCTTTCTCTTTCTTTCTTTCTTTCATCTATCTATCTATCTATCTATCTATCTATCTATCTATCTATCTATCTATCTATCTATCTTTCTCTTCCCCATTGCTCTTTCCCCCTCTTTCTCTTTCACTTTCTCTCTTTCTCTTTCCCTCTCTCTCTTTCTCTCTCTTTTTCTTTCTCTCTTCCCCCTCTCTCTTTCACTTTCTCTCTCTCTTTCCATCTCTCTTTCTCTCTTTCATCTATCTATCTATCTATCTATCTATCTATCTATCTATCTATCTATCTATCTATCTATCACCTCTATTTCTCTCTCTCTCTCTCTCTCTCTCTTTCTCTTTCTCTCTTTTCTCATCTATCTATCTATCTATCTATCTCCCCCCCCCTCTCTCTCTCTCTCTCTCTCTCTCTCTCCCTCTCTCTCTCTCTCTCTCTGATGCACACATACGCATACACACCTAGAAGCACACAAAAACACACAGGAGTCTCTAAGTGACTCTCGGCATCCTAGTACAGGTAGTCCTCAACTTATGACCACAATGGAGCCGCAAATTCCCATTGCTAAATGAGACATGTGTTAAGTGAGCTTGGCCCCATTTTATGACCTTTCTTAGTTGAACCACTTAACCCTGACTGGCAAGTGAATCACTCCGGTCGTTAAATAAGTCACACGGTTGTCAAGGGAATCTGGTTTCCCCCGTTGACTTTGCTTGTCGGAAGGTCCCAAAAGGGGATGGTATGACAGCTCCTCCCACCCCGCCCCTGGGACACTGGCGCCGTCATAAATACGAGTCAGTTGCTGACCGTCTGAATTTGGATCAGGCAACCATTGGGGAGGCTGCGATGGTCACACATGCGAGAAGTCACTTTTTCCAGAGCCCTTGTGACTTTGAACTCTTTTTCCTCCTCTCACAAGAAAAATTATTACGTGTATTCGTAGAAGCCAAGGAATTTTTAGATCATTTTCATGGTACAAAAGTGGCATCTCATCTTCTCCTTCTCCTCTCTCTTTCTCTTTTTTCTTTCTCTTTCTCTCTTTCTCCTCTCTTTTTCTTTTTCTCTCTTTCTCTTTCTCTTTCTTTCTCTTTCTCTCTTTCTCCTTCTTCTCTTTCTCTCTTTCTCCTCTATCTCTTTTTGTCTTTCACTTTTTCTCTCTTTCTCTTTCTTTTTCTTTCTCTTTCTCTCTTTCTCCTTCTCTCTCTCTTTCTCTTTTTCTCATCTGTCATCTCTCTTTCTCCTCCTCTTTCTCTTTCTCTCTTTCTCCTCTACCTCTTTTTCTCTTTCTTTTTCTCTTTCTCTTTCTTTCTTTCTCTTTCTCTTTCTCTCTTTCTCCTTCTTCTCTTTCTCTCTTTCTCCTCTACCTCTTTTTCTCTTTCTTTTTCTCTTTCTCTTTCTCTTTCTTTCTCTTTCTCTTTCTCTCTTTCTCCTTCTTCTCTTTCTCTCTTTCTCCTCTATCTCTTTTTGTCTTTCACTTTTTCTCTCTTTCTCTTTCTTTCTCTTTCTCTTTGTTTTTCTTTCTCTTTCTCTCTTTCTCCTTCTCTGTCTCTCTCTTTTTCTCATCTCTCATCTCTCTTTCTCCTCCTCTTTTTCTCTCTTTCTCCTCTGTCTCTCTTTCATCTCTCTCATCTCTCTTTTTCTTTCTCTCTTTCTCCTTCTCTGTCTCTCTCTCTCTTTCTCCTCTCTCTCCTTCTCTCATCTCTTTTTTCTCCTTCTATCTCTCTCTTTCTCCTTCTCTTTTTCTTTTTAGGATTTAGGATTAGGATTGGTTAAATTTATTTTCTTTCTCTTTCTCCCTCTCTCTTTCTCTCTTTCTCCTTCTCTCTCTCTCTCTCCCTCTCCCACCCTCCAGTACTGTATCCTGTTGCAAATAATATACCATTTTGTCTTTAGAGTCTGTGTTTTCCCTAATGCGCAAAGCTGTTTTAAGTTCCATTCCTGCCTCCCCTCTTCCCAGAGAAACGTGTTTTCTAAAGGCCTGTGGCAGCCTGCTGAGAAAAATCCATTTTCTCTGCTGTCACCCATTTGGGCAGGATCCCACAAACGTCTGTCATCCATCAGTGTGCGTGAATGTGGGTGGTCTTCTGCGGGTAATAATATATAAGTTGCATCATCTGGAAGTTTGAATGGGTGTCTGACATATGTGCTCGTGGAAGGCAGCAAAGAGCTGGCATTTAACTCCTAAACGGGGGAAGCCTTGCCAGAAAAGGAGGGTAAATTGAATACAGAATTTTACCTTAGGGGGGAAAAAAATTAAAAATGGGAAGGTGGCACTAGAAAATTCTGAAAAAAGTTGTTAAATTGCGGGATCAATTCAAGGGTCTTGTGAACTGATTTGTTTTCAAGGTTTGATTCCAGGACACATAAAGACAGAATTTCCTTTAGAGTCAATCTTTGAATAAAAACTTCACAACTACCCTGGTTTAAGGAAGAAGCCTCAATGATGTCTCCTCTTCCTCTTCTTCTTCTTCCTCCTCCTCCTCCTCCTCCTCCTCCTCCTCCACCTCCTCCTCCTCCTCCTCCTCCTCCTCCTCCTCTTCAAGCACTGATGAGGTTACTTAACTGGGCAATGAAATGTCTGCAAGAAAATGAATAAGCTCAGAAAGCACCAAGGACTTCACAGTTCTCTCCTCCTCCTCCTCCTCCTCCTCCTCCTCCTCCTCCTCCTCCTCCTCCTCCTCCTCCTCCTCTCCATAAACACTCTCCATAAACACATTACCTAGGTGGTAACATTTTCTGCAGGAAAACCACCAAGGTCAGAGACTATTAAGCATCCCACAGTCCTCCTCCTCCTCCTCCTCTTCCTCCTCCTCCTCCTCCTCCTCTTCCTCTTCCTCTTCCTCTTCCTCCTCCTCCTCTTCCAAACCAGTAACAGTTGAAATAAGGGGTCCTTGGTGGTCCCTGAGCTCAGCTGTCTTTCTTGCATATGTTTCATTCCCAAACTAGGTAACATTACCAGTCAGTTGCACTGATGATGTTACCTAGTTAGGTAATGAAACGTCTGCAAGAAAGGGAAAAAAAACCCACGCTCCGAGACCACCAAGTAGCCCTCAAATCAGTGTTTCTCAAACCTGGCCTACTTTTAAAACCTTCAAGCAGCCAAGTGTGAAAAACACTGAGGTAAATGATGAAAAATATGCAATTTCCATAATGTCCTGAGGATGCCGTCCTGCACATCATGCCACTTGCCCCTCCCTCACTGCTTTTGGCAAAGTATCTTGGCTGTGTTCAGGCGCCCCGGCAACTGATACTTCTCGACTTTTCTTAATTTGAAAGAGAAATCAAAATAGGTCACGAAACTCCTTGCAATAACAAGGGTCTTCCGCATTGCTATTACCGTCGCTCCCCGCCCCTCCTGCTGCTCTGTGGACCCTTCATAAAGGATCTGGATAGACTCGAACCCTGGGCGCTATCTAACAAAATGAAATTCAGTGGTGAAAAAAGTAAGGTTCTACATTTAGGCAAGAAAAAACAAATGCACAAGTATAGTATAGGGGGTACCTGGCTCAATAGTAGCGACTGTGAGAGGGATCTCGGAGTCCTAGTGGACAAACTCTGAAATATGAGCCAACCGTGTGCTGCAGCTGCCAAAAAAGCCAACACAGTGCTAGGCTGCATTAACAGAGGGGTAGAATTGTGATCACGTAAAGTGTTAATACCACTTTACAAGGCCTTGGTAAGGTCACACTTGGAATACGGCATCCAGTTTTGGTCACCACGATGTAAAAAAGATGTTGAGACTCTGGAAAGAGTGCAGAGAAGAGCAGCGAAGATGATCAGGGGACTGGAGGCTAAAACATAAGGAACGGTTGCTGGAATTGGGTATGTTTAGTTTAATGAAGAGAAGGACGAGGGGGGACAGGACAGCAGTCTTCCAGTATCTCAGGGGCTGCCCCAAAGAAGAGGGAGTCAAGCTATTCTCCAAAGCACCTGAAGGCAGGACGAGAAGGAACGGATGGAAACTAACCAAGGAGAGAAGCAACCTATAATTAAGGAAAAATTTCCTGACAGAACAATTAACCAGTGGAACAGCCTGCCTCCAGAAGCAGTGAATGCTCCAACACTGGAAGTTTTTAAGAAGAGACTGGACAGCCATTTTTCTGAAATGGAATAGGGTCTCCTGCCTAAGCAGGGGGTTGGACTAGATGACCTCCAAGGTCCCTTCCAACTTCTTCTTCTTCTTCTTCTTCTTCTTCTTCTTCTTCTTCTTCTTCTTCTTCTTCTTCTTCTTCTTCTTCTTCTTATTATTATTATTATTATTATTATTATTATTATTATTATTATTATTAATCATAAATCAGACCAAACTTAATTAGATGCCAACCTTAGACTTTTATTTTCTTCTCACCTAAGAGAAAATTATTCAGTGCCCACTGACAAAGTCCCAGCAAGGAGAGCACAAAAGTTGCACACAGGCTTTGGAATATGTTAAAGGACAAAGCAGACCTCTTTACAGGAAAAGGCTTTGGGTGTTGAGTGTCTACACAGTGTTGGTCAAAAAAAAGTCAAAATTGCAGCTGCAATGGTGTGATCGAAACTCCACCTGCTTTTACTGTATGTGGGTCGCACGTGGACTAACATGCAAAGGGCATAAAATCAGCCAGAGTTTTAATGGCAGCATCGTGCCTGGTGTCTTGACTATTTTTTAATTCACTTTCTAGATTCTGCAGCCCTGCGAAATCTATAGGTATTCACTAAATGAATAGTAGGTCGAGGAGGACCTGGACTATAAGAGGAGCCTATTACCATTACAGTAGAATAGAATAGAATAGAATAGAATAGAATAGAATAGAATAGAATAGAATAGAATAGAATAGAATAGAATAGAATAGAATAGAATAGAATAGAATAGAACAGAACAGAACAGAACAGAACAGAACAGAACAGAATAGAATAGAATAGAATAGAATAGAATAGAATAGAATAGAATAGAAGCTGGAAGGGACCTTGGAGGTCATGTAGTCCAACCCCCTTCTCAGGCAGGAAACCCTATAACATTTCAGACAAATGGCTGTCCAGTCTCTTCTTTACAGCTTCCAGTGTTGGAGCATTCACAGCTTCTGGAGGCAGGTGGTTCCACTGGTTAATTGTTCTAACTGTTAGGAAACTTCTACTTAGTTCCAGGTTGCTTCTCTCTTTGGTCAGTTTCCATCCGTTGCTTCTTGTCCTGCCTTTGGGCGCTTTGGAGAAGAGCTTGACTCCTTCTTCTTTGGGGCAGCCCCTGAGAGATTGGAAGACGTCTACATACTATATTGTACCAAAGGGGGAACACACAATAATTCTCTCCTGAATGCAGAAAGAATGGAAAAAGTGGTATGAAAGAATGGGAAAAAAGTGACTTAGACCGTTTTTCACACTTACGACCGTTGCAGCATCCCCAGGGTCATGTGATCAAAATTTAGGTGCTTGGCAGCCGTCTCGTATTTGTGACAGTTGTGGTGACCCGGGGCCTCGTGTGATCCTCTTTTGTGACCTTCTGACAAGGAAGGCCGCTGGGGGAAGCCAGGCTCACCTTATAACCACGTTACTAATTTAATAGCTGCAGTGATTCCCATAACACATGGGGCAAGGAAAGTTGTAAAATGGGGCAAAACTCAGTTAACAACTGTCTCGCTTAGGAATGGAAATTTTGGGCTGAACCGCTTGTAAGCTGAAGAGTGCCTGCATTTGTTACTATCCTTTCCTCTTGGGTCATTTATCTCCAGACTAAAACATATAAAGAACGGCTGCAGGACTTGGGTTTGGCTAGTCTAAAGAAAATAAGAAATAGGGGAGACATGCTAGCAGTGTTCCAGTATTTGGGAGGCTGCCACAAAGAAGAGGAGGGGGTCACGTTATTCTCCAAAGCACCAGAGGGTAGGACGAGAAATAATGGTCAGAAACTGTTCAAAGAGAGAAGCAACCTGGAATTAAGGAGAAACCTCCTAACAGTGAGGACAATTAACCAGTGGAACAGCTGGACACCAGAAATCGTGGACTCTCCATCACTGGAGGTTTTAAAGAAGAGACTAAACAGTCACTTGTCTGAGATGGTATAGGTTCTCCTGCTTGAGCAAGGGGCTGGACTAGAAGACCTCCAAGGTCCCTTCCAGATCTATTGTCAAGGTAATAATTTAACAGCTAACCAGCTTGTATAGTGTGAGATGTATGATGTAATGATGGTAATGACTCAGCAGGGTCTGTGTCCCTTTAAGAGCCCTTGTATAAAAGGGAAGGCTTTTGCTGCTGTGTTCTCTCTGGTCCGTTTTCCTGCTGTAACTGCTGTGTGTCAAGCAATAACATTTGATGTTAGCAGCCTCAGAGTCACTTGAAAAGCCCATACATCGGAAACTTGACACTGTGTTTTTGGAGTTTGTTGTATTACCACGTGTATGCATATTATTCCTGGTGTATGATATTGTAGATAGTGTAATATAAACCACCATATAATATAGACCACTGTTTACTGTATTTACTCCTGGGTTATCTCAGCGCAATAAGACTGTGCCTGCTCTGACATCTATACTGTTCTATTCTTTTTTCTTCTCTAACACCACTAAGATTTTAACGGGGGCCTGCCTCCAACTAGACGGCCAGAAAAAGCCCTGAAAAAAGATTAATTCATCCTGGATGGCATTCCCTCATATTTTACAGGTTTGTGAACGCTTTCGGCCAAATCCACTATTGATTTCCTGGTTTTTACAGCTTTCTTAGAAGCTACTCTACGATTGTGGGCCATACATCAGACGCTTCTTTCGTCACTGAGCACTCCTGAACTTAGTCAGCGGACTTTTTAAGTCGGGCTAAGATGGGTCCTTCCGGGTTCAATTCTGGATTTATTGCTTCCCGTGCAGTCTGATAGCAGTCAATGGGCAAAAGGGCTCCTATTACAAAGTCTGCAACAGATCGACTGAGGCATTCCTGAAAATAATAATAATAATAATAATAATAATAATAATAATAATAATAATAATAATAATAATAATAATAATAATAATAGTAATAGTAATAGTAATAATAATACAGTTGGGAGGCACTTTGGAGGTCATCTAGTCCAACCCCCTGCTCAGGCAGGTAACCCTATACCATTCCAGACAAATGGCTGTCCAGTCTCTTCTTAAAAACCTCCAATAATGGAGCACCCACAACTTCTGGAGGCAGGTTGTTCCACTGGTTAATTCTCCTCACTGTCAGGAAGTTTCTCCTTAATTCCAGGATGCTTCTCTCCTTGACTACTTTCCATCCGTTGCTTCTTCTCCTGCCTCTGGGTGCTTTGGAGAATAGCTTGGCTCCCTCTTCTTTGGGGCAGCCCCTGAGATACTGGAAGACTGCTATCATGTCACCCCTCGCCCTTCTAGGTTGCAAATACAGATGGGGATTCCCTGGGAATTTTCTCAGCTTTCCCCCCTCGATAGTGAATTAGATGGGCTGGCCAAGTCCTTGATTAGCCCACTGAGGAATAAGGAAAGATGTTGTGCCCCCCAAGTGCCGAAGTGAAAAATTTGTCTTTCATGTAATCTCTGCTCCTCTCTTCCCATTTGGAAGGCTTCTGAGAAGGCAGGATTCAAAAGGAGACTTGCTTTTGTACGCCAATGTCCTCTTGGGCTTGGGAATGTGAGGAAAAAAAATTAAGAAATAGAATATAGAAAATAGAATAACAAAGTGATTTGTTAAACAGGGGAGATCAAGCTCTTCTCCAAAACACCTGAAGGCAAGACAAGAAGCAACAGATGGAAACTCATCAAGGAGAGAAGCAACCTGGAATAGAATAGAATAGAATAGAATAGAATAGAATAGAATAGAATAGAATAGAATAGAATAGAATAGAATAGAATAGAATAGAATAGAATAGAATAGAATAGAATAGAATAGAATAGAATAGAATAGAAGCAGGAAGGGACCTTGGAGGTCTTCTAGTCCAGCCCCCTGCTCAAGCAGGAGAACCTATACCATCTCAGACACAAATAAGGAGTCAAGCTGTTCTCCAAAGCGCCTGAAGGCAGGACAAGAAGCAACGGATGGAAACTAGTCAAGGAGAGAAGCAACCTAGAACTAAGGAGAAACTTCCTGACTGTTAGAACAATGAAGCAGTGGAACAACCTGCCTTCAGAAGCTGTGAACGCTCCAACACTGGAAGTTTTTAACAAGAGACTGGACAGCCATGTGTCTGAAATGGTATAGGGTTTCCTGCCTGAGCAGGGGGTTGGACTAGGTGACCTCCAAGGTCCCTTCCAACTTTCTTCTTCTTCTTCTTCTTCTTCTTCTTCTTCTTCTTCTTCTTCTTCTTCTTCTTCTTCTTCTTCTTCTTCTTCTTCTTCTTCTTCTTCTTCTTCTCCTCCTCCTCCTCCTCCTCCTCCTCCTTCTCCTTCTCCTCCTCCTCCTCCTCCTCCTTCTTGAACGTGGAGGACAAGTGCCTGTCCAGTCTCTTCTTGACAACCTCTAGTCTTAGGGGTTTCACCGGTTGGTTGTTCTCTCCGTTAGGAAATTTCTCCTTAGTTCTAGGTTGCTTCTCTCCTTGTTTAGTTTCTATCCATTGTTTCTTGTCCTGCCTTCAGGGGCTTTGGGGAATAAGGTGACCCCCTTCATCTTTGCGACAGTCCCTCAAATAGCTGGACACCGCTATTATGTCCAAATATACTGTATATAAAATAGAACAAAACGGAAGAAACGAAAGATTGAGTCAAGATGATGGAACAACCTGGGAAATATATCTGGGATGCTTCCACCCTCATATCCAAGCAGCTCAGCAGCGGTGTCCCAAGGATGTAATTAATTAAAAACAATCAAGATTGCAGTTGCAAGGGACTGATCAAAGCTCCGCTTGGTTTTTACTGTTCGATGCAGATGAAAAGCAAGATTTAGGAGCTATGGAGATGACTTGGGAGAAACATCCAGAAGCTATTAAGATAACAGGGCAGACGCAGGCTTTGAGCCGAGGGAGGACGGAGAATATTAGAAACAAAATTAGAAAGACTGGCTCCTTTCCAATTTCCTAGAATATAAGGATGAAGGATAAGCACAGTCAGAGACAGGAGCAAGATTCTCTTACAATAGCCGATTGCCATGAAGTAAAATAAGGGATGCGGTGGCTCAGTGGGTTAGGACGCTGAGCTTGTCGATCGGAAGGTTGGCAGTTTGGTGCCGCATAACAGAGTGAGCCTGTTACTCGTCCCAGCTTCTGCCAACCTAGCAGTTCGTAAGCACGTAAAAATGCAAGTAGAAAACTAGGGACCACCACAGTGGGACGGTAACAGCGTTCCGTGCGCCTTTGGCGTCTAGTCATGCCGGCCACATGACCACGGAGACGTCCTCGGACAAGCGCTGGCTCTTCGGCTTTGAAACGGAGATGAGCACCGGCCCCTAGAGTCGGAAATGACTAGCACGCATGTGCGGGGGAACCTTTACCTTTACCTTTAACAGACAAAAAAAAAGAGGTCTATCAGGTGACAAAGATTCAGACGCACCAGACTGACTGAACGGTGATAACAACCCTCGTGGAGGACATTGTGATTAGCTCCCTTGTAAAGTTGCAAATCCTAATTAATAAATAATAATGACCTCAACGTCCTCAACTGTTGAAATTAAAGCCATTAGGTCCGGCCCAGGCCGGGAATAAACAAAATGGAGACTGCTTAGGAAAGACGGTTCTGCTTATTTAGTAGCCAGAAACTTCAGTGAGAGCAGCAGGTTTCCAGACTGGCTGACCCACATGGAGCTGGGAGTGGTGGGTTTTTATACCTTCTTGGGCTTTTGTGTTTGGAGTTGTTCCTGTTGGAGGTTGTTTCTGTTCCTGTGTCATGTACTTTGACCTGAGCTTTTGGTATTCTAAATGGTGGTGGCTTACTCCTATTCTGTCCTAAAGGTCTTGTTCTGGTCAAGGTATAAATCAGCTTAGTAGAGGGTGAAGGACCGTGCTTCAGAGGATGCATGATGTGCATGAAGGAAGGAAATAAAACATGACGCATAATCTTACTAAATACCTTTTCATTACAAAAACTAAATATATATTATGAAGAGAGCTAGCTGACTACATCCTAAGATAACAGACAGTAACAGCAAAGTGAAAGACAATAAACGAATAACTGTGAGAAACTTTTTCTAGGCATGCGCACAAAACAGTCTGAAACCAGAACATAGCTGGACATATGAGAGTCACTATGGTTACATGATAAGATATCACCCCAGGTGCAGAGAGCAGGGGAAATGTACAGTTAGAAATGAACTTTTCTGACGAACTAAAAAAACAACAACGTGCAGTGACAGTTCTGTCCTTGGAAGTCTTTGTTTTTCTAATCCCATCAGCTCAAACCTTCTCTGGGGCTGGGGCTGAAGGCAGTTTGCTTATGCACAGGTGTCCCAGTCTTTCTGAACAGGACTATCAAATCTGCATTTTTAAAAAAGCTGGCCTGCTCAGTTTGTGCTTAGAGGAAAAGGAGAAGTTCCCGCCTTTTGAGATTTTCTCCATCATTCCTTTGGGGAAATATAAAACTTCTGCCTTTCTTTCTTTTTTTTTTTAATCCCATTTATATCCCGCCCTTCTCCGAAGACTCAGGGCGGCTTACAAGCTTAGCAGTAGCCTTCATTCTATGTATATGCCTGCTTATTAGGGCTTTCACACACACCCCAAGCGGCATTATTACAAAGTCAGCTTAATTGCCCCCAACAATCTGGGTCCTCATTTTACCTACCTGGGAAGGATGGAAGGCTGAGTCAACCTTGAGCCTGGTGGGACTCGAACCTGCACTAATTGCAGGCAGCTGCTGTTACTTAAGGAGGCATTAGCCCACTGCTCCACCAAGGCTCCTCCTCCTGTTCTTCCTCCTCCTCCTCCTCCTCCTCCTCCACGATCCCCCCTCCCTTCTAGCCCTGATGGTGTTCCCTAGTTGGGTCATGAAACGTCTGAAAGGAAACCACCAAGCTCAGAGAGCACCAAGGACCCCACAGTTTGTTTTTTTTAATCCCATTTATATCCTGCCCTTCTCCGAAGACTCAGGGCGGCTTACAATCTAAGAAGCACAAGTCAATGTGCTTAGCAGTAGCCTTCATTCTATGTATATGCCTGCTTATTAGGGCTTTCACACACACCCCAAGCGGCATTATTACAAAGTCAGCTTAATTGCCCCCAACAATCTGGGTCCTCATTTTACCTACCTGGGAAGGATGGAAGGCTGAGTCAACCTTGAGCCTGGTGGGACTCGAACCTGCACTCATTGCAGGCAGCTGGTGTTACTTAAGGAGGCATTAGCCCACTGCTCCACCAAGGCTCTCAATATCCCCCCAAATATTTCCTCCTCTAGGAGAGTGGGTGGATGCTGACCTCCAACGGACTTGAGTCCAAAATTTCTGTTGCTAAGTGGAGGGAGAGGCATCTACACAAAGCCACCGTGTCCTTCTTCACCTCCCTCTTTTACTCCTTTGCTGTTTCAGCTGCCTCAATTGGTGGGATTTGCCCAAAGCACTTTTTTTTCCTTCTGTTGCAATTTTTGGAAGGTTTCCCACATCCCCCCACATCCCCCCCCCGCATCTCCCCCCCCCCATCTTTTTGATTCCTCCGTTTCAGCTGGATGACTTTTCAGGAGCCTTTTTTTAAAAAAAAAATATTTATTTTTTTCCAAGGAAGAAAAGCAGAACGAGTCACAGGCTCTGAGTGGACATGTGTTGGCAGAATCTAAATGTCAAGAGGAAGGAGGCAGATTTTTTATTTTATTTTTATTTTATTTTTATTTTATTTTTTTGCAGATCTGGTGCCAGCGGGTTCTTCGGAACAGGTGTTCTGAGCTGAGCAACTCGGCTAGGAGGTAAACTTTAATGCCTTAAATCAGGGGTCTTCAAACTCAGCAATAATAATAATAATAATAATAATAATAATAATAATAATAATAATAATAATAATAATAATAATAATAAAAGCTGCCTGCAATTAGTGCAGGTTCGCATCCCACCAGGCTCAAGGTTGACTCAGCCTCCCATCCTTCCCAGGTAGGTAAAATGAGGACCCAGATTGTTGGGGGCAATTAAGCTTACTTTGTAATAATGCCGCTTGGTGTGTGTGTGAAAGACCTAATAAGCAGGCATATACATAGAATGAAGGCTACTGCTAAGCTTGTAAGCCGCCCTGAGTCTTCGGAGAAGGGCAGGATATAAATGGAATTAAAATAAATAAAAAATAAAATAAATAATAATAATAATGATGATGATGATGATGATGATGAAAAAGTTGAAAGGGACCTTGAAGGTCTTCTAGTCCAACCCCCTGCTCAGGCAGGAGACCCTACACCTTTTCAGACAAACGCCTATCCAGTCTCTTCTTTGAAACTTCCAGTGTTGGACCATTCACAGCTTCTGGAGGCAGGTTATTCCACTGGTTAGTTGTTCTAACTGTCAGGAAATTTCTCCTTTAATTCCAGGTTGCTTCTCTCCTTGATTAGTTTCCATCCGTTGCTTCTTGTCCTGCCTTCAGAGGCTTTGGGGAATAGCTTGACTCCCTCTTCTTTGGGGCAGCATGCTGGCTGAGGAATTCTGGGAGTTGAAGTCCACAAGTCATGAAAGGGCCGAGTTGGAAGACCCCTGCCTTAAATTAAACTTTAATGAGGAAAAAAACACCTAACCCCTCTATTGCCATTGTGTCTAAATTCTAACAACATTGACTTGAGGGGTCCTTGGTGCTGTCTGGGCTGGGTGGTTTTCTTGCAGACATTTCATTACCCAACTAGGTAACATTATCAGTGTTAGAAGGGAGTGGGGTTGGTGGAGGAGGAGGAGGAGGAGGAGGAGGAGGAGGAACTCTGAGCTGGGTTGTTTTCTCACAAATGTTTTATTACCCAACTAGGTAACATCATCAGTGCTAAAAGAGAGTGGTGCTTGCTCTCAATTTATATTCTAGTGCAGACATGTCAAACACAAGGCCCGGGGGCCGGATCCGGCCCGTGAAGTCGTTTCATGTGGCCCGCGAAGCGATCCTGGAAACAGGGAGGGAACGGCCCCCACTGCCTTGGCCCTGGCCCAGAGACCCTCAGATCTGTCCCACTCCTGCCCAGGGCCCCATAGGCAGCCTTGATGCGAATGTTGTAGAGCTGGCCACACCCACCCAGTAGGCCATACGCACTCTGGCCACGCCCACCCAGTAGGCCACGCCCACCCTGGCCACACCCACCCAGCCTCCTGAGGGCAACCGCCATGCTGATGCGGCCCTCAATGAAATTGAGTTTGACACCCCTGTTCTAGTGGCTTGCCCTGTTAGTTTTGATGAGAGTGGGCTTTGAAGTTTTTTGTTTGGGCTGTTTACTGTCAGTTTGGCAGTTCCTTGATTGTGGTATTGTTTACTTCTTGACTGTTGAGCTGGGGTTAATCTGGGTGTTAATCTCTGCTCATCTGGGTGTTGATTGCTGGTGGAGAGGTGCTGGGGTCTTTTTGTTCCCCTGTTGGCTTGTTAATTCTCTCTTTTGAACAGTCTGTAGATGTCTCTGGAGAAACACGGAATGAAAAATTATTTGGAAGGTATAATCAATTTCTATGGTCTGTCATAGTTTGGTTCCATGTTTGTTCTTTTCTTTAAACTGCTTAGCAAATTGTTGTTGTTGTTGTTTCATCTGTGTCTTCCTCTTTGCAAGACATCCAAGAAATTCTTTTTCACCTTTTTTCAATCGCAAAGGACTCCTGTATCAATCCAGGGAGTTACAGCAGCTACTGAGAATTAAGTGTGACCTTTGGAATAATGCTGGAGGTTAGACTGGAGGCTAATTACGGCTTATCGACTGAGGATCATTAGCCAATAAGCCAATAAATCAAAGCCCTCCTGATACTTCTTCCAAGCAAAGGAAAGGATTTTGCCAACCCCAAAGTTAATTGAGATTGTAATCTACTGTGGGAAAGGAAAAATAATCTTTTCTTTCTATAAATAAAATGTGATGTGGTCAGACCATCTGAAAAAGTCCAGTGTTAACCTGCATGTATAAAACAGTTGATAGACCTTCAAGAGATCTTGTGAGATCTTTGTTGCTTCCACTTAGCTCAGACCATCTCATGGTAAGTTGATAGATAGATAGATAGATAGATAGATAGATAGATAGATAGATAGATGGATGGATGGATGGATGGATGGATGGATGGATGGATGGATGGATGGACGGACCGACGGATGGACGGACAGACAGACAGACAGACAGACAGACAGACAGACAGACAGACAGACAGACAGACAGACAGATAGATAGATAGATAGATAGATAGATAGATAGATAGATGGAGGGAGAAGTAAAAATAATCAGCATTAACATGCACTACCGTATTTTCCGGCGTATAAGACGACCCCCTACATTTCCTGTTAAATTATAGGGTTTGGGCTATACTCGCCGTATAAGACTACTCCTCTTCCAACGCACACCAAATAAAAATTAAAAAACATCAGATTTGATTTTAATATGGTAATTTTAATTCAAATGCTTATGACATGCAGGTGCTTAGTAGGAAAACTGTCACTTATAAACATAAGGCTGTTTGTCATCAAACATGTAAACATAAAACAGTGCAAGTGGATTAAATAATAATAATAATAATAATAATAATAATAATAATAATAATAATAATAATAATAATAATAAGAAGAAGAAGAAGAAGAAGAAGAAGAAGAAGAAGAAGAAGAAGAAGAAGAAGAAGAAGAAGAAGAAGAAGAAGAAGAAGTTGTTGGGGACCTTGGAGGTCATCTAGTCCAACCCACCTGCCTTTCAAGTTGGGATATACTACAGCTGCTCTTCAACTTTAGAAGAAAAGACGCCCAGACCCCAGCCTGTAAAAAATCACAGACTGCAGCTTCTTCTCCAATTGGTCCCGCTTTCCCTGTGCAGACTAAATGGGAGATCTGCTCCAGGTTTTCCAGCCAGCCCTGTCCCTAAATTTTCAGGACCCGTATAAGACAACCCCTGACATTTGAGAAGATTTTCATGGGTTAAAAAGTAGTCTTATACTCCGGAAACAACGATAGTTTCCCCAACTTGTAATTCTGCTTGGGTATAATAGAAGAAGCAAGAAGATGGCAGAAATAAATAATAATTACAACAACCACAACAAAATCTGAGATCACAAATTATCCTTTTCTCAAGCTGCAGCCTTATGTCTCCAAAAGCAATTTAAAATGACATTTTGTGAAATGGCATGGGAGCGATTCGTGATCCGCAACGATGAAATGCACCAATACAATGAGGTTTTTTTCTTATGTGCACACACACACACACACACCTATAATCCTCAGCTTACAATGACAGTTTGGATGAGAATTTCCATTGCTAGACAAGGCGGCTTTTAAGTGACTCCTGTCCAATTTTACCTTCTTTTTTTTTTGGCCACGTTAAGGGAATCAATGTTAAATGAATCCAGTTCCCCCCATTGACTTTCCTTGTCGGTAAGGTCGCAAATGGCAATCAGATGATACAAGGACACTGCAACCACTATAAATAAAAAAGATGTTGAGACTCTGGAATGAGTGCAGAGAAGAGCAACAAAGAAGATGGAGGCTAAAACATATAAAGAAGGATTGCTGGATTTGGGTGTATCTAGTTTAATGAAAAGAAGGATATTTAATGAAGAGAAGGATAGCAGTGTTCCAATATCTCAGGGGCTGCTGGAATGGAATGGAATGGAATGGAATGGAATGGAATGGAATGGAATGGAATGGAATGGAATAGAATAGAATAGAATAGAATAGAATAGAATAGAATAGAATAGAATAGAATAGAATAGAATAGAATAGAATAGAATAGAATAGAATAGAATAGAATAGAGTAGAATAGAATCGAGTAGAGTAGAGTAGAGTAGAGTAGAGTAGAGTAGAGTAGAGTAGAGTAGAATAGAATAGAATAGAATAGAATAGAATAGAATAGAATAGAATAGAATAGAATAGAATAGAATAGAATAGAATAGAACATGGAATGGAATAGAATAGAATAGAATAGAATAGAATAGAATAGAATAGAATAGAATAGAATAGAATAGGATAGGATAGGATAGGATAGGATAGGATAGGATAGGATAGGATAGGATAGAATAGAATAGAATAGAATAGAATAGAATAGAATAGAATAGAATAGAATAGAATAGAATAGAATAGAATAGAATAGAATAATAATAGAATAGAATAGAATAGGCTCAGCCAATCTCACTGTATACATGTTGTACTTTGATAATAAAGGTTCATTCATTCAATAGAATAGAATAGAACAGAACAGAACAGAGCTGGAAGGGACCTTGGAGGTCTTCTATCCCAACCCCTTGCTCAAGCAGGAGAACCTGTACCATTTCAGACAAAAAGAGGGAGTCAACTTATTCTCCAAAGCACCTGAAGCAGTAGTGGGATTCAGCTGGTTCGCACCACTCTGGCAGAACCGGTAGCTCATTTGTTTGTTGCCCAGGCCCAGAATGGACTTCCGGAAACGGCATCCACACAGAGAACCGGTTGTTCACATGTTTGAATCCCTCCACTGACCTGGAGGCAAGACAAGAAGCAACGGATGGAAACTGATCAAGGAGAGGAGTAACCTAGAACTAAGGAGAAATTTCATCGCAGAAGGCGATGAAAGAAATTGCAAGGAAGGATGGGAAAGCAAAAAGCTGAGGAAAGCATCTGGACTAGACATTATCTTATTCCGCATTTTGAAGCCAACGTACAAACTAAGCTTATTTATCATTTGATTTCTTTTTTAAAAAAAACATTGAAAAAAGTATACTGGGGAAAAAAACATTAGAAAAAAGGCATATATTCATGAAAACAAAAGCATTAGGGAATTTTGTTGGCCCAAAGCTCCAGAACTATAAAACAACATTGCACGAAACAACATTGCAATGATACATTTATATTTCTTGCAAACCGGTTTTTGGAGAAAAATAATAATAATCAAACTCTGACCTATTTGCAAAAATGAGCCTTTGAGGAATAATAATAATAATAATAATAATAATAATAATAATAATAATAATAATAATAATAATAAGTATTGCCCTGTTCACCGCCCTGAGTCCTTTGGGAGAAGGGCGGTATACAAATTAAATTATTATTATTATTATTATTATTATTATTATTATTATTATTATTATTATTATTATTATTAATAATAATAATAATAATAAGAGGTAGATGCAAATAAAACAGAAGTGGAAATGAAAGAACTAGTAATAGCAACAAAAATGGTAGAAAAAAGAGCAAGGAAGATCAAAAATTGGTCAGCACCAGGTGAAGATGAACTGCATGGGTTTTGGTTGAAACGTCGGACTGTTACATATCCAGTCATTGCCAAGCAGTTCAACAATACAGTATACTACAAGGAGGAGACATTGAAAAGTGGCGAACAACTGGGAAAACCTACCTAATAATGAAAAATCCAGCAAAAGGGGCAACACTAGGCAACTACAGGCCAATTTATTTATTTATTTATTTATTTATTTATTTATTTATTTATTTATTTATTTATTTAATTTGTATACCGCCCTTCTCCCGAAGGACTCAGGGCGGTGAACAGGGCAATACATATTAAAAAAAACAAGATACAAAAATTAAAAGCGATTAAACAAACAATGCCCATGAATAAATTAGTACACATTAAAAAGTTAAAACAGATTTATAAAACCCAACCCCATCCCATCGGGCCAGGCCAGCTTGTTCGAAAAGGTAGGTTTTGAGATCGCGCCGGAAGGAGCGGAGGTCAGGCGCCATCCGGAGCTCGGCCGGAAGATGGTTCCATAAATCCGGCGCGCCCACAGAGAGTGCCCTCCCCCTGGGGGCCACCAGTCGGCATTCTTTAAGCGGTGGCACCCTGAGGAGACCCTCTCTGTGGGAGCGTACTAGGCGGAGGGAAGTTGACGCCGGCCTGCTTACCAACAACTTTAAAATTGCTAACTGGTGTGGTAGCTGAGCAGAAAGGAAACTGCCCCAATAGCAGAGGAACAAAAGATCGACTCCTAATAGACAAAGTGATCTTGGAAAATTGAAAGAGAAGGAAGAAGACCAACCTGAACATGGCATGGATTGACTACAAAAAGGCATTTGACTCTCTGCCACATGACTGGATCATCAAGTGCCTAGAAATAACAGGAGTCAGTAGAAACATCAAAAAATTTGAGCAAAGATCCATGGCACAATGGAAGACACAGTTGCAGGTCAATGGTGAAAGACTGGGAGAGGTTAATATCAAGAGAGGAATATTTCAAGGAGATTCATTACTACCACTACTATTTGTTATTGCACTGTTTCCTCTGTCAACAATACTGAATAACTCAGGACATGGCTATCAAACATCAAAAACATCTGCCAGACTATCTCCTTTACATGGATGATAACTTCCAGTGTTGGAGCATTCACAGCTTCTGGAGGCAGGTTGTTCCACTGGTTAATTGTTCTAACTGTCAGGAAATTTCTCCTTAGTTCTAGATTGCTTCTCTCCTTGATTAGTTTCCATCCATTGCTTCTTGTCCTGCCTTCAGGGGCTTTGGAGAACAGCTTGACTCTCTCTTCTTTGGGGCAACCCCTGAGATATTGGAAGACTGCTATCATGTCTCCCCTTGTCCTTCTCTTAATTAAACTGGACATATCCAATTCCAGCAACCGTTCCTTATATGTTTTAGCCTCCAGTCCCCTAATCATCTTTGTTGCTCTTCTCTGCACTCTTTCTAGAGTCTCAACATCTTTTTTACATCATAATGACCAAAACTGGTTAAAGGATTCCAAGTGTGGCCTTACCAAGGCATTGTAAAGTGATATTAACCATGTGATCTTGATTCGGTCCCTCATTTAATGCAACCTAGGACTGTGTTGGCTTTCTTGGCAGCTGCAGCACACAGCTGGCTGATATTTAAGTGATTGTCCACTAGGACTCCAAGATCCCTCTCACAGTTGCTACTATTGAGCAAGGTACCACCTATACTATACCTGTACATTTGTTTTTTCTTGCCTAAATGTAGAACCTTACTTTTTTCACCACTGAATTTCATTTTGTTAGATAGCGCCCAGTGTTCGAGTCTGTCCAGATCCTTCTGTATCTTAAGCCTGTCTTCTGGAGTATTCTGGAGTTAACTGTTAATGGTCAGGAGTGAAGTAAAAAAAACACACTCCACTTGGGGTTTGCAACTCACGCATCTTGCAAAAAAAAAAAGCTGGCGAGTTATTTGCGGGTTCATTTTATAGAAGGATATTGACTCTCCCCAAACTTGGATCAAATGTTTTGCAGTCCTGGAAATTGCAGACATTGCAAAGGAAACATTTTATTATCAATGGTCTTTTTAATCTCCGCAATTTCATGTCTATGTTTCTTAGATTTCACACAACCCCTTATTCCCATGCTCCCCCCAGCCCACCCTCTTCCCCCCCCCCCATTTTAATACAGAAATCACTTTAGCAGGAGAGAAATCACACCGGAGCCATTTGTTTGCTTGCCAGATGTATATGAGCTATGAAGTAGCCAAAAACATATTACTTTAAAAAAAAAGGACTTCAGAGAAATGTAACGCCAGTGATTAGGCCTAAAGGGGGTTTTAAGATGATGAGACACTGACCCAATTAACTTTATTTGCCTTACAGAAAATTGGTTGAATCATGTTCAGGATTGCAATAATTTGCATTTCAAGACCTTGGAAGCAGCTGAGTAGGGTTGGGAATGGATTTTGCAAAAAGAAAGAAAGAAAGAAAGAAAGAAAGAAAGAAAGAAAGAAAGAGAGAAAGAAAGAAAGAAAGAAAGAAAGAGAGAGAGAGAGAGAGAGAGAGAGAGAGAGAAAGAAAGAAAGAAAGAAAGAAAGAAAGAAAGAAAGAAAGAAAGAAAGAAAGAAAGAAAGAAAGAAAGAAAAAATAGGGGGGGGAAGCAGAATTATCAGTGGAAAGATATATTCTTTGGGATCTGCTTTCTCTCTATACCAAAGAAGACACCTTTTATTTTTATTTATTTATTTATTTTTGCCATTTTAAGCTGGGGAGGGGGAAATTGAGCACATCGGGTTTGGGAAGAGGGGAAAAAAAAGAAGGAATTAGTAGAAGGAATACAAAGAGGTTGGAAAACAGGTCCTCCTGCTTGAGGAGGGGGCTGGACTAGAAGACCTCCAAGGTCCCTTTCCAGCTCTTTTTGTGAATTTGGAAGCAACAGTCGGTCTGCAGGGATAACACATCTGTGGGACGGAAGATGAACGGAGGGTAAGAAAGAACCTTCCATTTTTGCCTTTTGGCATTTCTCCCAGCACAATTAAACATTGTTGTTGTTGTTGTTAGTTGCAAAGTTGTGTCCAACCCATTGTGACCCCATGGACAACCTTCCTCCAGGCCTTCCTGTCCTCTACCACCTTCTGGAGTCCCTTTAAGCTCACGCCTACTGCTTCAGTGACTCCATCCAGCCACCTCATTCTCTGTCGTCCCCTTCTTCTCTTGCCCTCAATCTTTCCCAGCATGAGGCTCTTCTCCAGTGAGTCCTTCCTTCTCATTAGGTGGCCAAAGTATTTGAGTTTTAGCTTCAGGATCTGGCCTTCTAAAGAGCAGTCAGGGATGATCTCCTCTAGGACTGGCCGGTTTGATCGCCTTGCAGTCCGAGGGACTCTCAGGAGTCTTCTCCAGCACCAGAGTTCAATTAAGCCTTAGAGAAATGTTTTTTCAGACTTTTCCCCACTTTCAGATTCGTGGACTTCAACTCCCAGGGATGCTGGCTGGGTGGGGACCTCTGAGAATTGAGTTCAGTGCCATTTGAAATTGCAAAAGGCTGGCCTTTAGAACAAAAGGACCGAAAAGTGAGTTGAAGGTTTGCCTGCTGAGATTTATTCGAAAACCTCCTTCCTACAAAATTCAGAATGTGGCGTTGTTTTGTGAGGTGGGGATTTTTTTGTTGTCGTTGTTTTGTTTTTTGAGTTCTTGCTTGACAAGTTTCACACAACAGGAATGGCAAAATGCTTGGCCTAGCATCCTTTCTTTCTGGGAGGTGAGCCAAGATGTTTGACTTCGGGGGGGGGTGTCTCACTGAATCAAGCGTTATTAAAAACATTCTCCTCCTGTGTCATGAGATAAATTTTGGTGAAGTGATTAAGGCATCAGGTCAGAAACTAGGAGACTGTGAGGAAGGTTAGTCCCATCTTAGCCATGAAAGCTGGCTGGGTGCCTTTGGGTCAGTCCCCAGGATACCGTGAGTTCTAGTTTCACCATAGCACAAACGTTATCTGGGTGCCTTTGGGTCTGTCCCCAGGACACTGTGAGTTCTAGTTTCACCATAGCACAAAAGTTAACTGGGTGACTTTGGGCCCATCACCAGGAGACTGTGAGTTCTAGTCCCGCCTTAGGTATGACAACCAGTTGAGTAACATTTGGGCCAATCACCAGGAAACTGTGAGTGCTGGTCCCTGCTTAGCCATGAAAGGCAGTTGGGTGACTTTGGGACACACATAGCAGTTGGGTGACTTTGTAACAGTCCCCAAGATACCGTGAGTTCTAGTTTCACCATAGCACAAAAGTTATCTGGGTGACTTTGGGCCAGTCCCCAGGACACTGTGAGTTCTAGTTTCACAGTAGCACAAATGTTAACTGGGTGACTTTGGGCCCATCACCAGGAGACTGTGAGTTCTAGTCCTGCCTTAGGTATGACAACCAGTTGGGTAACATTTGGGCCAGTCACCAGGAAACTGTGAGTGCTGGTCCCTGCTTAGCCATGAAAGGCAGTTGGGTGACTTTGGGACAGTCACCAGGAGACTGTGAGTTCTAGTTTTACCGTAGCATGGAAGTTGGCTGGGTGACTTCGGGCAAATCACCACGAGACTGTGAGTTCTAGCTCCGCCTTGGGCACGAAAGCCCGCTGGGTGACTTTGGACCAATCACTAGGAGACTGTGAGTTCTAGTTCTGCCTTAGGCACAAAGCTAATCTGACCTTGGCCAAGTCACTTTTTTCTGTCCTAGGAAGAAAGAGATTTGCAAGAAGGAAGGAGCTTTTCTATTTTGGGGGAGCTTTTAGCAGGAGGATATTTTTATTTACATGGCATGGGTCCGGAATACCTCGAGGACCACCTGCTGCCGGCGTCAACTCCCCTCCGCCCCGTGCGTTCCCACAGAGAGGGCCTCCTCAGGGTGCCTCCAGTCAGGGAATGTCGGCTGGTGGCCCCCAGGGGGAGGGCCTTCTCTGTGGGCGCTCCGGCTTTGTGGAATCAGCTGCTGGTTGAGCTCCGGATGGCACCGGATCTCCGCTCCTTCCGGCGCGGGTTAAAGACCCATTTATTTGAACAAGCTGGCCTGGCCTGATGGGGAATTACTTAGGGTTTTAATATTTATATATATATATATATTTTATTGTTTTTATTGTGGGCAATAATTTAATTCCTTTTTAACTTTTGTAGTTTAAGATATGCCCTGTTCACCGCCCTGAGTCCTTCGGGAGAAGGGCGGTATAAAAATTTAATTAAATAAATAAAATAAATAAATAAATTATTAACCACAAATCCCCTTCAAGAGCTTTTAAACCCATCGTCCACCTCCTGACAAATTCTGGACAAGGCAGCTGAAGACAATTAACCTCTTTTCTTGAGGTCTTCTCTCCTCCAGGTTAAAGGTGAACCCTTCCAGCCTTACCCTGTTGATTTTTCCTCCCAGCATAAATCCTAAATCTCAACATCTTTTTTACATCGTGGTGACCAAAACTGGATGCAGTGTTAAGTTCTTAAGTGAATCAGTGTTGAGTTGTTAAGTGAAGCAGATCCGGCTTCCCCCACTGACTTTCCTTGTCGGAATCCAGCCGGGAAGTTAACAGATGGTGATCCCATGTCCCAGGACGGCGCAACCATCACAGGTACACGTCAGTTGCCAAGCACCCAGAGTTTGATCCTAAGTCTGAAAATCGGTCGTAAGTCAGCTTTTCCAGTGCCGTTGCAACTTTGAACGGTTGCTAAACGAATGATTGTAAGTCGAGCGCTACGCTACCTGTGTAGTGTTGATTGTCAGCACTAGAATTGAGAACCCCAAACCAGAGTCACAAATGCAATTCATCATGAAAGTGGGCCACAACTGTTCTTGGGGAAGGACTGACGTTTCGTCCACTAAATCAAATGCAGATTGGGGCTTTGGCTTTAATCGTAATCACATTTGATTAAAGGCAGGAACTGCCTTCCCTGCTTCTTGCAATAACCCTTTTTTTTTTGCAATGCAGTTCATAATTAATTTAGAAGAATTACCATTTGAGTAAGTCAGGATCCATTATATATTCCATGTAATTAAAGAATTTATTAGGCAACTAATAAGTTGTAGACACCCAGATGTGTGTGTGAGGTGGAGAACGATTCATTTTATCCCCTAACCCCTGGCCGGTGTTTGAAAATAGTTACAGTTCTTTTCGCAGATTGTATTAATGCATTAATTGACATACAGACAATTAAGAGGCAGAAAAGATAGGATTTTATCTCCCATCACACATGCCTTCCTATTAAATAACAACACTTAGACTTATATATTGCCCCATCATGCTTTATAGCCCTCTGTAAGCGGTTTAAGAAAACCAAGATCATGGCATCCGGCCCTCTCAATTCCTGGCAAATAGATGGGGAAGAAATGGAGGGAGTGACAGATTTTATTTTCCTGGGCTCCAAGATCACCGCAGACGGGGACTGCAGCCAAGAAATTAAAAGACGCTTGCTCCTTGGGAGGAAAGCCATGGCAAATCTAGACAGCAGACTAAAAAGCAGTGACATCACCCTGTCAACAAAAGTGCATATAGTCAAGGCTATGGTCTTCTCAGTTGCAATGTAGGGCAGTGAAAGTTGGACCGTAAGAAAGGCTGAGCACCAAAGAATGGAGGCCTTTGAACTATGGTGCTGGAGAAGACTCCTGCGAGTCCCTTGGACTGCAAGGCGATCAAACTGGTCAGTCCTCAAGGAGATCAACCCTGACTGCTCGTTAGAAGGCCAGATCCTGAAGTTGAAACTCAAATACTTTGGCCACCTAATGAGAAGGAAGGACTCACTGGAGAAGAACCTAATGCTGGAAACAATTGAGGGCAAGAGAAGAAGGGGACGACAGAGAAGGAGGTGGCTGGATGGAGTCACTGAAGCAGGAGGCGTGAGCCTACATGGATTCCAGAAGATGGTAGAGGACAGGAAGGCCTGGAGGAACGTTGTCCATGGGGTCGCGATGGGTCGGACACAACTTCGCAACTAACAACAACAACAAGCGGTTTAAAGAGTCCACATGTCCCCAGTAATCTGGATCCTCATTTTATTGGCCTCAGAAGGATGGAAGGCTGAGTCAACCTTAAGTCGGTCAGGATCGAACTCCACGCTGTATTGTCCCAAAGAGGCTTTTTCAAGGAGAACTTTCAACATAGGAGAATCAACCCATCAAGACAAGAGTCAGTCATCCATCTGCATTTAAAGGACAAAGGCCACCCTTTCAAAGACAGCAAAGTCCACATTTTGGACAGTGAGGACTGCTGGTTTGAACGAGGGGTCAAAGAGGCCATGTAGGTCAAAACTGAAAGAGTGGGGAGGGATACAACATCATCTATCTCCGGTCTACAACACGATCCTTTCCACAGTCCCAAGAAGGCACCTCACCCGTTTGCACCGCTCAGGTGACCCTGCGGACACAGATAAGCCTCCAAGTGGCCTCAACGATTCTCAGGAAGAGTACTAACGACCAGATGACTGCAAGGAATATAAATCCTTCCATTCCCCACCATCTGGTCAGCACTGAAGAAGCTTCATGAATGAGAAGCAAAACCTCTTCAAAGAGAAACCAAAAAAAAAAAGTCCAGTTGCCTTGTGTGAAAAAGCATCTTTGGGACAACCTGGATGACTGAGCATGTCCACAGATATTTTAAATATTTTAATATTCTTCCCATATAGGTCAAACATGGGTAAGGTGATGTTTCTTTTAAGGCTTGCTGAATTGTGCAGCTCCCAAATTACTGAGGGAATTTCTATCACCGGGTCTGCTGCCAGCCCAGAAAATGGATTAATTCACGAGCCGAGTTGTGCGTGTTGTGTGTTATTGTGTATGCAGTGCCTGTGCTCTGCCACACCACTGGCTATTACTAATCACAATCTTCTTTTGACAAAAGATTTGGTCATGTTCCAAGAGGGAATATACGGAAAAAGAATATTTATTAAGCTCGTCCAGCCAAGCCATCACAATTGAAATGTATTGTGTGTTTCTTTTCACTAAAATCCTGCTTCGTATTCTGTTCATTTTCCTGACTGCAGATATTACCAGGTCCTGGGTGTTGCATTCTTACCATTTGTGATTTATTTACCTACGTATCCTTTCAGGACTTCTGTGTATGTGCGTGCTTGCATTAATGTGCATATGCTTAGACACAGAAGCAATATACACTTCACGGCATAGTGTGTTACCAATCGTTTTCTTGGTGACTGTGGTCCCAGCTGCCTTGAGATCATTGACAAGATCCTCCCGTGTAGTGCTGGGCTGATTCCTCATCATTCTCATAATCATTGAAACTCCACAAGGTGAGATCTTGCATGGAGCCCCAGACCGAGGCAGATTGACAGTTATGTTGTGTTTCTTCCATTTGCGAATAATCGCACCAGCTGTTGTCACCTTCTCACCGAGCTGCTTGGCCATAGTCTTGTAGCCCATTCCAGCCATGTGTAGATCTACAATCTTGTCCCTGACATCCTTGGAGAGCTCTTTGGTCTTGGCCATGGTGGAGAGTTTGGGATCTGATTGATTGATTGCTTCTGTGGACAGGTGTCTTTCATACAGGTAACGAGCTGAGATTAAGAGTACTGCCTTTAAGATGGTGCTCCTAATCTCAGCTCACTACCTGTATAAAAGACACCCAGAAGCCAGGAATCTTGCTGATCGATAGGGGATCGAATACTTATTTCACTCAATAAAATGGAAATCAATTTATAACTTTTTTGAAATGCGCTTTTCTGGAATGTTTTTGTTGTTACTCTGACTCTCCCTGTTAAAATAAACCTTCCATTATAGACTGACTATTTCTTGGTCAGTGGGCAAACGTACAAATTCAGCAGGGGATCAAATACTTTTTCCCCTCACTGTGTCTTCCGAAGTATTTAGAATGTCTTTACTGTAATAGTAACAGAGTTGGAAGGGTCCTTGGAGGTCTTCTAGTCCAGGGCTTTTCAACATTGGCACCTGGCAGGTGGTACACGGCCATCCTAGAAAAGTGGTAGCGGGGGAGGGGCATGAGCTGAACCAGTGGCAGCACCGCACAAGCCTGAGCGAGAGACGGCTGGAGCTGCAGGGCTGTCGGGGCTCAGCGGAAGCGCCAGGATCAGCGCCAGGATCCAAGTGGAGCTCAGCGCTGATCCTGACGCTTCTGAGCCCAGAAGAAGCGCCGATCAGCTGGAATGTTGCAGCATCTCCAGGGTCTTCTGATCTACATTCAGAGGCTTGGCAACTGATTCATGTTTATGACGGTCACAGTGTCCCAGGGTCATGTGAAGTGACCAAACCGGCTGCAACCACCCAGCAGAGGTAGGGGAATAAAAACCAAACACCCCCCACCCCACCCCCGCTGCCAATCCTCAACAGAAACGCTCACAACAATGAATACCTCGGACAGGAGGAGGAGCGCCGTTGGGCGGGCAGGCAGGTGTCTTGCTCGGCTGTGGCTTGGGGGGCACTTTTTTCAGTGCCATGGTATCTTCGAACAGTCACTAAGTGAACTGTTGTAAGTCAAGGACTACCTGTACTTCATCACTTTTTTCCTTCTTTTTCTTTTTGGTCATCAAGTTTTTGACACCTTGCTAGGCGACTGGTGGTACTCGGATGTTGCCGTATCCTAAAAGTGGTACAATGGGTGAAAAGGTTGAAAAGCCCTGTTCTAGTACAACCCCCTACTCAAGCAGGAAAACCCCGTACCATTTCAGACAAACGGTTGTCCAGTCTCTTCTTAAGAATCTCAATCCGTAAATACTTTCAGGGAGCAAGAAAAAGATTCCTTTAGCGTGCTTAATCTGTGTGAATTAATTCTGAATTGAATTGAACTGATCTTTCTGGGACAAATAATTCTTTGTCCCAGAAAGTTCAGTTCAATTCAATTCAGAATTAACAAAATTGCAGAGTTGGAGGGGACTTCGGAGGCCTTCTAGCCCAACACTATAATATTTGGGACAAACGGTTGTCCAATCTCTTCTTAATTTGAACTGCTTCAAAAACTCTGATTCGCTTTGGACGATTAAATAAAATCGCCTGTTCAAGTCAGCTTGATATAGTTTTCTGAACTCATCCCTAAAGCTATTTCAGGCAAGGAGGATTGTCTGAACTGACCTGGAGGCCTCTAGTTTCACGTAACAATTCAAATCAGATTTCCAGTTGCAATTAGAAAAGTAATTGGATTCAGAGATTTGGTCAAATGGCCTTCAAATCAAAGCTATCTGGATCTTCACACAGGCTCTGTTTATTAGTCATGAGCTTTGGGGATTGTATATCACAGGGGTCTTCAAACCTGGCCCTTTTATGACTTGTGGATTCCCAGAATTCTGGGAGATGAAGTCCACTAGTCATAAAAGGGCCAGGTTTGAAGACCCCTGGTCTGGATCCAAGCCCGCACTTTCATCAAAATGGCCGACTGAGGAATTATGGGAGTTGAAGTCCACCAGTCATAAAAGGGGCAAGTTTGAAGACCCCTGGTCTGGATCCAAGCCCGCACTTTCATCAAAATGGCCGACTGAGGAATTATGGGAGTTGAAGTCCACCAGTCATAAAAGGGCCAAGTTTGAAGACCCCTGGTCTGGATCCAAGCCTGCACTTTCATCAAAATAGCCGACTGAGGAATTCTGGGAGTTGAAGTCCACCAGTCATAAAAGGGGCACGTTTGAAGACCCCTGGTATATCACTATATGACAGTTGTAACAGAAGTAACAGAAGAGGAATGTTAGTGATTGTCCCAATTGTGCCAAGAGGCATCCTTTGGCAACTGAAGGAAGGAGATCCTAAAGTTTTGCTTTGATTTAGTTGGGTCAAGAAATTCAGTGAACTTTGAAGAAGCAGGCTAGGAAAAAAATATTGACAGTTTTGAACTTTAGTCTTGGGAAAGATGACCAAGAACATGATGGATAGCCAAGAACATAAACAAATGGATCATCAAGCAGACCAACCCAAGGTTTTCACCTGAGGCCCAAGTGACTAAGCTCAAGTTATCATACAAGCTATGTGAAGACCTAGTTCTCTAGAGAAGTGTATAATTATGGGAAACATGGAAGGAAAGAGAATAACAGAGTTGGAAAGGGCCGTGAAGGTCTTCTAGTCCAACCCACATCCTATACCAGGGGTGTCAAACTCAATTTCATTGAGGGCCGCATCAGCATTGCGGTTGCCCTCAGGGGGCCGGGTGGGTATGGCCAGGGTGGGCGTGGCCTACTGGGTGGGTGTGGCTAGAGTGGGTGTGGCCTACTGGGTGGGCGTGGCCAGCTCTACATCATTCACATCAAGGGTGCCTATGGGGGCCCGGGCAGGAGTGGGACAGATCTGAGGGTCTCTGGCGGAAGGAGGGTCTCTGGGCCAGGGCCAAGGCAGTGGGGGCCGTTCCCTCACTGTTTCCAGGATGGCTTCGTGGGCCGCATGAAACCACTTCGCGGGCCGGATCCGGCCCCCGGGCCTTGTGTTTGACATGTCTATCCTATACCATTTCAGAAAAATGGTTGTCCAATACCTTTTTAAAAACCTCCAGTGATGGAGCATCCACAACATCTAGAGGCAAGTCGTTCCACTGGTTAATTGTTCTGACTGTCAGGAAATTTCTTCTTAGTTCTAGGTTGCTTCTCTCCTTGATTAGTTTCCATCCATTGTTTCGTATTCTGTCCTCTGGTGCTTTGGAGAAGAGGTTGATCCCCTTTTGCTTGTGGCAGTCCCTCAAATATATAGTTTTCTGAATTTATTTCAAAATCAATTCAAATCAATCAAAATAAGTTCTCCTGTCTGAGCAGGGGGGCTGGACTAGAAGACCTCTAAGGTCCCTTCCAGTTCTATTCTATTCTATTCTATTCTATTCTATTCTATTCTATTCTATTCTATTCTATTCTATTCTATTCTATTCTATTCTATTCTATTCTATTCTATTCTATTGAAATCCAAAAGAGGATCACAACAGCAAAGTGGATACTCATGGATATAATTATGGCCTTAGTTTTCTTCTAAACTTTCTTCCGAGTTTTTCGAAGAGTTGGTAACCTAAGATCTGTCACCCAGTCACCTCTTCTCAAGGGTAAATATTTCTAGTTCCTTCCATGTTTTTTTCAATGAATTGATCACACCTCCTTCCTTTGTCCAAATCATTATTTAAGTGTGGCCTAAACTAGACCTCCTATCTGAAGTTAGTCAGGTCAAATTACAGTTTATTTTGGTCAAAGACCAACACTCAAAGGAACAATGAACAAACTGTTTAACAGTAAACAAAAAACAAAAAAACAACAACAAACAAAAGGAGAACCAGATATGAAACATTAGCTAAAGGAATACCACAGAATATTATTGTCACTAGTATTTCCTGAGTGACCTGGGTCTCTACAACTAGTAAATAGAATGTTATGTCTCTAGAACTAAGATATAGAGGGACGCGGTGGCACAGTGGGTTAGGACGCTGAGCTTGTCGATCGGAAGGTCGGCAGTTTGGCGGGTCGAATCCCGAGTGCCGCGTAGCAGAGTGAGCGCCTGTTACTCATCCCAGCTTCTGCCAACCTAGCAGTTGGAAAGCACGTAAAAATGCAAGTAGAAAATTAGGGACCACTCTGGTGGGAAGGTGACGGCGTTCCGTGCGCCTTTGGCGTCTAGTCACGCCGGCCACATGACCACAGAGATGTCCTCGGACAAGCGCTGGCTCTTCGGCTTTGAAACGGAGATGAGCACCGGCCCCTAGAGTCGGAAATGACTAGCACGCATGTGCGGGGGAACCTTTACGTTTAAGATACAGAAGTAAAACTGTAAGGTAAAAGTAGGTTAAAATAAAATTAGACCTCTCTATATACTCTGTGTCAATCTTCAACAAGGCCCTGGAGAACATCAAAGTAAACGGTGTTTGGATCAACAATTTAAGATACGCTGATGATACAATTCGGCTTGCCAGGAAGCATGAAGACCTTCAGCTCCTCATCAACAGAGTCACAGAAATATCTGAAAAATACGGCTTGAAGCTTAACGCCTCAAAAACCAAGATCATGGTCGTCAGCAAACAACCCGTTAATTTACCACCAATGAATTCGGAAGGAATGCCATTAGAAAAAGGTGAAATGATGACGCACCTCGGTTCTAACTTACCTGAAAGCTTTGGACAGGACAGGACACTGAAGTAAAGACAAGGGCAGAGAAAGCTCAAACAGCATTCTTCAAAATGAAAGAAGAGGGAAGTAGGAAAGAAAGGAGAAAGGGAGAAAGAAAGTAGAGAAGAGGGAAGAGAGAGAAGGAGGGTGGATACAGTGAAAGGGGAAATGGACGAGCAGCACCCCAACTTACGTGTATGGCGATATATATAATACCTACAGCATTACTGATATAACAAATGTTAAATACTTGAAAAAATGTTTATCTTTCATTGGTTAGTTTGTGGTATATTAAAGGAACTGTGAAAAAAAAGGAAGGTCTTCTGCAGTCACGACATAAGCCTAAGATTGAAAATCAGGAATAATAATAATAATAATAATAATAATAATAATAATAATAATAATAATAATAATAATAATAATAATAATAATAATAAGAAGAAGAAGAAGAAGAAGAAGAAGAAGAAGAAGAAGAAGAAGAAGAAGAAGAAGAAGAAGAAGAAGAAGAAGAAGAAGAAGAAGAAGAAGTTGTTGTTGTTGTAAGGGACCTTGGAAGTCATCTAGTCCAACCCCCTGCTCAGGCAGGAAACCCTATACCATTTCAGACAAATGGCTGTCCAGTCTCTTCTTAAAAGCCTCCAGTGTTGGAACATTCACCGCTTCCGGAGGCAGGTTGTTCCACTGGTTAATTGTTCTAACTGTCAGGAAGTTTCTCCTTACTTCTAGGTTGCTTCTCTCCTTGACTAGTTTCCATCCGTTGCTTCTTGTCCTGCTTTCAGGTGCTTTGGAGAATAGCTTGACTGCCTCTTCTTTGGGGCAGCCCCTGAGATATTGGAACACTGCTATCATGTCACCCCTCACCCTTCTCTTCGTTAAACTACACATACCCAATGTTGCAGCATCTCCAGGGTCTTCTGATCTACATTCAGACGCTTGGTAACTGATTCATGTTTATGATGGTCATAGTGTCCCAGGGTCATGTGAAGGTTGTTCCACGGGTTAATTGTTCTAACTGTCAGGAAGTTTCTCCTTAGTTCCAGGTTGCTTCTCTCTTTGGTTAGTTTCCATCTGTTGCTTCTTGTCCTGCCTTCAGGGGCTTTGGGGAAAGCTTGACTCCCTCTTCTTTGGGGCAGCCCCTGAGATACTAGAAGGCTGCTATCATGTCCCCCCTTGTCCTTCTCTTCATTAAACTGCACATATCCAATTCCAGCAACCGTTCCTTATCTGTTTTAGCCTCCGGTCCCCTGATCATCTTTGTTGCTCTTCTCTGCCTTACCACGCTTGGAATACTACATCCAGTTTTGGTCGCCACGATGTAAAAAAATGTTGAGACTCTAGAAAGAGCTTGTCAGATGTTATATTTTTTCTATCCTGCTCTATGGAGTAGAGAGCTGGTCTCTGACAGAAAGCCAGCTGAAGAGACTAGAAGCATCTGAAATGTGGATTTACAGGCAGCTGTTACGTATAAGCTGGGTCGACAAGATCTGAAATGAGGAGGCGATAACCCGTCTGGGAAAGCCAAGGGAACTCATCAAAACAATTTAAAAAATGAAAGTTAGAATATTTCGGACATGTGATGCGACACCCAGAAAAATACAACATAGTCCATTTAATCCTCCAGGGGAAGATTGAAGGCAAACGAGGTCCAGGCAGAAGAAGAACATCATGGCTTCAAAATCTAAGGGACTGGTTTGGACAAAGCTCAGCAGCACTTTTTCGCGCGGCTGCTGATAAAAACAGGAACGCCGGCGTGATCGCCAACATCCGATAATGGATATGGCACAAGAAGAAGATATGTAGTTATATAGCAACAGCAATTTGACCTATATACCGCTCCATAGTGGTTTACAGCATTCTCTAAGTGGTTTACAGAGTCATCCTATTGACCCCCCAACAATCTGGGTCCTCATTTTACCGACCTCAGATGGATGGAAGGCTGAGTCAATTTTGAGCTCCATCAGAATCGAACTCCAGGCTGTGGGCAGAA
Source organism: Vipera ursinii (assembly GCF_947247035.1). NCBI lineage: Eukaryota > Metazoa > Chordata > Lepidosauria > Squamata > Viperidae > Vipera > Vipera ursinii. The sequence continues at coordinate 286,844,358 of NC_139513.1, read as the reverse complement.
TTTGCCTGCAATACTCAATTCTAATCACTGTGCCTCCAGAAAGGGAGGGAGGGAGGAAGGAAAGAAGGGAGGGAGGGAGGGGAACAAAGGAAGGAAGGAAGGAAGGAAGGAAGGAAGGAAGGAAGGAAGGAAGGAAGGAAGGAGGGAGGGAGGGGAGGGACGGGAGGGAGGAAGGAAGGAAGGAAGGAAGGAAGGAAGGAAGGAAGGAAGGAAGGAAGGAAGGAAGGAAGGAATAGCAATAATAGTAGCAATAGCAGTAGCAGTAGCAGTAGTAAAAGTACTTAGGCTTATATACTGTTCCATAAAGCTTTGCACCATTCTCTGGGCAGTTTACAAATGTTAGCATCTTGCTCCCCAGCCATCTGGGTCCTCACTTTACTGACCTCGGAAGGATGGAAAGCTGAGTCAACCTTGAGCTGGTCAGGATCGAACTGCCAAACTGCAGGCAGCCAGCAGTCAGCAGAAGTAGCCTGCAGTACCGCCTTCTAACCACTGCGCCACCATGGCCATATATTATATGTGTTGTAAAACCTGTCTGTTCCCAAATCATGGTTTAAATTTTGTAGAATCATAGTATCCTAGGGACTGCTGAGGGCTTCTCTCCGACCCCCAGCTCAAGGCAGGATTCCTTATTCCATCCTGGCCGAATGAATGTCCGATCTTTTCTTGAAAACCTCCATTGATGGAGCACCCGCAACTCCAGGAGAAAAGCAATTCCGTTGACTAATCATTCTCACCGTCAGGAAATTCCTTCTTATTTCCACAGTGGATCTCCCTCCAGGGAACTTCCACCATTGGTTCTTGCGCTGCCCTCAAGACCTTTGGAATTCATTCAAGAACGCCAAAGTGTCAATGCTGCTAACATCGGATGTTCTTGCTTGACAACATAGGGAGATGTAGCCTTTTTCTTTAACCTGTATGTTACTTATAGAGTTAGCATTAGTGGACGCTGGAGGAGGGGGAGAATGTATCTCAATACTGTTTTTAATAAGAGAAGATAAGAATTGGTGGGTTGAAGAAGGGAGGGTAAGTTTGCATTTTAAACTAATTGGAGAATGTGATTTATGACGTTTAATTAAAGGAGGGAATTGTGCTTTGATACGATGTGTTCAGGGGAGGAGAATTCAGATCTTGGCTTGGACCATGTTAAAAGATTCTTTAAGGTAAGCAATGCCTGGAACTTCTTTGAAGTACTGCATTTGTCGGAACCACGACACAAAGATTAGCACTAAATTTTGAAGTGCGCAGCCTTCAGGAACGTGTTAATTATCCCCCATTCCATGACTATCGAACTTGATAATGCGACAGAAGAAATGCCTGCTCCTCGTTCTTCTCTCATTGCTCCACTGAAAATATCCTACCTTGTCCAAACTAGCTGTTTTTCGCTAGGTTCACTCTTGTTATGTGAATCCAGAAAATGAATTAATTCAGTTAATAAGCGTGCTGTGTGAGCATAGCCACCAAGCCGAGCTACTGGAGCAGAAAGCTATAATTTCCAGCCCTTTTCATTTAAATTATCTATCTGTGCTGCAACGCGGTGCTCTGATTAATTTTATGTCTGTGTTTTCATTTCTCCCGTTTTGCAGCTGTTCCATTGGCTCTTTCAATTTCATTGTTTTATTATATTTGGGTCATCCATGCTAGAATTAATTTTATGCTACGGTTTGGCCTCTTTTTTTTAAAAAAAAAAAGTTTTTAAACACAGGTTTCAGCGACATTGCCAGGGGACAAAGGGCGACATATAAACTGACGGATGAATGGGGGAAAAAATGAATAGGTAAATAACCTGATTGTGTTAGGTGCCTTTTCTTTTTCAATAGGACAATCAATTCACACTGATTCACTCTTTCCCAAAACAATGCAGGCAAAAAAAAAGAAATGATTACATTTTGGCTGCTTTCCAAAGCAAGTTTCTATTTCAAAGTCTTTTTTGCTGCTGTCACAATATTCTCCAACAGCTGGACACAGGAAAGAGGTATGGTTAAACCTCCAGGGAAATTCAGAATAGTCTGCAAAGCACAATTTAGTCAAAGCCTAAATCACAAGATAGCTTATTTGTTTAGAAAATGGGTGGCTATATAAATATTCTGGATGGATGGATGCAGGGATGCATAGTTGGATAGGTGGATGGATACAAGGATAGATGATGCATGCGTGGATGGATGGACGGATGGATTGATGCATGGACAGATACATGGATAGGTAGATGGGTGCATGTAAGATCGATAGATGGAGGGATGGAGGGATGGATGGATGCAAGGATGCATAGATGGATAGCTGGATAGATAGGCAGATTGGTAGAAGAATAGGTGGATGGATGGATGGATGAATGGATGGATGCAGTGATGCAATGGTGGGATTCAGCCAGTTCACACCAGTTCGGCAGAACCGGTAGCTAATTTTTTGTTGCCCAGGCCCAGAATGGACTTCCAAAAGCGGTATCCACACAGAGAACCAGTTGTTCACATATTTTAATCCCACCACTGGATGGATGGGTGGATGGATGGATGGTTGTATGGATAGATGCATGTAACATAGATTGATGGGGGGGTGTATGGGTGTATGACCAGGGTGGGCTTTTGCCTAGGTTCGCCTGGTGCACCAGTTGCGACCCTACCTGGACCGAGATGCCCTACGCACAGTCACTCATGCTCTCGTGACCTCCCGTTTAGACTACTGCAACGCTCTCTACATGGGGCTGCCCTTGAGAACCACTCGGAGGTTTCAGCTGGTGCAGAATGCAGCCGCACGAGTTGTGATGGGGGTTTCCCGATACTCCCATGTAACACCTCTACTCCGCGAGCTGTATTGGCTTCCGGTTGCCCTCCGGGTGAGATTTAAGGTGCTGGTGATGACCTATAAAGCCCTAAATGGCTTGGGTCCGGGATATCTGAGGGAACACCTGCTGCCGGCATCAAGTTCCCTTCGTCCAGTGCGCTCCCACAGGGAGGGTCTCCTCAGGGTGCCGGCGGTAAAAGATTGCCGGCGGGTGACACCCAGGGGGAGGGCCTTCTCAGTAGGTGTGCCTGCCCTGTGGAACCAGCTGCCTGCGGAGCTGAGGACTGCCCCCGACCTCCGTTCATTCCGCCGGGACCTGAAGACCTGGCTCTTCGAGCTCTCTGTCCCAGGCTGAGAATTTTAATTTTAATAATTTTAATTTTAATTGGGGTTTTTACTCTTTCAGGGACTGTTATAATCTTTTTAATTGTTTTTAATTTTGTATTTCTTGTTTTAATTCCCTGTAAACCGCCCTGAGTCCTTCGGGAAAGGGCGGTATACAAATCCAATTAAATAAATAAATAAATATAAGATGGATGGATGGATGGATAGAGGGAAGGAAGGAGAGAGAGATGGATCACATCTAGGCAATTGCTAAATCTGTTCATCTGAAGTTATTATACTTTCCTGATCTTGGGCTTAGAGGACATGAATCATACATGACCTAGGAACCAACTTTCCCTCTGAAAAATCAGTGATTTGATCTGTGGTGGACACAAAC
>NC_139513.1:286788359-286835859 GCF_947247035.1 Vipera ursinii | reverse complement strand
GTTTTTTGTGGTGTTGTTTGCCACATCTGCTAAACGTTAGGAAGTCTTCAAGCGCTCGCAGAGATGCGAGCGGCAGGGGAGAAAGGAGAGGAAGTGGCCGGGGTGGGGAGAAGGGACTGCACAACGGCAATTACATTTGCCTAGCAGTGTGTCTTTTCGGGATATGTGTGACCTTTTCTGTTTGTCATTTCCTGGGCACCACACCAAGGGATCCCCTTGGGACATCGGGCTTGGTGGAGCAGGCCCTCCAGCAGCGGAACTGCCAAGATCCAGGTTTCTGGAATGGCTTGCAGACTTCAGATAATTGCCGTCAGCGGGAAAGATGGGGAGAAGCTTGGCAGCGTTTTAATCTTTTCCAAATGGATTAACCCCTTTCTGACTCGGCTGCCTCTCAGGGAAGAGAAATGCAGATGTTGGCTTTTGTCTTGTCTCGTTATCGGGGGGGGGTTTGTTTGTTTTTTTTGTTTTTAATGAAGGTTATTGCTAAGCACATTGATTTGTGCTTAGATTGTAAGCCGCCCTGAGTCTTCGGAGAAGGGCGGTATATAAATGGGATTAAAATAAATAAAATAAAATAAACTGTGAGGAAAGGACCCCCAAAAGAAAGCCGCAACGGATTCAGATAGGTTTTTGCCTGCCACGATCAGCAGTTTGTCCCCCCCAAAAAGACACTTTTTCAAGAGTCAACTGGACTTTCTTTGTTTTTCTTTGAAGACGTTTCGCTTCTCATCCAAGAAGCTTCTTCAGCTGGATGGTGGGAATGGAAGGATTTATGTTTATATTTATATTCCTAGCAGAAGCTGGCCATTTGCCTTCTTTTAGAGAGTCATTGAGGTCACCTGGAGGTTTGTCTGTGTCCTCTGGGTCACCCGAGTGGTGCAAATGGGTGGGGAGCCATCTTGGGACTGCTGAAGGGACTTTGTTGTAGACTGGAGATAGATGATGTCGTATCCCTCCCCCTCTGTGGAGAGAGGGCTGTTCAGTTATGACCTAGATGGCCTCTTGGACCCTCACTTTCAAACCAGCGGTCCTCTCTGTCCAAAATGTGGCTTTTGCTGCCTTCGAAAGAGTAGCCTTTGTCCTTTAAATGCAGATGGATGGCTGACTCTTGTCCTGATGGGTTGGTTCTCCTGTATTGTGCCCTGCATTTGTGAATCCTTCTTGGTTCCGTCCAAGCTGGGAATAAACAACATGGCGACTGCTTTAGAAAGAAGGTTGCAGTTTATTGAAGAGGAGAGCCAGACAGGAATATGGCTCTGGAAGCAAAAAGAGAACGAGCACATGTAGGGAGTGGGTTTTTATACCCTCTGGAGCCTTTTGTTTGGAGTTGTTTCCTGTTCCTGTTTGAGGCTTTGTATTTCCTGTCTCATGTACTTTGACCTGAATCTGAGGGTGCCCTTTTGGTATCTGTGGGTTAATTCTATTATGTCCTGTCCTAGAGTTTGGGTGGGGTATATAGATTTTAGGTGTCTTTGTCTTCTTAATCTTCTAGCTGGGGGCCTCCAACCTTCCTGAATGGATGATCACATCTGCATTTCTACAGAACTGGTTTCCGCTTGGGGGAGGGAGACTTGGGGCTATTAAGAAAACTGGGCCTGCTTTTCTGCCTCTTTTAAGATCCTTTGAGGTAATGTTTTTTTCTGCCCTTTTAATATTTCCCTCTCTGGGGGGCTGACTTCCCACATTTCCATTCCCCACCATCCGGTCAGAGCTGAAGAAGCTTCTTGGGATGAGAAGCGAAACACCTTCAAACAAAACACAAGGAATTCCAAGTTGCCTCCTGAAAATAGCATCTTTGGGACAACCAGGATCTGGATGACAGAGAATCCCCATAGACACCTATCATCGGTTTCCAATCCCACAGGATTTTCTCTCGAGAGTTGTCCGATTTAGCTTTGCAATTCCACCTTGTGTTTTCAGCTTCATCGGGATGGCATCAGAATGCATGCTGCTGACAAATCGGAGATGCTGCCAAGCTGAGCCTCTAGTAAATGTCTAGTAGAAGAAACGGTGACATGACCAACCTCTTGTTCCAGTATTTTATGCCCAACTGGAAACAGTTGGTGTGTGGTGTGAAGGGAACAGCATGGAAACATTGAACCAGATGATGTCTGAAATGGTGTAGGGTTTCCTGCCTGAGCAGGGGGTTGGACTAGAAGACCTCAAAGGTCCCTTCCAACTCTCTTATTGTTATTGCTATGTCCCAGCCATACTGTTTTCCACTATCTGTGGAGTCCTTAATGCTCTTTGAGCTTGGTTGTTGTTGTTGTTGTTGTTGTTGTTGTTGTTGTTGTTGTTGTTGTTGTTTGCAGATGGTTCATTACCCAACCAGGTAAAATCATCAGTGCTAGCAGGGAGGGGGAGGAGGAGGAGGAGGAGGAGGAGGAGGAGGACAATGACTATGGGGTCTTCAATGCTCTCTGAGCTTGGTTGTTTTCTTGCAGATGTTTCATTACCCAACCAGATAACACCATCAGTGCTAGAAAGGAGTGGAGTTTGCAGAGTGGAGAAGGAGGAGGATACAGAATATAGAATAACAGAGTTGGAAGGGATCTTTGAGGTCCTCCAGTACAACACCTTGCTCAAATAGGAGAGCCTATATCATTCTGGATAAATGACTAACCTATCTCTTCTTGAAAGCCTCCAGTCATGGAGCACTCACAATTTCAGGAGGCAAGCTGTTTCAGTAATTAATTGTTCTCACCCTCAGGAAGTTTCTCCTTAGTTTAAGTTGGATTTCTCTTTAATTATGTTCCACCTGTTGCTTCTTGTCTTATACTCTGGTACTTTGGAGAATAGATCAAACCCCCTCTTCTCTGTGAAAAGCCCTCAAGTACTGGAAGACTGCTATTGTGTCACCCCTTCTCCCTTCCTTTGTTAGACTAGACATACTTAGCTCCATCAAACATTCGTCATCTGCTTTAGCCTCCAGTCCCCCTGATCATCTTTGTTGCTCTTCCTCAACTCTCTTTCTAGAACAGGGATCTTCAAACTTGGCAGCTTCAAGACTTGTGGACTTCAACTCCCAGAATTCCTCAGCCAACCAGGGCTGGCTGAGAAATTCTGGGAGTTGAAGTCCACAAGATTTAAAGTTGCCAAATTTGAAGAGCCCTGTTCGAGAGTCTCAACATCTTTTTTGTATCTTGGTGACGAGAACTGGATGCACTATTCCAAGTGTGGTCTCACCGGTCAAGTATTATCACTTCGCATAATCTTGATATTGCCTCTCTATTGATGCAACCTAGGATTGCATTGGCTTTTTTGGCAGCTGCAAAACACTGTTGGCTCATACATGGTGGTCTACTAGGACTCCTAGGATCCCTCTCCCAGTTGCTACTGTTGAGCCAAATACATCTAATTCAGTAGTGGGATTCAGCCGGTTCACACCAGTTTAGCGGAACCGGTAGCTAGATTTTGCTGAGTTCGGAGAACCGGCAGAATGCACACTGCTTCCAGTAGTCCAGTCTAGGCCTCGAAGGCCTGGAGGAAGCCTCCCAGGCCTAGAACATCCCATCGGAAGTGCATGGATGCCACTTTCGGAAGTCCGTTCTAGGCTTCAGAGAGCTGGAGGAAGCCTCCCATGCCTAGAACAGCCCGCCGGAAGTGCATTCATGCCATTAGGCCTTGTAGGCTTGGAGGAAGCGTCCCAAGGCCTAGAACAGCCTGCCGGAAGTGCATGGATGCCACTTCTGGAAGTCCATTCTAGGCCTCGGAGGACCAGGCCTGCATCCAATAAGACAGGGGTGTCAAACTCAATTTCATTGAGGGCCGCATCAGCATTGCGGTTGCCCTCAGGGGGCCGGGTGGGTATAGCCAGGGTGGGCGTGGCCTACTGGGTGGGCGTGGCCAGCTCTACATCGTTTGCATCAAGGGTGCCTATGGGGGCCTGGGCAGGAGTGGGACAGATCTGGGGGTCTCTGGCAGAAGGAGGGTCTCTGGGCCAGGGCCAAGGCAGTGGGGGCCGTTCCCTCACTGTTTCCAGGATGGCTTCATGGGCCACATGAAACCACTTCGCGGGCCGGATCTGGCCCCCGGGCCTTGTGTTTGACATGTCTGCAATAAGAGAACCAATTATTCAGTTTATTTGAATCCCACCCCTGCCCTAATTTATTACTTTTCTACTCCTTCTCTCCCCTTCTCCTTGCCAAAAGGCAAGAACACCCCTGTAGCTAACTGACGAAAGTTTCTTTTCATCTAAAGAACATGTAAAGGATTTGCAAAGCAGCTCAAGATGCTCTCAGGTTTTGTCTTTTGCGGATTCCTCTTTTTGCTGGGTCTCTGCCCTGCAAGCAGAACACTTAATACATATCACTTTGATCTCAACAGGTTTGGGGAGATTCGGGATTTATCCAAAGTAAGGTAAATAGTTCTCCCGAACTATTCTCCCCACTGCCCCAAAGGTGCTTTTGTTCAGGAAGCAACTGGCCTTTCTCGTTTTTTCTTTGAAGACGTTTCACTTCCCATCCCAGAAGCTTCTTCAGCTCTGACTGGATGGTGGGGAATGGGTGGATTTATACTCTTTGCAGACCGCTGGTCATTTGCCTTCTTTTAGTGGATCGTTGAGGCCACCTGGAGGTTGACCTGTGTCCTCAGGGTCGCCTGAGTGGTGCAAATGTCTGTGGGGACTTCTTGGCTGCAGGATGTTTTCTGCCCTGGGTCCCTCCCCTGTTGGAGACGGGCGCAGGATGTTGGGCGTGAGTCTGCGTGGTCTCCATCTCAAACTGAAGCGCAAATGGTTCCTGGAGTCGGCAATGTTTTCTGGAAATCCGTTCTTCCTCCCGCATCATCCAAAGGGTGTTCATCCCAAAATCATCCAGGTCATGGTTGTCCCAAAGGTGCTTTTTCAGGAGGCACCTGAATAGAATAAAGCTGGAAGGGACTTTGGAGGTCTTCTAGTCCAGCCCCCTGCTCAAGCAGGAGAACCTATACCAGGGGTCGGCAACCTAAAAAAGAAAAAGAGCCACTGGGAACCGGTTCCATCACAAATTAAAAAAAGAGGGAGCCGCGTGCGTGTGTCCATGCACGCGCATGCGCAAAAAGGTTTTTTGCGCATGCGCGGACGCACGCGGCTGCCATTTTTAAAAAAATGAGATGGAACCGGTTCCCGGTTGCCTGATGGCGACGGCCCGTCTGCAAAGCTGCCGCTTTCGGCAGCTTTGCAGACGGGCCGTGGCAGCTTCCGCAAAGAGCGGCGCCCCTGCCCATTCCGAGAGGTGCGCGCGCACCTCTCCGAACGACCGGAGGTGCGCGCGTACCTCCGCGCGAATGGGCAGCGGTGCCGCTCTTTCAGGAAGCCCGCCGCGGCCCGTCTGTGAAGCTGCCGAAAGCGGCAGCTTAGCAGACGGGCCGCGGCAGCTTCCGCAAAGAGCGGCGCCCCTGCCCATTCCGAGAGGTGCGTGCGCACCTCTCCGAACGACCGGAGTTGCGCGCGCACCTCCCCAAAGGTTTGGGGAGGTGCGCGCGCACCTCCGCCCGTTGGAAGAGGTGCGCGCGCACCGGGCGGCTGGGAGCCGCAAGAGACGGCTCAAAGAGCCGCATGCGGCTCCGGAGCCGCAGGTTGCCGACCTGTGACCTATACCATCTCAGACAGGTGATTGTCTAGCCTCTTCTTAAAAATTTCCAGTGATGGAGCGCCCACGATTTCTGGTGGCAAGCTGTTCCACTGGTTGATTGTCCTCCCTGTCAGGAAGTTTCTCCTTAATTCCAGGTTGCTTCTCTCTTTGTTCAGTTTCCATCCGTTGTTTCTCATCCTTCCCTCTGGTGCTTTGGAGAATAGTTTGACCCCCTCCTCTTCTTTGTGGCAGCCCCTCAGATGCTGGAACATAGCTATCATTTCTCCCCTATTTCTTCTTTTCTTTAGACTACCTGGACTTTCTTGTTCTTCCTTTGAAGACGTTTCACTTCTCACCCACGAAGCTTCTTCAGCTCTACTCTGAAGACGTTCCATTCATCCCACTCTGGATCCTATCAAAGCAGGGGTCTTCAAATATGGCCCTTTTATGATTGGTGGACTTCAAGTCCCAGAATTCCTCGGTCAGCCATTTTGATAAAACTGCAGACTTGGATCCAGACCAGGGGTCTTCAAATTTGGCCCTTTTATGACTGGTGGACTTCAACTCCCAGAATTCCCCAGTCAGCCATTTTGATGAATGTGTGGGCTTGGATCCAGACCAGAGGTCTTCAAACTTGGCCCTTTCATGACTGGTGGACTTCAACTCCCAGAATTCCTCAGTCGGCCATTTTGATGAAAGTGCGGACTTGGATCCAAACCAGGGGTCTTCAAACATGGCCCGTTCATGACTGGTGGACTTCAACTCCCAGAATTCCTCAGCCAGACACACGTGCCCAGCTGAGGAATTCTGGGAGTTGAAGTCCACCAGTCATAAAAGGGCCAAGTTTAAAGACCCCTGTATTAAAGCAACTCTGTACAGGATTGGGGTTCAAGACTGAAATGTTGGAGACCAGATACCTGGGCACTATCTTCCTTTCCATTCATGTCTTCTCTGACTGATATGTTTGTCTGTTCTTTTCAGCTGAACACATGTTGTCGATTCCTTTAAAGAAGGGTGTGTGTTTTTTTAATATCTTTCTCCTGTGTTGCTGGGGAAATCTAAAATCAGTCCCTGGCTTGCAATATTTTTATTATGCATCCATAAATCATGCATGAAACAGTCTGGCAGGAGAGGATGTAAATGACCAGGAAACAAAGCTGTTCAGATATGTAAAAATGTACATCATCGCCTTCCCATTAAATACTACCAAGGAAGTATTTTGCAACTTTCTCATTTAAAGATGCTCAGTGCAAAGATAAGTCTTCATCTTCACAGGGACGAAAACCTTGTCTATTGTGACAAACACTTCCCTGGTAGGAGAGAGATTACGCAACGGGATTTCCTCGGCCTTGATTCCCCTTGGGGTGAAATTTATTTATTTATTGGCCTGACAAATGTAAGGATAATCCTGCTGGATCAAGCCAAGGTATATCAAAATCCCAAAATAGGGAATTTGCCTTTTTTCATAGCTGCCAAATTGAAATAACACTTTCATGATGATGCTCTCTACGACCATGGATCTATGTCTTGCCTTTTAGCTGAAAACCAATGTTGGACTTCTAATCCATAACAGAATCACAGTCTAACAGAGTTGGAAGGGACTCTGGAGGTCTTCTAGTCTTCTAGTATTGACCTACAAAGCCCTACATGGCATGGGTCCGGAATACCTTGGGGAGCACCTGCGGCCGGCATCAACTTCCCTCCATCCAGTGCGCTCCCACAGAGAGGGCCTCCTCAGGGTGCCACCGGTCAAAGAATGCCGACTGGTGGCCCCCAGGGGAAGGGCCTTCTCTGTGGGCGCTCCGGCTCTATGGAACCATCTTCCGGTTGAGCTCCGGATGGCGCCCGACCTTCGCTCCTTCCGGCGCGACCTAAAGACTTATCTCTTCGAACAAGCTGGCCTGGCCTGATGGGTGATGGGGTTGGGTTTTATTACTTTTAATTGTGTTTTAACTTATTGTAAGAGTTGTGGGCATTTTGTTTAATCTCTTTTAATTTTTGTATTTTGTCTTTTAACATGTCCTGCCCTGTTCACCGCCCTGAGTCCTTCGGGAGAAGGGCGGTATACAAATAATAATAATAATAATAATAATAATAATAATAATAATAATAATAATAATAATAATAATAATAATAATAACCCCCTGCTCAAGCAGGAGACCTTATACCATTTCAGACAAAGGGCAGTCCAGCCTCTTCTTAAAAGCCTCCAGTGTTGGAGCAGCCACAACGTCTTGTGGCAAGGTGTCCCATTGATTAATTCTTCTCACTGTCAGGAAGTTTCTCCTTAGTTCTTTTGTTGCTTCTCTCCTTGATGAGTTCCCATCCGTTGCTTTTAGTTCTGCCTTCAGGCGCTTTGGAGAATAGGTCGAACCCCCCCCCCTTTCCTTTAACAGAGTAACACAGTTGGAAGGGACCTTGGAGGTCTTCTAGTCCAACCCTGCTCAAGCAGGAGACACTATACCATTCTGGATAAATAGCTGTCCAACATCTTCTTAAAAACCTCCAGTGTTGGAGCATCCACAACTTCTGGAGGCAGGTTGTTCCACTGATTAATTGTTCTCACTGTCAGGAAATTTCTCCTTAATTCTAGCTTGGGACTCTTTTTGGTGAGTTTCCATCCGTTGCTTCTTGTCCTGCCTTCAGGTGCTTTGGAGAACAAATTATCCCCCTTATCTTTGTATCACATCATTCCTGTAAAGCTGACTGGATGACTTTGGGCCAATCATTTTATCTCAACCCACCTCACAGGGTTATTGTGTCCACCCTTGGGATACGGCATCCAGTTTGGGTCACCACGATGTAACAAAGATGTTGAGACTCTAGAAAGAGAAGAGCAACAAAGATGATTACAGGGTTGGGGGCTAAAACATACGAAGAACAGTTGCAACAATTAGGGAAGGACGAGGGGTGACATGATAGCTATGATGCAGTATCTCAGGGGCTGCCCCAAAGAAGAGGGAGTCAATCTATCCTCCAAAGTGCCTGAAGGCAGGACAAGAAGCAACAGATGGAAACTCATCAAGGAGAGAAGCAACCTGGAACTAAGGAGGAATTTCCTAACAGTGAGGACAATTAACCAGTGGAACAACTTGCCTCTAGAAGCTGTGGCTGCTTCATCAATGGAGGTTGTTAAGAAGAGACTGGACAGCCATTTGTCTGAAATAACATAGGGTCTCCTGCTTGATCAGGGGGTTGGACTAGATGACCTCCATGGTCCCTTCTATTATTATTATTATTATTATTATTATTATTATTATTATTATTATTATTATTATTATTATTATTATTATTATTATTATTACAAGAACCTCAGTCAACTGAACATTCAAATTGACTGGCGCTGATGGTTGACACGGGCTGCTGCCAGCATCCTAGGTATCAACCAAGTATCTCCTTAAAATGTAAGATGTTCCGAGTAGCACAGTTTTTTGTAGCTTTGCTGGAGTTATTGCAGGAATCTGCAATTTCTTAATGTGTTTTGCAAAGTTTTTGGACATAGTTCCCAGTGACAATGGGTATCACTGTTATATGTTTCATCCATAATCGCGCAGTTTCAATGGCCAGGTCGCAGTATTTCATAATTTTTTCCACTTCTTTTTCTTCAACTCTGGCATCTCCTGGTACAGCGATATCAATCAGCTGTACGCTTTGGTTTTTATATTGTTATTGTTATTGTTATCGTTATCGTTATCGTTATCGTTACTGTTGTTGGGAAAATAGTATTAGTTATGCTTGCTGCTTTGAGCTGTATATAAAAAAGTGGAATTTTTTTTTAAAAAAAAGTTGTCCACCTATTTATTTATCTTACTTATATAGCCACCTATCTTCAAATCAAGTGATAATTCTTAGAAACCAGCTTTTTCTCTGGGACAATCTGTCCCCGACTTCAACTTTTAAGTCTTGCAATTGTGCACCCACTCCTGCTGTACTTGAGTCCATTCCCCTGTCTGCTGATCATCCTCTTCTCCATCCTTCTGCCTTTCCCAGAATATCACTCCTCGCTAGACAGCTGAATATTCACATATTTTCCCCAAAGTAGGGAAATTTTAACTCGGTCATTTGTGCCTGGAGTGAGAACTCTGGATTTGCTATATGATCCCATTTGTTTACTTAGGTCAATCGTAAACAGGGCAAAATATTGTGTTGGGCAAAGAGATGAAGAATGTGATTATTTCTCCATGCAGCCTGTACCCCATAGTTAATTTCTAAGTGCGAACTGGTCAATTGTAATTAAAGAAATCTACCCTGTGCAATTCTATTATACAGCGAAACTTGAGTTTAATATTCCTTTAATGGACTTCCAATGCAATGGAGCAAATTTGTGATGGATTTTTCTCTTTAAATAACAGATAATTTCCAAAGCCTTGTATTAATTCATGTTATTAATTTTAATTTCTATCACTTGTGCAATTACATAATGAATGTGATTTGTATACAAACTGTATAAATTTATCCAAATGACATCAAGTATATCAGGCATGCAAATTCATATTTAACAGACATTTTGATTTAGTGAACACCCTTTCCTCCCCAATTGGTCAATTAGACCAAGGTTTAATTGTAGTTTAGTGAGTCATTTATAGATGAGAGTGAGAGAGAAATAGATAGATAGATAGATAGATAGATAGATAGATAGATAGATAGATAGATAGATAGATAGATAGATAGATAGATGGATGGATGGATGTGTGGAAGGATGGATAGATAGATAGATAGATAGATAGATAGATAGATAGATAGATAGATAGATAGATAGATAGATATGATTGAGATAGATAGACAGATGAGAGATGAGAGCAAGAGAGAGAGGATATATATATATATATATATATATATATATATATATATATATATATATATATATATATATATATAGAGAGAGAGAGAGAGAGAGAGAGAGAGAGAGAGAGGGGATTGAGATAGATAAAGTGACAGATGATAGATGAGAGCAAGAGAGGATAGATGAAGATAGAGATGATTGATTGATAGATAGAAAGATAGATAGATAGATAGATAGATAGATAGACAGATAGATAGACAGATAGATAGATAGACAGACAGACAGACAGACAGACAGACGATAGATAGAGATAAACAGATAGAGATTATATATATATATATATAGAGAGAGAGAGAAATAGATGGCAAAAGTTGGTAGAAGTAGAAACAGACAGATGGATAGAGATAGCTAAGAGAGAAATAGAAATTAGAAATAGAAATAGGTTGAAACTGAAATACAGAGAGAGGGAGATAGAAGAGAGAGAATAGACAGACAATCACAACAAACAAGAGCAGGATTATACTTCTAAATCCCCATTAAGACCCAAACCACAGCAGCTGATTCAGTTGATGGGGAAGGGGTGTGAGGTGGGGCACTAAAGCAAAATCAGCTGGCCGAGGAATTCTGGGAATTGAAGTCCACAAACCTGAAAGTTGCCAAGTTTGGAGACCCCTGATATTTATCCTACAGGTAGCCCAGAATTTCTGTGGCTAAGGGGAACCTGTGTTGAGTGAGTTTTGCCTCATTTGACAACCTTCCTTGCCACCGTTGTTAAGTGAAGCACTGCAGTTGTTAAATTAGTCACACGCTTGTTAAGTGAATCTGGCTTCCCCCCCTTGACTTTGCTCGTCAGAAGGTCATGGATCATGTAACTCCTCCCACCAGGGGGACATGGCGACCACCATAAATACGAGTCAGTCGCCAAGCATCTGAATTTTGATCAGGTGACCACGGGGACGCTGCAACGGTCATTAAATGTGAAAAATGGTCGCAAGTCACTTTTTTCAGTGCCGCTGTAACTTTGGGCCTGTCGATAAACGAAGTTGAAAGTCGAGGACTGTATTAGAAAAAAGGGCTAGAATCCGGTACATATCAACAAGATGAGCTAGCTGTCACGGTTCCGACAGATGAAACTCTTCAAAAGAACTTTGAGGCATTGTTTACCTTAAAGAATCGTTATTCGAGTAGCACAGCATCGGCACTAACACAATCGAAGCCAAAATCTGAGTTCCCCTCCCCTGAGCACATAGCATCAAAGCACAATTCCCTCCCACAATTAACAGTCACAAATCACATTCCCCAGTTAGCTCGAAGGGCGGGCTTCCTCTCCAGCTCTGCAGCCCGCCAATTATCAGCTCTGGCCTCAGTAGCCTTGATTCTCACGCTAGGTTTAGTTTTGTTATGTCTAGCTGGACTCTCATTCACATTCCCCCTGTCCCAGCATCATCTAACTCTAAGAAGCAAAAGGAGAAAAGATGGCTACATTCCCATCTGTTGTCAATGTAAAAACATCCGATGTTAGCAGCATTGACACTAGCATCTTTGGGCTGCAAAACAAAAAACCATCATTAGATTTCCAACTAACAGATGCAGAAAAGTCTCTTTGCAGCTTCAGCTGGTCCTCCAGAGCTTTGCAATGGACATAGATGTCCACGTGGCAAAGCAGGAGGACATAGAGTATAGAATGGCTTTCCAGTCTCTTCTTAAAAACTTCCAGTGTTGCGGCATTCACAGCTTCTGGTGGCAAGTTGTTCCACTGGTTAATTGTTCTCACTGTCAGGAAGTTCCTCCTTAGTTCTTCTCTCCTTGATGAGTTTCAATCTGTTGCTTCTAGTTCTGCCTTCAAGTGCTTTGGAGCAGGACTTTTCAACCTTTTCACCCATTGTACCACTTTTAGGATACGGCAACATCCGAGTACCACCAGTCGCCTAGCAAAGTGTCAAAAACTTGATGACCCCCCCAAAAAAGGAAAAAAGTGATGAAGTACACGTAGTCCTCGACTTACAACAGTTCGCTTAGTGACTGTTCGAAGTTACAATGGCACTGAAAAAAGTGCCCCCCAAGCCACAGCCGAGCAAGACACCTGCCTGCCCGCCCCGTGGCGTTTTTCCTCCTGTCCGAGGTTTTCATTGTTGTGAGCATTTCTGTTGAGGATTGGCAGCGGGGGTGGGGTGGGGGTGCTTGGTTTTTATTCCCCTACCTCTGCTGGGTGGTTGCAGTGGGTTTGGGTCACTTCACATGACCCTGGGACACTATGACCATCATAAACATGAATCAGTTACCAAGCGTCTGAATGTAGATCAGAAGACCCTGGAGATGCTGCAACATTCCAGCTGATCGGCGCTTCTTCTGGGCTCAGAAGCGCCAGGATCAGTGCCAAGCTCCAGCTGGATCCTGGTGTTGATTCTGGCGCTTCCGCTGAGCCCCGACAGCCCTGCAGCTCCAGCCGTCTCTCGCTCAGGCTTGTGCGGTGCTGCCACTGGTTCAGCTCATTCCCCTCCCCTGCTACCACTTTTCTAGGATGGCCGTGTACCACCTACCAGGTGCCAATGTACCACAGGTGGTACCCGTACCACTGGTTGAAAAGCCCTGGTCTATTCTGTTCTGTTCTGTTCTGTTCTGTTCTGTTCTGTTCTGTTCTGTTCCGTTCCGTTCTGTTCCATTCCATTCTGTTCCATTCCATTCCGTTCCATTCCATTCCATTCTTCTTATTCTGCTGTCTTGAAAGTTTCCTTAACTATAAATGGTGCCACAACGGGGCAAGGATGCAATTTTCTGTGACCCAATTTCCCTACCGGATATTTTTTTCCCCCTAACTTCCTTTTACAAACAAAATAATTTACTTCTTATTGTTTTGCACTGATATACTCACTCCTTCGCTGGTTAGAATATTTTTCTGCTTCCCTATAGGCTGCATGCTTGCCAGACGGATGCATTGTTTTTAATTAGAGGGATTAAAAATATATATTATGCTTGGCTTTTAGGGGCTGATGTTGGTTATTGTTGCTCGCTTAATTCCCTTTCCTCTTGGTATTCACTCAGTTTCCAATTAGAATTTGTGCAGGCATTCGCCCCAGTCATTATTTAAAAAAAAAAAGTAGAAAGATCCACAGTTTAAATTTATTCCCTAAACACTCCTCCCATGATTGCATATTATTAGTTATGTGCATGTTTAATTCGCAAATGTTAGTCCCTTTCGTGAAACCTGTGAGTGAACTTCTTCTCAGAAATTCAATTTTTAATGTCATTTAGAGTTGTTTTTTTAAGAGGATCCATTTTACACATGACTAAACTCGGAGGAATGAACATTTCTCTTGGATTCTGGGAATTGAAGTCCACAGAGCTTAAAGTTCCCAAGTCTAAAAAAATACTGATGTACATCTCCTTATTTATTTCCTTATTTCCTCATTTTCAACCAGGAGAATTCTGGGAGTTGAAGTCCACCAGTCATAAAAGGGCCAAGTTTGAAGACCCCTGGTCTGCATCCAAGCCTGCAGTTTCATCAAAATGGCCAACTGAGGAATTCTGGGAGTTAAAGTCCACCAGTTATGAAAGGGCAAAGTCTGAAGACCCCTGGTCTGGATCCAAGCCCGCTGTTAAATTGCGGGTTCTTTGGCGCAAGAATGAAGACGAGGTAGCTGAGTACAGGGTAACTCATTATTTATTTAGTGCTGGAACTGTACTGGGGAAATGGCTGCAACTAGCCGCAATATATAGTCTAGACCCCTAGGCGGCAGCCAATAGGTTTGAATCAGCCATTGCTGCCTGGAGATAGCCAATTGCAGCACAGGAGACTTGTAGTCTGGGTTTCTGGAGAGCCATTAGCTGCTCCAGCAGCCCACATGGTATTACTATCAGCCCAGTACATAACACTCCTCCCCTCTTAGATCAGACAATATCAACATAAGTTAGTCTCAATGACCCATTATCAAAACACACTAAAATAAAAGTAATAGAAAAAAAACCATATAGGTTACAACGTGATTAAACAACGTCTGAATGAATAGGCTTCATGGATAGCATACTTAGACAGTTACAACATAGAACTAGTTTCTGTAGTATAGTGGCATACAGCAATACACAATATTATAGCTCTTTATTTTACAACGTAGTCAGCAAGATATGAAGGGGGCTTGTGTGCCCTAGTGGAACGTCTCAGAGTTCCAATCACTTTGTGGTCTACCAGCTTACCCAGTGGGCTGGGTAGACTTGTGTCCCTTTGTGCTCCTGAGACAAGGGGATTAGATGCTCTCTGGCTGGCCTCTCCTGGTTGGCCCACCTCAGAGTCAGACTGATCAGCAGAGTAGGTGCAGCAGTTGCTGAAGTTTGGATGGCTTCCTCCTTCAGGGGATCCATGTTCCATTCCAGGACTCCCCAATTCTCCCTCTGTTTCCACCTCAGTTATGAAGGAAAAGTCCTGAGAGTCTATGTGAGGACTGGCTTGGCCACAAATTTGAGGACCTTGGAAGGGACATATGACACAGTCCTCACTCAGTGGCCATTCGGGAAACCGTTTCCTGAGCTAATCAATGTGTCGTCTGACAACTTGCGCTCCCTCCAAACTCACTTCATAAGACATGGGTCCGGATGCTTTGGTGATTTGACCAGGAACCCACAGATTCCCATGACCATAGTTCTTGGCCCAAACCCAATTGCCCATGTGCAGCTCCCTCAGGGGTTTTGGCCGAGAGGCTTCTGCTGCCACTCTATCTGGATGCAACCTGTCCAGTTTAGTGATCAAACACCTCCCCCCAACATAGTTCTTCAGGACTTTTGCCTGTAACAGTGCAGGGCATGGAATGCTAGCAGAGTAGAAAATCTGCCAATCTGTGATGCCAGTCACCTGTGACAATGCACTTGAGTGATTCCTTCATTGTCCTCACCATGCATTCAGCTTGACCATTAGAAGATGGATGAAAAGGCGCAGACGTTGCATGTCTGATGAGATTAGCTCTAAGGAAGGCCTGAAATTCAGCAGCAGTGAATTGGGCCTCATTGTCTGAAACTAAGAAATCTGGCAACCCATATGTGGCAAAGAGTTTTCTCAGCACCTGGATGGTCCTAGCACTAGTCATGTTAGGAACTGGAATTACTTCCAGCCATTTGAAGTGGCTATCCACTACTATAAGGACTGGGTAAGCGTGTTGCTTGAGGGCTTTATTTAGAGTGCATTTATAGTCAGCGCAAACGCGAATTTCCCCATTGGCTTTAAGTGGAGTGACGATAGGAGTTTCCCACTCCCCACCATCAACAGGCTGTAATACACCCTGTTCTACAAGCCTATCAATTTCTGAATCAATTTTATGTTTTAAGGCAAAGGGGACCCTACGAGGCTTAACCCTGATTGGAACTATGTTGGGATCAAACTTAAATGAGATAGGCGGGCCTGTGTATGTTCCTAGGGTTGAATCAAAAACATCTGCATAGTCCTCGCATACTGATGCGAGATCTGCAGTTTGTGTCCGGTTTATACCAGTAATCTGAATACCTAAGGCATCAAGCTAATCGGGTCCAATGAGACTCATTCTCTGGCCCCTACTACTATTACATCCAGGTGCCCCCCAAACCCCTTAACTTTTACCGTCAAAGTGGCTTCTCCCTTACTATTACTATGAGCCCAGTACATAACATCCACAGTTTCAACAAAATGACCGACTGAGGGATTCTGGGAGCTAAAGTCCACAAGTCATGAAAGGGCCAGGTTTGAAGACCCCTGAGAGTCTGGATCCAAGCCTGCAGTTTCATCAAAATGGCCAACTGAGGAATTCTGGGAGTTGAAGTCCACAAATCATGAAAGGGCCAGGTTTGAAGACTCCTGCCCTATACCATTCCAGCCACTTGTCTGAAATAGTATAGGGTCTCCTGCTTGAGTGGGGGGTCGTGGACTAGAAGACCTCCGAGATCCCTTTCAACTATGTTATTCTGTTATTTCCTTAGTCTGGCATGTGTGTGTGTGTGTGTGTGTGTGTGTAATATATATATATATTACACACACATGGCCTGGGTCCGGGCTATTTGAGGGAACACCTGCTGACGGCATCAAACGCCCTTCGCCCAGTGCGCTCCCACAGGGAGGGTCTGCTCAGGGTGCCGCCGGTGAGAGATTGCCGGCGGGTGGCACCCAGGGATAGGGCCTTCTCGGTGGGAGCGCCTGCCCTCTGGAACCAGCTGCCGGTGGAGCTGAGGACTGCCCCCGACCTCCGATCATTCCGCCGGGGCCTGAAGACCTGGCTCTTTGAGCTCTCAGGCCCAGGCTGAGGAGAAATTTTTAATTGGGGTTTTAATGTATACAGGGTAATTTAATATTTTTAATTTGTTTTTAACTTTTGTATGGTGGATTTTTAATTCCCTGTAAACCGCCCTGAGTCCTCAGGGAATAGGGCGGTATATAAATGTAACTAAATAAATAAATAAATAAATAAATAAATAAATAAATAAATAAATATACAGTATATATATATATATATATACAGTATATATATAAATAAATAAATATATATACAGTATATATATATATATATACAGTATATATATATATATATATATATATATATATATATATATATATATATATATATATATATATATATATAGATAGGGACGCGGTGGCTCAGTGGGTTAAGACGCTGAGCTTGTCGATCAGAAGGTCGGCAGTTTGGCGGGTCGAATCCCGAGTGCCGCGTAACAGAGTGAGCGCCTGTTACTCGTCCCAGCTTCTGCCCACCTAGCAGTTCGAAAGCACGTAAAAATGCAAGTAGAAAAATAGGGACCACTCCGGTGGGAAGGTAACAGCGTTCCGTGCGCCTTTGGCGTCTAGTCATGCCGGCCACATGACCACGGAGACGTCCTCGGACAAACGCTGGCTCTTCGGCTTTGAAACGGAGATGAGCACCGGCCCCTAGAGTCGGAAACGACTAGCACGCATGTGCGGGGGAACCTTTACCTTTACCTTATATATATATATATATATATATATATATATATATATATATATATATATATATATATATATATATATTCGTAGATTCTCGCGGGTGTCTGTATGTGTAGGTCTAGAGTCTCGGGTTTCTTCCCGCGTTCCTTTCATCTTCAGAAAGTTGTGGCGACGTTTCGACAAAATCCCATCCGTCATCATCAGGCCGGAGTGTTCCTCCTGCTGCTTCCAGGAGCAATGAGTGGTCTGTCTGTTCCTTTCCTTCCAACTGCCAGTGGGGCTGTGTTCCGACTGGGTGGAGGCATGGCTGTCTTCTGATTGGGTGGGGTGCGTTCTGAATGGGTGGGGTTTTTTGTTGTGTCGTAATATCCTGAGTGTTGTGATTTGGTGTCCTGAGGAGTGGGCTGTGTAGTGGCCTCCAGAGCTTTGGTTTGGCTCCGAGTTCGAGGACCTGCTATGTATCTCTGGGATGGGTCAGTCAGGTTCGTGTGTGCGTTCTTCTGCTTGGGTGATAGCACTTTTGCTTGACTTGTTCTGTCTTCTGTGTGGGAGAGTTTTTGTTCACACATCCACACCCAGAACAAAAACTCTATCCACTACTATAAAATTATAAAAAATTAAAATTAATTTTCTTTCTACCTGGAAACCACTTTGGGACTTTGCGCTTGAGGTGGGGAAAAAATATATATGAAACTTTAATTTGAGGTTTAGCTGATTAGACACGTCTGTTGCTATAGAAATGGCTGGCATATATTATTAGATCAAAGTAAAAAGTTTCATGTTTTTACCTTATTCTACTGCACCAAAAGGAGTTGGAAATCAATGCCTTTTTTCTCTCTCTCTTTCCTCCCCCTTTCTCTACACTTTTCTCTCTTCCCCTTTTTCCTCCCCCATTTTTTAACCTTTGTTTTCATTTTTCTTTATATTTTTATATGTTTATGCTTGGATAACATTCATGAGGACCCAGATTGTTGGGGGCAATAAGCTGACTTTGTAATAATGCCGCTTGGGGATGTGTGTGAAAGCCCTAACAAGCAGGCATATACATAGAATGAAGGCTACTGCTAAGCTTGTAAGCCGCCCTGAGTCTCCGGAGAAGGGCGGGATATAAATGTAATATATATATATAAATAAATAAATAAATAAATAAATAAATAAATAAAAATTTTGAACCCCGGAAATGGAATCGTGTCCAGGGCATTTATGAGTTGGATCAGACTGCTGGCTAGAAGCATCTTCACTTTCTTTCCCTTTTGTGCTATGCGTTCGTTGCATCCTGCCTTCAGCGGGTTTCCCCGTGCGTAAGTTTCCCATCTCTTAATTTAATCACGCCGCAACGCTGTGCCCCCGTCGATCACGTTGAATAATTCCACCGCGTTAGCACCCTTCAGAAATACTTGTTGACTCCCCTTCTCTCTTTCCTCCTTAATTGCTTCTTTGGACATCTAGGGGCATATTTTTTGACAGCTTTTTTGATTTGTTTTTTTTAAACCCAGCCTTCTTTATAAATCGCTCTCTTCGGCTTTTCGATTCGTTAGATTATCCTGCCCTGATTTTTTTTTTTGATTTTTTTTTTTTTTGCTCCCCAACGGCCTAATTTGCGGAGGTCTTTTTCGAACGGTGTGCCTTTTAAAAAAAATAATAAAACATGAAACACGCTTCATTTTTTTTCCCCTTTCCCCCCCCCTTTTAGGTCTTGTACAACGTGCTCAAAATAGAATCTCAGCGGTATCTGTGAGTTAGTTGAAGCTACGAACGTTTCTTAGCACCAACCTTATTAAAGTCACTGCTGCTGAAAACAGGCTGAATTATCTGTGTTCCCGACACCACTGCCTGCTGATATTTGCTACCCAAATGTTTGAATTTCCACATTTCATTCAAAAGTCGCTCCTCGGGGCTGTTTTTCTGGCCTTGCGACACTCAAGGCAGCCTGCAGCAGTTAGAAATACACGCGAAAGAAGCACGAAAATAAAATCAGGGCCATTAAAATTAAGGGATTTTGAAAAGGATGTGTCAGGCTGAGCTGCCACCCGTTAGAAAACCTGGCTCTTTCTTTAAGAGGTTGTAGATACCAAGGTCTCCCCCCATCCCCGTAAGAGATAAAATAATATCAGAAATTGTTTAATGAGCTCCTTTGTAAGGTGAGCAATATGATAAGTTAAGATAAGATCATCTTTATTGTCATTTTTTACTGTGGGCACAACGGCACCCATCAAAAATGAAATTTAGTTGCCCGCTCTCAAAGTGAAACACATACATGACACACACCTAAAACATACAATATACAACATATGTATAGACCCACGCCCCTACATATACATACATAGCAATAAAATATTAAATACTGTCCAACTTGAATACATAACGGAAAGAGGAAGCTTGAGAGTTCACAAAGTTAATGCTGTATGGAATGAAACGATGGCTGAATCTGGATGTTCTGCTTTGGATACCACGTAGCCCCCCTCCCCCCAGAAGGGAACAAGGAAAACAGGTTGTGGAGAGGGTGTGTAGTGTCCCAGATAATCTTATGGACCCAGCTCAAGCAACGCTTCTGTGCTATGTCCTGGATGGGAGGGAGGGAACTGCCAATAATCTTTTCGGCCGTCCTCACCACTCTCTGCACCGCCTTCCTGTCTGAAGCAGGGATGCTTCCAAACCAGACTGTGATGCTGTATGAAAGTACAAATCCATCGATTTTAAAGCTATGCAGACAGGGGTAACACATTGACAGTATCGTATGAAGACATTCAATAAGATCAGCTGAAATTTAAAGAGTAAGCTTAATAAGGGCTGTAGCATTACCCCCTCAGAGGCTGCCAAAGCCCGGGCCCTCCCAGCCCCGCTCCCCTCCATCGTGCCCTGCAGCTGCGCCCTCAAGGTCTTGGTAAAGTGTCCTTTCTAGCAGAAGTTCATGCGAAATGAGGAGGTGGCCGACTCTTGTCATCAAAGGGGGGGGCCTTTCAGGAACAAAGATGACCAGCCCCTAGCTGTTCTGAACCAGCCCTCTTCTAGCCTTGTAGTAAGGCAAACCCCTATTCAGATAGAAGAGACTGGAGAGCGTTCAAGGCTAAAAGGCGTCTGCCAAGATTTATTACGCAGTTAACAAAAACACTAGAGCTTGTCTTCTCAAGCGGAAGAGTTGCTTTCAGCAACCAGCCCCTCCCCAAACACTCCTTTTATTGAGAGCTCAGGGCGTGGTCTCCCTGTGCCTCCTCCCGAGGAGTCCCACAGCCTTTCTTTGTTTGTTCCTGCTCGACTGCCTCCTGCGTCGGGCGTCCTTGAACAGGGCCAGCTGTGGGTCATCATCTTCCGCACTATCGGGCTCACGCAGCTGAGAAGAGGTCCCCGGCTGAGGGCTCTGCAAAGCCTCCAAACCATCATCAGCCGGTTCGTCTCCCTCCTCCCCCTCATCTGAGTCATCCGATACATCGGAGCCGGCTGTCGGACCCACAGGCTGGCCCTGAGTCACAACACTAGCCCTGATAGTCAATGCATGACAATGTTTAAAAGCCCCAGGCAGTCATAGCAGTAATAGTCAATGATTTCACAGTGACCGTTTGGAAACAAGTGTGGTGGGGAAAACCCCGGCTCCAGATAGCGATAGGAACACGAACGAAGATAGTCAGCGTTCTGCAGCAACAGCTCACCCTGCAAGGGCAACTCCCCACAATGTCTATAGCTTGCACAAGTAACAATAATCAAAGTTCAGATGGCCGCTGGTCTCCAACGCAGTAACGACCAGCCTCTCCTTCTCTTCTGTCGTCGCTCGCAGTCTCAGGTCTCGTCAGTGTCCAAACCCCTCCCCCCTTTCCTTTATTGTTAAAATCTGAATTTAGCAACCCCAACAACTTTCTCTCTCCTTGCTCTCTCTCTCACCTCCGCTCGGGATATCCCCCCTGTGAAACAAAGCAGTAAAATTCCACCTTCTCACTCTCTCTCACTCTCTCCTTCTCTCTCCTTCACAGAAAGGGATCAGCTAAAACCTCAAATCCCTCTTCAACTTCACCTGGTCTCTCTCCGACAACAGCAACCACCCCCACCCCCTTTCTTTCCTCTTTTTTCTTTCCTTCTGCCCGATCCACACCCGCTGTGCCCAAAACTGGCATCAGCTGTCCGAGCTTCCCTCGCCCCGGGCAGGCTCCTGCAAAGCCTTTCAGCCAGCCTCACTACAGTGGCAAAATAGAGTAACTTCAGCTTTTAGACGTAAGGGCTTTGACACATGCAGGATAATTACTTTGATATGTGTGGGTTGTCTGTAGGAAGCTAGATGTAACCGCAAGCAGGAGGAAATATAAAAATAAAGATAGGGTTAATGTGAGCAAACGGTCATGGTTAACAGGTATATGAAATGTAAGGGCTTTTTCCTGGAAGGGCATGAACTGAAATGTATTCTGTTTAGGCGCTTCGGATTAGCTGATCGGGATGAGCAGGTGGGCTGTTGAGTGCGATAGGGGTGGGGTGAACCGACTTCTTGAGAGGGTATAAATATGTGATTTTAAAAATAGCGTGTGTGTGTGTGGATTATTGTCCTGCATGAGTTTAAAACCACCAGCCTTTGCAAAAGCTTTCTTTGAATAAAACTTTGTTCCTTGAATCCCAAGTGAATGTGTTTGTCTTTGGAAACCTGAGCCACGTTCCAGACAATCCCCAACCCAGGAAATCTAAAATGGGAGTGCAGGATACGGTGGAAAATTCAGAAGTAGAAAGCATGACCCTTTGGAGAAGAATCCTTGTTAGTTAATTAGGAGGCTAAACCGTACAATGAATGGTTATGGGACTAGGAATGTCTAGTCTAAGTGAAAACAAAGACTGAGGGGGCTTCGTCTTCGGAGAAGGGCGGGATATAAATGGAATTAAAATAAAATAAAAAAATAAAATGATAGCAGTCTTCCAATATTTGAGATTTTGCCACAAAGAAGGGGGGGCGACCTATTCTCTAGACCAGGGGTGTCAAACTCAATTTCACTGAGGGCCGCATCAGCATTGCGGTTGCCCTCAGGGGGCTGGGTGGGTGTGGCCTGGTTGGGCGTGGCCTACTGGGTGGGCGTGGCTAGAGTGCATATGGCCTACTGGGTGGGCGTGGCCAGCTCTACATCGTTGGCATCAAGGGTGCCTATGGGGGCCTGGGCAGGAGCGGGACAGATCTGAGGGTCTCTGGCAGGAGGAGGGTCTCTGGGCCGGGGCCAAGGCAGTGGGGGCCATTCCGTCACTGTTTCCAGGATGGCTTCGCGGGCCACATGAAACCACTTCGCGGGCTGAATCCGGCCCCCGGGCCTTGTGTTTGACATGTCTGCTCTAGACAGAGCACCTGTGGTGCCCCGTTCTCCTCTCTCTCACACACACAGTGAGAGTTCACAAAAAGTGTTTATTCAAACACACACACTCCCTCTGAAAAAACAGGTCCTTAGAAAGCACCCACGTGGCACAGGCTCAGATTCCGAGCTCAGCATGGCAAGAGTCACTGGGTAAACCAAGTCCAACAGGCACACACAAAGTCCAGGAAAACAATCCTTGAGTCAAAGCAGACATGTCAAACACAAGGCCCGGGGGCCAGATCCAGCCCGCGAAATGGTTTCATGTGGCCCGCGAAGCCATCCTGGAAACAGTGAGGGAATGGCCTGCACTGCCTTGGCCCTGGCTCAGAGACCCTCCTTCTGCCAGAGACCCTCAGATCTGTCCCACTCCTGCCCAGGCCCCCATAGGCACCCTTGATGCAAATGATGTAGAGCTGGCCACGCCCACCCAGCAGGCCATACGCACTCTAGCCATGCCCACCCAGTAGGCCACACCCACCCTGGCCATACCCACCCGGCCCCCTGAGGGCAACCGCAATGCTGATGTGGCCCTCAATGAAATTGAGTTGAGAATCCAAATAAAACTCCAGGTTCATTCCATTTCTGAAAATCTTACTGATTATTGAATCCACCACACAGTTAGGTCGAAGCAAAACTAACTCTGAGGTTCAAGCACCAATTCATAGACTTAAACAATCGTTTTCCCAGCCAAACCCCCAATGTCTTACGTAATCCATATCAACAAGTTCACTTTGTTATGGGAACCGTCTGCTTCAAATCCACACCTTGACAAGGCTTCAGGCTCCCATGGCCTGGGCTGAATCAAAGAAGTTTCATTTCTCTATCTAACCCACTTGAAAGTAACACCTCCCCACTTTTAATCTAAAGTAAGTTGAAACACATAGGCATGTAGCTGCCAAAATTTCATCCTTGACAGTGTCTTCTTTAAAGGCGCTGGACTGCTCTTTGAGTTTTGATGGGATTCCCACATCTCCCAGCTCCCTAAATGATTCCTATGGTCAGCCGTCCCAACTTGGTCAGTTCGAAAAAGAAAGACTCTCAGATCAGTAAAAGGTAAAGGTAAAGGTTCCCCCGCACATGCGTGCTAGTCGTTTCCGACTCTAGGGGCCGGTGCTCATCTCTGTTTCAAAGCCGAAGAGCCAGCGCTTATCCGAGGACATCTCTGTGGTCATGTGGCCGGCATGACTAGACGCCAAAGGCGCACGGAACGCTGTTACCTTCCCACCGGAGTGGTCCCTGTTTTTCTACTTGCATTTTTACGTGCTTTCGAACTGCTTGGTTGGCAGAAGCTGGGACGAGTAACAGGCGCTCACTCTGTTACGCGGCACTCAGGATTCAACCCGCCAAACTGCCAACCTTCTGATTGACAAGCTCAGCGTCCTAACCCACTGAGCCACCGCGTGCCTTCTCAGATCAGTGGTGGGATTCAAATACCTGAAGCACCGGTTCTCTTGTTCAATGCAGGCCTGAATAGACTTCTGGAAGTGGTATCCATGCACTTCTGGCGGGACCGTTCTAGGCCTGGGAGGCTCCAACACTGGAAGCTTTTCAGAAGAGACTGGACAGCCGCTTGTCTGAAGTGGTATCGGGTTTCCTGCCTGAGCAGGGGGTTGGACTAGATGACCTCCAAGGTGCCTTCCAGCTTTATTAACACCAGCTGCTACCTAACCGAAGCAGAATATTTCTGCCAATTGCGTGAAGAGAAATTTGCTATTGATTTTTGGTTTAAGGGTCACAAGTGGGCTGTTTTTACCGTTCTTGACATCACTTAGACATCCACTGGCCATGAAAACCGGCTATCTATCATCTTGGAGGTGGTTTCCGGTACAAGAGGTCCTCACTTTATGACAATTCATTTAGTGACTATGAGGGAACTGGAAAAAAAGTGTCGTACTACCATTTTTCACACTTACAACGTTTGTAGCATCCCCCACAGTTACATCATTAAAAGTCAGACACTTGG
This sequence comes from Vipera ursinii, assembly GCF_947247035.1. Taxonomy (NCBI): domain Eukaryota; kingdom Metazoa; phylum Chordata; class Lepidosauria; order Squamata; family Viperidae; genus Vipera; species Vipera ursinii. The sequence continues at coordinate 286,811,312 of NC_139513.1, read as the reverse complement.
CCACTGACTCATGTTTATGATGGTTATGAACAGGGAGGGGGGTCACGTGATCCCCTTCTGAGACCTTCTGACAAGCAAAGTCGAGGGGGGAAGCCGCATTCACTTAAAGGCCGTGTTGCTCACTTAACAACAGCTGTTGGCAAGGAAGGTCTTAAAATGGGGGCAATGTTCACTTAACAAATGTTTTGCTTAACAACAGAAATGTTTGGCTCAGTTGTGGTTGTAAGTCGAGGATTACCTACACTATGGAAGAGAATGCATGACAGGTGCTCCTCGACTTACGACCTCAATCGAGCCCAGCATTGGTGTTGCTAAGTGAGACATTTGTTAAGGGAGCTTTTTTAATGACCTTTCTCGCCACAGTTGTTAAGGGAATCGCTGCAGTTGTTTAGCTAGTAACACGGTTGTTAAGTGAATCTGGCTTTCACCCCCCACATTGACTTTGCTTGTCAGAAGGTCACAAAAGGGGATCGTGTGACCCCGGGAGGCTGCAACCATCATAAATATGAGTCAGTTGCCAAACATTGGAATTCTTGAACACAAGACGATCGGGTTGCTGCAACAGTCATTAATGGTGAAAAATGTTCCATTAATTATAAAGCCCTGGTGAGGCCACACCTGGAATACTGCAGCCAGTCTTGGTCACCATACCACAAAAAAGATGTTGAGACTTTGGAAAAAGTTCAGAGAAGAGCAACTAAGATGATTAGGGTTCTGCGGACTAAAACATACGGAGAACGGCTGCGGGACTTGGGTTTGGCTAGTCTAAAGAAAAGAAGAAACAGGGGAGACATAATAGCAGTATTCCAGTATTTGAGGGGCTGCCACAAAGAAGAGGGGGTCACCTTATTCACCAAAGCTCCAGAGGGAAGGATGAGAAACAATGCTTGGAAATTGACCAAAGAGAGAAGCAACCTGGAATTAAGGAGAAATTTCCTGACAGTGAGGACAATTAACCAGTGGAACAGCTTGCCACCAGAAATAGTGGGCGCTCCATCACTGGAGGTTTTTAAGAAGAGACTGGACAGTCACTTGTCTGAGATGGTATAGGTTCTCCTGCTTAAGACGGGGGCTAGACTAGAAGACCTCCAAGGTCCCTTCCAGCTCTATTCTATTCTATTCTATTCTATTCTATTCTATTCTATTCTATTCTATTCTATTCTATTCTATTCTATTCTATTCTATTCTATTCTATTCTATTCTATTCTATTCTGTTCTATTCTATTCCATTCCATTATTCTATTCTATTCTATTCTATTCTATTCTATTCTATTCTATTCTATTCTATTCTATTCTATTCTATTCTATTCTATTCTATTCTATTCTATTCTATTCTATTCTATTCTATTCTATTCTATTCTATTCTATTCTAATCAGTTTTTCCTAATGCTGTTGTAACCTGGAACAGGCACTGAACGAAGTGTTGTAAATCAAGGGTTATCTGTATTATTCTTCACTGCTCCCCTGATTTGTGACACACAGAGCACAGCACCATACAGGGAAATTGTTGGCAAGGGTCCTGCAGCAGCTGGAAATGATCACAACAGCACAATTAGCCCCTTTCAGGAGAAGACGGCAGGGCTGGTTTTTAAAGCCACTGTAATACAGACCGGATCATTGCTACAGGCGGAAGTTAACAGCAAAGGCCGTCTGACTCACCAGCTTGTCAGAAGAAGAAAGACAAGAGGCAACTGGGTCACAGCCAAGAAAAAGAAAAATGTTTAGGAAAAATAAATAAATGGAGGATGGCAGAACGGCATTCCGAAAGAAGGCCGAAGCCATTTTGGAAACTGCACAGAGAGGGACCGGAATAGAAGAACAGATTTGGAAAGGGACTTTGGAGGTCATCTAGTCCAAGCTGAAGAAGGAATCCTGGAAGATGCGTGGACTTCAATCCCCAGAATTCCTGGGAGTTTCTCAGACTTGGCATCTCAGACGTGGCTCCTTGAAGATCTATAACAGAATAAGGCAGGACAAGAAGCAACAGATGGAAATTAATCAAGGAGAGAGCCGATGCTAGAACTAAGGAGGAATTTCCTGACAGTGAGAACAATTAGCCAGTGGAACTACTTGCCTGCAGAAATTATGGGTGCTCCAACACTGGAGGTTTTTAAGAAGAGACTAGACCCTTGGTGGCGAACCTATGGCACGCGTGCCACAGGTGGCAGGCAGAGCCCTCTCTGTGGGCACGTGCGCTGTCGCCCCAGCCCTAAGCCTTTAACTGGGTTTTATAAAACCTTTTCGCTTTAGACCTCCGCTGCCGTGTGCAAAAAAAAGGTTCAATCAATCAATCAATTTCAACTTCTCGCAGGGAAAAAAAGATCTCGCAAAGTTGGAACTAATGGATTGAACTTTTTAGTCCCACCCAGTCTGCCGTTACCACTGCAGCCACGCCCACCCAAATGGCCACGCCCACCCAGCACCCGATGATACATAAGTGGATTTTGGGTTGCATTTTGGGCACTCAGACTCTAAAAGGTTCACCATCACTGGACTAGACAGTCACTTGTCTGAGATGGTGTAGGTGCTCCTGCTTGAACAGGGGGCTGGACTAGAAGACCTCCAAGGTCCCTTCCAGCATTATTATTATTATTATTATTATTATTATTATTATTATTATTATTATTATTATTATTATTATTATTATTGCTACTACTTTGGAGGTCATTTAGTCCAACCCCCTGCTCATGCAGGAATCCCTACACCATTTCTGAAAAATGATTGTCCAATCTTCTTAATAACCTTCAGTGTTGGAGCAACCACAATTTCTGGAGCCAAGTTCTTCCGCTGATTAATTGTTCCAACTCTTTGGCCTTAAGTTACCCAACTGGCAGTCATGCCAAACATGGAACTGGAACTCAGTCTTTTGGTAATTGGCCAAAGTCACCCAACCAGCTTTCATGCCTAAGGCGGGACTAGAACTCACAATCTTCTGGTGATTGGCCCAAGTCACCCAACTGGCTTGCATGCCTAAGGTGGGACTAGAACTCACAGTCTCCTGGTGTCTGGCCCAAAGTCACCCAGCTATCCTTTATGCCTAAGACGGGACTAGAACTCACAGTGTTCTAGTTATTGGTCCAAGGTCACTCAGCCAACTTTCATGCTTAAGGTGGAACTAGAACTCGCCGTCTCCTGGTGATTGGCCAAAGTCACCCAACAGCTTTCATGCCTAAGGCAGAACTAGAACTCACAATCTCCTGGTGATTGGCCAAAGTCAGCCAGCCAGCTTTCATGCCTAAGGCGAGACTAGAACTCCCCGTCTCCTGGTTTCTCAGCCAGCTGCTTCACCACTAGAGCAAACTGGGTCTCTCTTGTTTGCACATTTCTTGATTTGTTAAAATATTTTTAGCCATTCAGAGATGCTTATGAATGGGCAGCCAAACTAAATAATTAAAAAGTGTAAGTAAGTAAAAGTTATAGTCTGGCGAGGAAGGGGCAGTCATGTGAAAACCCCAATTCTGGATTTTACAAAGAGGGCAAGGATGATAAATTGAGGTCAGTGTTATTTCCATCTCACTCCCCTTTCCTCTTCTGGTTAAGCCTGTTGCAGCGAACATTTGTTGTGCTTTAAAGAGTGTGTGTGTGTGTGTGTTTGGGGGGGGGAGAAGCATAAAATGCGTTGGAAGACATTTCCACCGCTGAACTCTCACCGCCTGCCATCTTAAAAGCAGAGTATCCAGTTACACTCCACAGGGACTTTCTGGACTCTCAACTAAGGCCAATCTTGCTCCCTTCTCATTTTCTTGTCTTGTTGACTTTAAATCTTTGGAGAGTTTCCCTTTCCACTTTAAACATTTGTTTCCTGGAATTTTATTAATTCCTAAACTTGGGCCAACTTTTAAAGGAGGTAGTCAGCTGGAGCAAGGGAAAGTTCCTAGCCAAGCTTTAATTTATATTTGTTGGCAGAGAAGTTGGGGGCTTTTTTTCGTGGGGGTGGGCTGGGGTTTGGGGATACTCACCACCTGTAACTTATTAAAAAGATTGGTCCCCACCAGGGAATCTTGCAGTAAATTCTGCATTTCTAGCTGGACCTTACTGCTGGTTAAAGTTAACAGGGCAGGAATTCGACTGATTTTGATGGATGACGGGGCATGCCTAGAGAAAGTATGAAACAGAAAAAGTGGGGGGGGGGTGGAAACCTCTCTATTAAGTATCTGGTCTTCATTCTGGATCTCTTTGTCCAGTTCAAAGCATCTTTTTTTTAAGCACTACCATTCACATATTTTACTTACTAGGTCCAGCCACCCAATTAAATGAATCAAACTGGCCCCGGCTTGTTCCGTTCAGACAATCTTTGGCTGTTGACCCGTTGTGACAGCTAGATAATATGGGAAGTCAGCCCCCAACCCCAGAGAAAGAAATAGTTTTGGAAATATTGAAAAAGCAGAATATATTTCCCTAAAGGATTTTAAAAGCAGAAACCAACCTGCCCGCCACCCCAAGTCTCTCTGTCCCAAACAGAAACCAAGTCTGCAGAATTGCAGATGTGATAATCTGGTCAGAAAGATTGGAATCAGGAAACTGGGATTAGGAAGAAAGATGACTAGAACCAACACCAAAAATCTAAGAGTCATCAGCCCCAGCCCCAGCCCCAGGGAAGCAGGATACGACCTTTGGGACATAATAGGATTAACCCATCACCATCAGAATACCAGAAAGGCACACTCAGACTCAGGTCAAAGTTCACGCCACAGGAACAACTCCGAACAAAAGGCTCCAGAGGGTATAAAAACCCACTCCCTACATGTGCTCGATCTCTTTTCTTCCAGAGCCATCTTCCTGTCTGGCTCTCCTCTTCAATAAACTGCAACCTTCTTTCTAAAGCAGTCACCATGTTGTTTATTCCTGGCTTGAACTGAACCATGATGAAGACTTTTCCTTCAACAATAATTTTGGATGGATTGCGATGCTTATGTTTTGATTTTTTTCCCCCCTGTGGGATAGAATAAGGAATATTTACACCTACTCTTCAGGAATAAATAGAATATTTACAGGCAGTGTTCCACATACTACTAATAATCGAGCCGGCTCATTTACAATCATGTATAATGACGGTGGTAAAATGAATGGCAATAGTCGTTAAGCACATGCCACAATTGTTAAACCAACATCACGGTTGTTAAACGAATGCCACAGTCCTTAAGGGTTGTTTGCTCTGCTTGTGCCAAAAACTGGAAGTAACTTCCATTTTTTGGCAAGACCATCACGGGACACTAGGATGCTGCAAGTAGCTGCGAATGTGGCCATGTTGCCATTAAATGACCAGGGGGTCATAACTTGGGAGCTATGTTGTAAGTATTCTCAGAGAATAGAATAGAATAGAATAGAATAGAATAGAATAGAATAGAATAGAATAGAATAGAATAGAATAGAATAGAATAGAATAGAATAGAATAGAATAGAATAGAATAGAATACTGTAGAATAGAATAGAATAGAATAGAATAGAATAGAATAGAATAGAATAGAATAGAATAGAATAGAATATTTATTTTATTTTTATATTTTATTTTAATTCCATTTATATCCCGCCCTTCTCCGAAGACTCAGGGCGGCTTACAAGCTTAGCAGTAGCCTTCATTCTATGTATATGCCTGCTTGTTAGGGCTTTCACACACACACCCAAGCGGCATTATTACAAGGTCAGCTTATTGCCCCCAACAATCTGGGTCCTCATTTTACCTACCTCGGAAGGATGGAAGGCTGAGTCAACCTTGAGCCTGGTGGGATGCGAACCTGCACTAATGGCAGGCAGCTGGTGTTACTTAAGGAGGCATTAGCCCACTGCTCCACCAAGGCTCTTGTCATTCATCGTGTACACCTTGATCTTGCCTTAATCTTAATTAGCGGAAGAACTTGGCTCCAGAATAGAATAGAATAGAATAGAATAGAATAGAATAGAATAGAATAGAATAGAATAGAATAGAATAGAATAGAATAGAATAGAATAGAATAGAATAGAATAGAATAGAATAGAATAGAATAGAACTGGAAGGGACCTTGGAGGTCTTCTAGTCCAGCCCTCTGCTCAAGCAGGAGAACCTATACCATCTTGCCTTGTACACCGCCCTGAGTCCTCCGGGAGAAGGGCGGTATAGAAATATTAATAAATTAAATTAAATTAAATTAAAATCTCAGACAAGTGACTGTCCGGCCTCTTCTCAGACAAGTGACTGTCCGGCCTCTTCTTAAAAATCGCCAGTGATGGAGCGCCTGCAACATCTGGTGGCAAGCTGTTCCACTGGTTAATTGTCCTCACTGACAGGAAGTTTCTCCTCAGTTCCAGGTTGCTTCTCTCCTTGATGAGTTTCCATCCGTTGTTTCTTGTCTTGCCTTCTGGTGCTTTGTATATTGTGTTGACAGCCGTTGCTATCACATGACATTTTCCTATGAAGAAAGCACGCTGCTTCCATGAATTGGGCACAGTCTGGCTTCTTTCATTCTAGAACATGTGAAAGGAAGCCTCCATAGGAAATATCTCAAAATAAAAATAAAAGTAGGACCCAGTCCTTTGCCTTCTACAAACCACTGATCTCTATTTTTTTTAAAAAAAAAAACACAAACCTAAGTTGGCTCTCTTTGAGTTAAGCTATTGGCTCAAGAGAACCAATGTGGAGTAGTGATTAAAGAGTTGGCCTAGAAACCAAGAGACTGGGAATTCTAGTCCTGCCTTAAGCATGAAATCTGGCTGGGTGACTGTGGCCAATCAGCAGGAGACCAGGAGATGGTAAATTCTAGTCCTGCCTTAGACACGAAAAGCAACTGGGTGACTTTGGGTCTATCACTAGGAGATTGGGAGTTCTAGTCCCGCCTCAGGTATGAAAGCCGACTGGGTGAGTTTGTTCCAATCACCAGGAGACAGTGAGTTCTAGTCCTGCCTTCGGTAGGAAAGCCAGCTGGGTGACTTTGGGCCAATCACTAGGAGGTGGTGAGTTCTAGTCCTGCCTTAGGCATGAAAGCCATCTGGGTGACTTTGGGTCTATCACCAGGAGATTGGGAGTTCTAGTCCTGCCTCAGGCATGAAAGCCAGCTGGGTGGCTTTGAGCCATTCACTGTCTCTCAGCCCAACCCACCTCACAGTTGTTTTTGTGAGGGGAAAAGAAGGAGGGAGATTAGATATATTGTGATGTAGGAAGACGGCATCCTGTCCTCCCCGAGAGAAAGAAATATTCTGAGGAATGTTAAAAAGGCAGAATATTATATTTCCCCAAAGGAAAGAAGGCCCAGGTTTTCTTAATAGCCCCAAACAGAAACTCAGCAGGCCAGCTCTATAGAAATGCAGATCTGATAATCCCATTCTGAAAGACTGAGGCTCTATTCATGAGCAAACACTGTCTGGATCTTTCAAAATCCCTTGGAGAAAGATTTGATAGCTTACAACAGCAGCTCGATAGAATTAGAACCAGCAGCCCCTCACCCCAAAAATCCAACAAGGGAAGTAAGCCATCAGCCCCAGCCCCAGAGAAGCAGGACATAACCTTTGGGATATGATAGGATTAACCCACCACCATCAGAATACAAAAAGGGCACATTCAGACTCAGGTCAAAGTTCATGACACAGGAACAACTCTAAAACACAAAAGCCCAAGAAGGTATAAAAACCCACTACTCCCTGCTACATGTGGTCAGTTTTTCCCCAGAGCCATCTTTCTGTCTGGCTCCCCTCTTCAATAAACTGCAACCTTCTTTCTAAAGCAGTCGCCGTTTTGTTTATTCCCAGCTTGAACTGGACCCTGATGAAGATTTTTCTTTCAACAGGGACTACCTTGGGTTATTTATAAAAGTAATAAAGACAGAATAAAAATTAGAGAAAAGAGAGAGAGAGAGAGAAATTGCTGGACCAATTTAGGGTTTTAAGTGTACCATCAAATGTTGACTGACATCTTTCTCCCAGAGCCAAAGATAAAGGCCCAATATTTATATTTAAATCATTCCCTGGGTTTAAGAGTATCTATCTCTTTTTTTTACTAATACAATTTGCGGAAGCCGATTACAACAGTATATCAGAAAGCATAACATCCACCTAATCAAATTATGAACATTGTTCTCCATCAAGGCGTACGGAAATAATTACATACACAATCAGTCTGACACAAGAAGAACTGAAGCGGTTTTTTACATCAGTTCCTTATTATGGTTTTTTTTTCCTGAACTCATTATCTGATTAATCATCCTCATGTTTTACAGATAGTCCTCCTTAGATAACTTGAGACAACCTCATCTTCTTTCCCAAATAATAAAATATTCTTCTCTCGAACATCTGCGTCAACGTGTATCTTCGTGTGGTAGATTAACGTAAGCAAAATCCTACTCCCAAATTTCAGGATCATCCTTTTTAACAACCTTCTGACAAGTTGGATGGGGAGAAACAGGCTTCGTCTCAATCCCGCCAAGACTGAGTGGCTGTGCATATCGGCATCTCGGGTTAACCAGACTATTCCATCTCTAACGATGGGGGGTGAGGTGTTACCCCCCATTGATAGGGCTCGCAACTTGGGCGTCCTCCTGGATTCATGACTCAATTTTGAAGACCATATAGGAGCCGTGACCAGGGGGGCTTTTGCCCAGGTTCGCCTGGTGCGCCAGTTGCGACCCTATCTGGACCGAGATGCCCTACGCACAGTCACTCATGCGCTCGTGACCTCCCGTTTAGACTACTGCAACGCTCTCTACATGGGGCTGCCCTTGAGGACCACTCGGAGGCTTCAGCTGGTGCAGAATGCGGCCGCGCGAGTTGTGATGGGGGTCTCCCGATACTCCCGTGTAACGCCTCTACTCCGTGAGCTGCACTGGCTTCCGGTTGCCCTCCGGGTGAAATTCAAGGTGCTGGTGATGACCTATAAAGCCCTGAATGGCTTGGGTCTGGGATATCTGAGGGAACACCTGCTGCCAGCATCAAGCTCCCTTCGTCCAGTGCGCTCCCACAGGGAGGGTCTTCTCAGGGTCCCGCCGGTAAGAGATTGCTGGCGGACGACACCCAGGGATAGGGCCTTCTCAGTGGGGGCGCCTGCCCTTTGGAACCAGCTGCCAGTGGAGCTGAGGACTGCCCCCAACCTCTGTTAGTTCCGCCGGGGCCTGAAGACCTGGCTCTTCGAGCTCTCCGGCCCAGGCTGAGGATTTTAATTTTAGTTTTAATTTTAATTTTAACTGGGGTTTTAGTTATGCAGGGACGAATATAATTTTTTTAATCTGTTTTTAACTTTTGTATTTTTGTTTTTTATCACCCTGTAAACCGCCCTGAGTCCTTCGGGAAAGGGCGGTATATAAATGTAATAAAATAAAATAAATAAAGTAAGTTTTGGAAGTCTGCTATCTAAAAAAAAAACAACAACCCACACACAGGGCGAATTCATGATTTTGACAGATTATATTTTGAAGTCCTTTTTAACTCTAGTTTGGCTGAGATGGGACCAGCAGAAAAAGGAATAGGCAGGAAAAACCAAAGGTCCAAGTACAGATTAGGGGAAATCTGGCTCAAAAACAGCAACTGTGAGAGGGATCTTGGAGTCCGAGTGGACGATCGCTTAACCACGAGCCAGCCGTGTGCAGCAGCAGCCAAAAAACCTAACACCATCCTGGGTTGTATAAACACAGGCATAGAATCACGATCAGGCGAAGTATGAGTACCGCTTTATAAAACCCTAGTGAGGCCACACCTTTTTTGGTCACCACATTACAAAAAAGATGTTGAGACTTGGAAAAAAAAGTGCAGAGAAGAGCAATGAAGATGATTAAGGGCCTGGAGACAAAACCATACGAAGAACGAGTGCAGGAAAATAAGTATGGCTATTCTAGTGAAACGAAGGACCAGGGGGGACATGCCAGCAGTCTTCTAGCATTTGAGGGGCTGCCACAAAGAAGAGGGGAAGTCAACTTATTTTGCAAAGCACCTGAAGGCAGGGCGAGAAACAATGGTTGGAAACTGACCAAAGAGAGGAACAACCTGGAATTACAAGAGAAACTTCCTGAAAGTGGGGACAATTAACCAGTGGAACAGCTTGCCTCCAGAAATTGTGGGCGCTCCATCACTGGAGGCTTTGAAGAAAAGACTGGACAGCCATTGGTCTGAAATGGTGTAGGGTTTCCTGCCTGAGGAAGGGGTTGGACTAGAAGACCTCCAAGGTCCCTTCCAGCTCTATTCTGATTGAATGTAATATATTTTCTGAATCTTTGTCTCTTCCCAGAAGCCTTTTCTACAGTAGATTTAGCCTGCATGACAAATATTATATTATCCCTAGAAGATTATGTGCTTTCAATTCAATAATATTCTCTTCCAAATCCAGTACTGTGTCTTCTGTCAGGAGTAAATCTGCATCCAGTCCCTTCTCTCATTATCCTGTTTTCTTTCCTTGGCTATGTTTTTAGACTGCAAATCAAGAAATGAACTTTCTTCTTTTATCGCATAGATTCTCATCTAAGATCAGCTGGGATCATTTAGGCTGAGCATTGTGATTAAAACACCAAAAGCACCAATAAAATGCTTAGGCTATACTTAAAAATAGAATAGAATACAACAGGACAGGACAGGACAGGACAGGACAGGACAGGACAGGACAGGACAGGACAGGATAGGATAGGATAGGATAGGATAGGATAGGATAGGATAGGATAGGATAGGATAGGATAGGATAGGATAGGATAGGATAGGATAAAATAGAATAGGACCTTGGAGGTCTTCTAGTCCAGCCCCCTGCTCAAGCAGGAGAACCTATACCATCTCAGACAGGTGAATGTCTAGCCTATTGTTAAAAATCTCCAGTGATGGAGCGCCCACGATTTCTGGTGGCAAGCTGTTCCACTGGTTAATTGTCCTCACTGTCAGGAAGTTTCTCTTTAATTCCAGGTTGCTTCTCTCTTTGATCAGTTTCCGACCTTTGTTTCTTGTCCTGTCTTCTGGTGCTTTTGGAGAATAGTTTGACACCCCCCACTCTTCTTTAAGAAAACCAAGATCATGGCATCCGGCCCTCTCAATTCCTGGCAAATAGATGGGGAAGAAATGGAGGGAGTGAAAGATTTTATTTTCCTGGGCTCCAAGATCACTGCAGATGGGGACTGCAGCCAAGAAATTAAAAGACGCTTGCTCCTGGGGAGGAAAGCCATGGCAAATCTAGACAGCACACTAAAAGGCAGAGACATCACCCTGTCAACAAAAGTGCGTATAGTCAAGGCTGTGGTCTTCCCAGTTACAATGTATGGCAGTGAAATTTGGACCATAAAAAAGGCTGAGCGCCAAAGAATGGAGGCCTTTGAACTCTGGTGCTGGAGAAGACTCCTGCGAGTCCCTTGGACTGCAAGGCGATCAAACCGGTCAGTCCTAGAGGAGATCAACCCTGACTGCTCTTTAGAAGGCCAGATCCTAAAGCTAAAACTCAATTACTTTGGCCACCTAATGAGAAGGAAGTACTCACTGGAGAAGAGCCTCATGCTGGGAAAGATTGAGGGCAAGAGAAGAAGGGGGCAACAGAGAATGAGGTGGCTGGATGGAGTCACTGAAGCAGTAGGCGTGAGCTTAGATGGACTCCAGAAGATGGTAGAGGACAGGAAGGCCTGGAGGAACGTTGTCCATAGGTTCGCGGTGGGTCGGACATGACTTCGCAGCTAACAACAACAACGACAAGAAAAATCCATTATTACATCTGGAAGAGGTTTGATTTAACAGGGCCTTCTTTTTTGCAACACCTACATAAAGCATGGATGGTCCAACAATTTGTTTATATGTGAATTTGAGTATTCTGAGAATTCCATGCAATACAACAAAAGATCAGGTTTCCAACAGAAAGGATTTGGATGTCATTCAATCAATATAGAATTATTCTCTCCTCGTGGCACTGAATCGGATAAAAACTTTCTCTGTGCATTAATCATATCTCCTACCTCCAAAACTCTTGGTATTCTCTAACCTACAGCGAGTTAGATATTGCAAAACCCTTTTCACAGCCATCAGGGCCATCATTAAATTAATTTCTACCCCACACTTGAAAGGCTTTGGATATTAAAAAGTGAATGACTTCATATGTTATTCCCTTTACCTTGCTGTCTGTGGCGTTGTCCTCTTCCCCAACTTCTTTAAACATTCAAAAGTGACTTTTTTTTAAAAAAAGTAATATATTCCATGATTTTTGAAGAAATTAAGATTTATCTGTCATACAGACCCAACACTGAATAACAGAACTTGAAAAATCTAAAGAGCCAGCTTGGTGTAGTGGTTAAGGCAGCAGGCTAGAAGGCACAGGATCATGAGTTTTAATCTCGCCTTAGGCATGAAATCCAGCTGGGTGACTTTGGGCCAATCACCAGGAGTTGGTGAGTTCTAATCCCGCCTTAGGCATAAAAGCTGACTGGGTGACTTTGGGCCAATCATCAGGAGACAGAGAGTTCTAGTCCCACCTTAGGCATGAAATCCAGCTGGGTGACTTTGGGCCAATCACCAGGAGTCGGTGAGTTCTAGTCCCACCTTAGGCATAAAAGCTGACTGGGTGACTTGGGCCAACCACTAGGAGATGGTGAGTTCTAGTCCCGCCTTAGGCATAAAAGCCGACTGGGTGACTTTGGGCCAATCACCAGGAGACAGAGAGTTCTAGTCCCACCTTAGGTATGAAATCCAGCTGGGTGACTTTGGGCCAATCACCAGGAGATGGTGAGTTCTAGTCTCGAATTAGGCATGAAAGCCAACCGGGTGACCTTGGGCCAATCACTACGAGTCAGTGAGTACTAATTCCACCTTAGGCATAAAAACCAACTGGGTGACTTTGGACCAATCACCAGGAGTCAGTGAGTTCTAGTCCTGCCTTAGGCATAAAAGCTGACTGGGTGACTTGGGCCAATCACCAGGAGATGGTGAGTTCTAGTCCCTGGACTAGAAGATCTCTGAGGTCCCTCCCAACTCTGCTTATCCTGTATTCTATGAATTTTGTAGCCTTTAGCCTTTTTTGTAGCTTGCAAAATGGCTTCGTTCTCAGGAATGTTTCCACAATCCACAGCACATGGCTTTTGATCAATTCCATGCCTGCCTTGGCTTATTAATTGAAACGTATTTTTTTACAGCTTTGAGTACATCGCCTCGACTGCATCTAATGAATAACAAGTTACATTTCTTCCCCAGTGCCATTACCTTTTCTCCCAACCCACGTAACAAGCTGAGTGAGGTTCAGCTTGGCTGCAGGCGGAAAATGGCTGCTGTAAACGAGATGCCCTCAGAGCGGCACATTTTGATTAGCGAGCTAAGCATAAGGAGACCTATCAGTTGGGCACTCCATCAATAATTTTACCTCACCAGCAGAAATCTTCAAGCCAAATTAAAGGTCTAGACCAGGGCTCTTCAAACCTGGCACCTTTAAGACTTGTGGACTTCAACTCCCAGAATTCCTCAGCCAGTCAGGGCTGGCTGAGGAATTCTGGGAGTTGAAGTCCACAAGTCTTAAAGTTGCCAAGTTTGAAGAGCCCTGGTCTAGATCAATATTCTCACCCTTAGCATCTCGAAGATGACTAATAATCTCCCTGGGAGATTCTCAAACTTGGCATTTTGGACAAAATAAGAGTTGGAAGGGACCTTGGAGGTCCTCTAGTCCAACCCCTGTTCAGGCAGGAGCCATTTCAGGCAAATGGCTGTCCAACACTGGAGGTCTTTAAGAAGAGTCTTGGACAGCCATTTGTCTGAAATAGTATAGGTTTTCCTGCCTAAGCAGGGGGTTTGACTAGATGACCTCCAAGGTCCCTTCCAACTCTGTTACAACTTCTGGAGGCAAGTCGTTCCACTGATTAATTGTCCAGTCAGGAAATTTCTCCTTAGTTCTAGGTTGCTTTTCTCCTTGGTTAGTTTCCAGGAGAGAACTAACCTAGAATTGTGTGGACCTTAAGTCCCAAGCTTGGCATCTTGAAGACGTCAGCTCCCAGAATTGCTAGGAGTTTCTCAAACTTAGCATCTGAAACTTGGTATCTGGAAGATGTGTGGACTTCAAATCTCAAAGTTGGAATTTTGAAGATGTGTGGAAGCCCTTGAGGTTTCTCAAACTTGACACCTTGAACTTGGCACCTTGCCCAATCTGGGGACTTCAACTCCCACAATTTCTGGAAATCTCTCAAACCTGGCCTCTCAAGCTTGACATTTTGAAGACGTGTGGATTTCAACTCCCAAAATTCCTGGGAATGTCCTCAAACTTGGCATGTCAAACCCGAGATCTTAAAGATGTGTAGACTTCAACTTCCAGGATTGAGAATGTGTATGAGAATGACTGGCTGGAGAATTCTGGAAGTTGTAGCACCCACTCACCCTCCTAAAGAATGGAATATTTGGGGGGATATTAAAAGAGGCAGGGTAGAATATTTCCCCTAAATGGAGTGTGTGTGTGGGGGGGGGGAATCTTAACAAAGGCAAGAAACAACCCCTGTCTCCCTTCCTCGGGCAGAAAACTGACTAGGCCAATCTTTAGAAATGGAGATTTTTTTTAATCCATTCAGAAACACTGGGGCCACCCTCTTCATACACAAAATGCCTTCACCCACAGCCCCATAGAAGGCTGGAGCTGATGGGATTAGAAAAACAAAGACTCCTAAACTCTACATTCCCCCACCCAGCTCCAAGGACAGGACAGGACCTCCCAGCCCCAATGGGAGTCAGTCCACAATAATTGGAATACAAAAAGGGCACACTCAAGCACAGGTCAAAGTACATTTCACAAGGAACAGCCATTTCAAACACAAAGCCTCAAAGAATGTATAAAAGCCCGTCGACACTCAACTCCAAGTTGTCAGCTGTCCCAGAACTGCCTGCTGTTCTTGGTTCTGCTTCATCAATAAACAGAAAGCTTCTTTCCTAAGCAGCCAGCCTTCATTTTATTTACAGTGTCTTCCCAGCATGGAACAGGATCGAGTTTTTCTTCCAACAAAGTTGAAGTCCACACATCTTCAAGTTGCCAAGTTTGGGAGTTGAGGTCCACACATCTTCAAGTTGCCAAGTTTGGGAGTTGAGGTCCACACATCTTCAAGTTGCCAAGTTTGGGAGTTGAGGTCCACACATCTTCAAGTTGCCGAGTTTGGGAGTTGAGGTCCACACATCTTCAAGTTGCCGAGTTTGGGAGTTGAGGTCCACACATCTTCAAGTTGCCAAGTTTGGGAGTTGAGATCCACACATCTTCAAGTTGCCAGGTTTGGGAGTTGAGGTCCACACATCTTCAAGTTGCTGAGTTTGGGAGTTGAGGTCCACACATCTTCAAGTTGCCGAGTTTGGGAGTTGAGGTCCACACATCTTCAAGTTGCCGAGTTTGGGAGTTGAGGTCCACACATCTTCAAGTTGCCGAGTTTGGGAGTTGAGGTCCACACATCTTCAAGTTGCCAAGTTTGGGAGTTGAGGTCCACACATCTTCAAGTTGCCGAGTTTGGGAGTTGAGGTCCACACATCTTCAAGTTGCCGAGTTTGGGAGTTGAGGTCCACACATCTTCAAGTTACCGAGTTTGGGAGTTGAGGTCCACACATCTTCAAGTTGCCGAGTTTGGGAGTTGAGGTCCACACATCTTCAAGTTGCCGAGTTTGGGAGTTGAGGTCCACACATCTTCAAGTTGCCGAGTTTGGGAGTTGAGGTCCACACATCTTCAAGTTGCCGAGTTTGGGAGTTGAGGTCCACACATCTTCAAGTTGCCGAGTTTGGGAGTTGAGGTCCACACATCTTCAAGTTGCCGAGTTTGGGAGTTGAGGTCCACACATCTTCAAGTTGCTGAGTTTGGGAGTTGAGGTCCACACATCTTCAAGTTGCCAAATTTGGGAGTTGAGGTCCACACATCTTCAAGTTGCCGAGTTTGGGAGTTGAGGTCCACACATCTTCAAGTTGCCGAGTTTGGGAGTTGAGGTCCACACATCTTCAAGTTGCCAAGTTTGGGAGTTGAGGTCCACACATCTTCAAGTTGCCAAGTTTGGGAGTTGAGGTCCACACATCTTCAAGTTGCCAAGTTTGGGAGTTGAGGTCCACACATCTTCAAGTTGCCAAGTTTGGGAGTTGAGGTCCACACATCTTCAAGTTGCCAAGTTTGGGAGTTGAAGTCCACACATCTTTGAGTTGCCAACTTCGAGAAAACACTGGTCTAAAACATCCTAGAATGAAGCCCAGGACTTAGCCAACAAAACTACTCCTTCACTGGAAAGCAAAACAATTTTTTGAAAATTCATATAATAGAATTCTAGATTTAGAAGAGCTAAAAAAGCTACAAAATTCAGTTCCTGGCCCAGAGCAGAAATCTGAATTTACATTTTCCAGACAGATAGAAGAAAGATTTCTCCCAAAGTTTGAAAAACGTCCAGCAAGAGGGTGGGAGAGACTGAAAAAAATGAACATTTGAAGGCTAGCAGTGTTTATCTTTGGATCATTGTTTAATTGCCTTTTTTAAAAAAATGATCAAAATATTCAATTGCCTGAAACATAACTGGACACCATTTTTTGGAGTAATAGTCTATCTAATCAGTCATTCCTTTCCTTGCAAGAGGATATTATGTTCTTTTTGTTCTCATGCCAAGTTGAAAAGAATCCGTCATTTTCTCACAGAGCTGTGATCGTCCTCTTTTTGAATGGAAAAAACAGCTTTTTGAATTTTAGATAGCTCTCTATTAACAGAGCAGAGCAGAGTAACAAAGTTGGAAGGGACCTTGGAGGTCATCTAGTCCAACCCCCTGCTTGGGCAGGTAACCCTATGCCATTTCAGACCAATGGCTGTCCACTCTCTTCTTAAAAACTTCCAATATTGGAGCATTCACAGCTTCTGGAGGCCGGTGGTTCCACTGGTTAATTGTTCTGTCAGGAAATTTCTCCTTAATTCCAGGTTGTTTCTCTCCTTGGTAAGTTTCCATCCGTTGCTTCTTGTCCTGCCTTCAGGGGGTTTGGAGAATAGCTTGACTCCCTCTTCTTTGGGGCAGCCCCTGAGATATTGGAAGAGTTGCTATCCTGTTCCCCCCTCGTCCTTCTCTTCATTAAACTGGACACACCCATTTCCAGCAACCGTTCCTTGTATGTTTTAGCCTCCAGTCCCCCAATCATCTTTGTTGCTCTTCTCTGTACCGTTTCTAGAGTCTCAACATCTTTTTTACATCGTGGTGACCAAAACTGGATGCACTATTCCAAGTGTGGCCTTACCAAGGCCTTGTAAAGTGGTATTAGTACTTCACTTGATCTTGATTCTATCCCTCTGTTAATGCAGCCTAGCACTGTGTTGGCTTTTTGGGCAGCTGCAGCACACGGCTGGCTCATATTGAAGTGATTGTCCACTAGGACTCCGAGATCCCTCTCACAGGTGCTACTATTGAGCAAGGTACTCCCTATCCCATCCCTGTGCATTTGGTTTCTCTTGCCTAAATGTAGAACCTTACTTTTTTCACCACTGAATTTCAACTGATGTTGTTGACTGTTTTCTCCAATTGTTCCTTTTTGGTTGGGACAAATGTGTTATCTACCTACCAGATCTCTACCTTTGGTTGTCGAATTCTAGAATAGACTAGGGACCTTGGAGGTCATCTAGTCCAACCCACTGCTCAAGCAGGAGAACCTATACCATTTCAGACAAATGGCTGTCCCGTCTCTTCTTAAAAACTTCCAGTGATGGAGCAGCCACAACTTCTGGAGGCAGGTTGTTCCACTGGTTAATTGTTCTCACTGTCAGGAAGTTTCTCCTTAGTTCCAGGTTGCTTCTCTCCTTGATGAGTTCCCATCCATTGCTTCTGGTCCTGCCTTCAGGCGCTTTGGAGAACAGCTTGACTCCCTCTTCTTTGGGGAGCCCCTGAGATACTGGAACACTGCTGTCATGTCACCCCCTAGTTCTTCTTCTTTTCATTAAACTAGACATCCCCAGTTCCAGCAACTGCTCTTAATATGTTTAAGCCTCCAATCTCCCTAATCATCTTTGTCACAAAAAGAAAAGGGCTTAAATATTGTTGTTGTCTCAATCAAATCTGAACACAAGCTGGAGCATTCTGACCCCCAGAAGTGTAATAATAATAATAATAATAATAATAATAATAATAATAATAATAATAATAATGATGATGATGATGATGATGATGATGATGATGATGATGATGATGAAGAAGAAGAAGAAGAAGAAGAAGAACAACAACAACAACAACAACAATAATAATAATGTTGGAAAGGACCTTGGAGGTCATCTAGTCCAACCCCCTGCTCAGGCAGGAAACCCTATACCATTTCAGGCAAATGGCTGTCCAGTCTCTTCTTAAACACTTCCAGTGTTGGAGCATCCACAGCTTCTGGAGGCCGCTTGTTCCACCAATTAATTGTTAATTAATTGTAGCACAACGTCTTCTCATTCTGGCTAATACAGGTGATCCTCATTTAGCGACTAACTCCTGTAGCAACCATTCACAGGTACAATGATGAGAAAGTTTACAAAGAAAAAGTAACTTTGCAATCATTTCTTCGCCTTTACCATCTTCACAGCTTTCCAACGCCAAGAAAAACTAAAATAAGATTGTAAGCACAATTGTGGTTTCACTTTGTTTAACAGCTAAGTTGCCAACCCCAATTGCGGTCACTAAATTAGGTCAACCAGTGTTTACAACAGATTGTGAAATTACAACCCAATCAGAAATGTGTAGCGTGGTGTCGATAATTCTAATCAGAAACATTTAATATACACACACAGAGAAATCCCTCTGGATATTCCTTTTCCTTGGGTTTAGTGCGCAAAACCAATAAATGTTCTTTTTGCTAAGCACACTTTGACAATCTTTTTTAAAAACAGAGAGCTCAAATAAACCACCCAGAGAACACTGTGAGAGTGTCAGTGTGTATGTTTATGTCACTGTGGTAGGAAAAAAGAGAGAGAGAGAGAGAGAGAAAGACACACACAAAGAGGCTCTTTGTTTCTAACATGGTCGACAGCCAAAACCTGTGACTGTAATTTTGTTTATAGGAAATCCTTTATAATGTTCGTTTAATGTTTCCATATGGAATTCTTTCAGGACTTTCTTTCTTTCTTTCTTTCTTTCTTTCTTTCTTTCTTTCTTTCTTTCTTTCTTTCTTTCTTTCTTTCTTTCTTTCTTTCTTTCTTTTTTCCCCCATTATTATTATTTGGATAAGGCCAGAGAAATGGAAAGGCGCATTCCAAAGACACGTACTCATTTGGGATCAAGTTCAAGCAATTCTGGCAACAGTTGAAAAGCACAGATGCCCTGGGTTCTCTGTGTGTGTGTGTGTGTGTGTGTGTGTGTTCGGGTCTCCTGCTGTGTAACCTCAAACGGAGTCTGTCTGCTTGAAGCCCTTTGTAAAATCATGAAAACCCTATTAAAGGCATGAAATAGGATGCACCGCCTTTTTGTTTTTTTTCCCAGGCTAGTTTTTCCATTGAACCATCCATGAAGATTGAATTGAGCTGGCCTGTTTATATTCCTGATTGCTCTATTCTATCCCCGGCGTTTATTACATAATCTTGATACCTAATATCTGGTTCCCAGCATTCGCCATGGCTGGCCTGCTGTTAAAAGCTTCGGATCCTGTTCCCCTGAAGTATTCTGAATAACCTGCCCCACGCTAATGAGAAATGGCACCCAGGTTATGTCTAGGCAGAGAAAAGCAGAGGCCCCATCAGCAGGGGGTGGCTGATCTCGGTGGCTTTCGTACAGATTGTGGGCAAAACAACCAAGGCACCCAGTTTGATCAAGGGACAAGCTTGCTTATTACCTACGACGAGACATTTTTTTAAAAAAAAAAAAACAAGGTACAAGTTTGCAGACAGGCGATATATGGGGGACTTTACTGTGGTCTTAGGGGACGCGGTGGCTCAGTGGGTTAGGACGCTGAGCTTGTCGATCAGAAGGTCGGCAGTTTGGCGGGTCGAATCCCGAGTGCCGCGTAACAGAGTGAGCGCCTGTTACGCGTCCCAGCTTCTGCTAACCTAGCAGTTTGAAAGCACGTCAAAATGCAAGTAGAAAAATAGGGACCGCTCCGGTGGGAAGGTAACAGCGTTCCGTGCGCCTTTGGCGTCTAGTCATGCCGGCCACATGACCACGGAGACGTCCTCGGACAAGCGCTGGCTCTTCGGGTTTGAAACGGAGATGAGCACCGGCCCCTAGAGTCGGAAACGACTAGCACGCATGTGCGGGGGAACCTTTACCTTTACCTTTACTGTGGTCTAGAGCAGGGGTAGGCAACCTCGGCTCTTTTATGACTCATGGACTTCAACTCCCAGAATTCCTGAGCCAGCTGGCTCAGGAATTCTGGGAATTGAAGTCCCTGAGTCATAAAAGAGCCGAGGTTGCCTACCCCTGCTGTAGAGGTATCAGCCTAGAACAGCGATGGCGAACCTTTTAGAGACCGAGCGCCCGAACTGCAACCCAAAACCCACTTATGTATCATCGGGTGCCGGGTGGGCGTGGCCCATTGAGTGGGCGTGGCTGCAGTGGGTGGGAGCAGACTGGGTGGGACTAAACAATCAATTCCAACTTTGCGAGATCTTTTTTATTTTCCCCGCAAGAAGCTGAAATTGATTAGTTGATGGAACTTTTTTTTTTTTTTGCACACGGCGGCGGAGGCCTAAGGCGAAAAGGTTTTATAAAAAACCCAGCGGAAGTCCTAGGACTGGGGCGAGGGTGCGCGTGCCCACAGAGAGGGCTCTGCGTGCCACCTGTGGCACGCGTGCCATAGGTTCGCCAGCACGGGGCTAGAAAGTCGGAGACTAAGAGTTCCAGTCCCGCTTTAAGTATGAAAGTCGGCTGGGTGACTTTGGGCCAATCAACAGGAGACGGTGAGTTCTAGTTCCACCTTAGGCATGAAAGGGTATAAGGTTTCTTGCCTGAGCAGGGGGTTGGAGTAGATGACCTCCAAGGTCCCTTCCAACTTCATTATTATTAGTGATCATCCCATAGTCAGCCAGATGTTCAGACTGGATTTGGCACTTTTGTCTACCTATCGAGTCCTTACCAAGGACCTGGGATAGGCAGATGTGGATGTTTGATCGTATTACAGATCTAGTAAGGCTGCCTTTTGCAATTGATGGATGGCAAATTTGTCAATGCCGATGACGGTGTTCAAGTGGTGCTCCAGTTGTTTTGGGATTGCACCCAAGACGAATAAGTCTTTCTATTTCTATTTGTAGGTCTTGCTCCAACACTGGAAGATTTTAAGAAAAGATTGGACAGCCATTTATCTGAAATGGTATATAGGGTTTCCTGCCTGAGCAGGGGGTTGGACTAGATGACCTCCAAGGTCCCTTCCAACTTTACTATTATGATTATGATTAAATTTCCTGACAATAATTAACCAGTGGAACATCCTGCCTCCAGACATTGTGGATGCTCCAACACTGGAAGATTTTAAGAAGAGATTGGACAGCCATTTGTCTGAAATAGTATAGGGTTTCCTGCCTAAGCAGGGGGTTGGACTAGATGACCTCCAAGGTACCTTCCAACAACAACTTCTTCTTCTTCTTCTTCTTCTTCTTCTTCTTCTTCTTCTTCTTCTTCTTCTTCTTCTTCTTCTTCTTCTTCTTCTTCTTCTTCTTCTTCTTCTTCATCTTTATCATGATGATGATGGTGGTGATGAGTTCTAGTTTTGCCTTCGGTATGAAAGCTGTTGGGCCAATCACCTGGAGACGGTGAGTTCTAGTCTCGGACTTAGGCATAAAAGCTGGGTGGGTAACTTTGGGCCAATCAGTAGGATACGGTGAGTCCTGCCATAAGCATGAAAGGCTGTTTGTGCATCTTTGGGCCAGTCACTCTTTCTCAGTCCAGCCCACCTCACAGGGTTGTTGTACTGGGTATAATAGGAGGAGGAAGGTATTTTTGATATGTTCTCTCTCTTGAGTTATTCTTAAACAGTAATAAAGGCAGAATACGAATAGGGAAAAATAAATAAAAATAACAGGGGCCAATTCTGTCCTGCTATCATTGATCTAGAAAGAGTGCAGAGAAGAGCAACAAAGTTGATCAGGGGACTGGAGGCTAAAACATATAAGGAACAGTTGCTGGAACTGGGTGTACCTAGACCAGGGGTAGGCAACCTTGGCTCTTTTATGACTGGTGGACTTCAACTCCCAGAATTCCTGAGCCAGCCATGCTGAGGGAAAAGGGAGAAGTTTCCAAGCTGAGCCAGGGTGGCTCAGGAATTCTTTTTTTTTTTTTAATTGTATTTCTATACCGCCCTTCTCCCGAAGGACTCAGGGCGGTGAACAGGGCATAAATAAAAAATACGAGATACAAAAATTAAAAAAGAATTAAATAATAGCCCAGTTAAAACAGTCGGTAACAATATACAATATAAAAATCCCCATTAAAAATCCCCATTAAAACCCCAACATATCCCCATCAGGCCAGGCCGGCTTGTACAAATAGATGGGTCTTCAGACCGCGTCGGAAGGAGCGGAGGTCAGGTGCCGTCCAGAGCTCGACCGGCAGCTGATTCCATAAAGCCGGAGCACCCACAGAGAAGGCCCTCCCCCTGGGGGCCACCAGCTGACATTCTCTGACCGGAGGCACCCTGAGGAGGTCCTCTCTGTGGGAATGCACAGGGCGGAGGGAAGTTGACGCCGGCAGCAGGTGGTCTCCGAGGTACTCCGGACCCATGCCATGTAGGGCCTTAAAAACCATTACCAAAACCTTGAATCTCACCCGGAAGACAACCGGCAACCAATGCAGCTCGCGGAGCAAAGGTGTAACATGGGAGTACCAGGAAACTCCCAAGACAACTCTCGCGGCTGCATTCTGTACCAGCTGAAGCCTCCGAGTGGTCTTCAACGGAAGCCCCATGTAGAGACCATTGCAGTAGTCCAGATGAGAGGTCACGAGCGCATGAGTGACCGTACACAGGGCATCCCGGTCTAGATAGGGCCGCAACAGGCGCACCAGGCGAACCTGGGCGAAGGCCCCCCTAGTCACAGCTACAATATGGTCTTCCAGAGTGAGCTGCGAATCTAGGAGGACTCCCAAGTTGCGAGCCCTATCTACGGGGGGTAAAAGCTCACC
>NC_139513.1:286773359-286783359 GCF_947247035.1 Vipera ursinii | reverse complement strand
TTCTATTCTATTCTATTCTGTAATTCTATTCTATTCTATTCTATTCTGTAATTCTATTCTATTCTATTCTATTCCTACTCTACTCTACTCTACTCTATTCTACTCATATTTCATTCCGTCTGTTCTGTTCTGTTCTGTTCTGTTCTGTTCTGTTCTGTTCTCTTCTCTTCTCTTCTACTCTACTCTACTCTACTCTATTCTACTCATATTTCATTCCATCTGTTCTGTTCTGTTCTCTTCTCTTCTCTTCTACTCTACTCTACTCTACTCTATTCTACTCATATTTCATTCCATCTGTTCTGTTCTGTTCTCTTCTGTTCTCTTCTCCTCTCTTCTCTTCTACTCTACTCTACTCTACTCTATTCTACTCATATTTCATTCCATCTGTTCTGTTCTATTCTATTCTGTAATTCTATTCTATTCTATTCTATTCTATTCTATTCTATTCCTACTCTACTCTACTCTACTCTACTCTATTCTACTCATATTTCATTCCGTCTGTTCTGTTCTGTTCTGTTCTGTTCTCTTCTCTTCTCTTCTACTCTACTCTAGTCTATTCTACTCATATTTTATTCCATCTGTTCTGTTCTGTTCTACTCTACTCTACTCTACTCTACTCTACTCTACTCTACTCTACTCTACTCTACTCTACTCTACTCTGTTCCATTCCATTCCGTTCCGTTCCATTCCATTCTATTCCATTCTATTCTATTCTAAAAGGCCATTGGACTTACTTGGGGTATTTTTCTTGAAAACCTTTCGCTTGTCATCCAAGAAGCTTCTTAAGAATCAATGAGAAGTGAAAAGTTTTCAGGGAGAAACCCAAAAAAATTCAGGTGCCTTTTGGAAAAGCACCTTTACAAAGTCCAACGGCTTTTATCATATGTCCACAGCTGCCATCTTGACCCCTCTTGTCAAGATGTTAACTAAGTCTAGTTTGCATAGTTGTTGACTCTTTTTTCCCCACCCACCTCTCAAATGTTGAAGGAAAATCAGCTCGCCTCACTCAAATTCCTGACGAGAAAAGGCACCGACCACTATAGAGCCTTAGTAAGGCCACACTTGAAATACTGCAACCAATTTTGGTCTCCACACTATAAAAAAAGATTTTGAGACTCTAGAAAAAGTGCAGAGAAGAGCAACAAACATGATCAGAGGACTGGAGGCTAAAACATATAAGGAACGGTTGCTGGAATTGGGGATGTCTAGTTTAATGAAGAGAAGGACCAGGGGGGACATGATAGCAGTGTTCCAATATCTCAGGGGCTGCCCCAAAGAAGAGGCAGTCAAGCTATTCTCCAAAGCCCCTGAAGGCAGGACAAGAAGCAACGGATGGAAACTAACCAAGGAGAGAAGCAACCTGGAACTAAGGAGAAACTTCCAGACAGAACAATTAACCAGTGGAACTACCTGCCTCCAGAATGAATGCTCCATTACTGGAGATTTTTTAAGAAGAGACGGGACAGCCATTTGTCTGAGATGGTATAGAGTTTCCTGCCTGAGCAGGGGTTTGGACTAGATGACCTCCAAGATCCCTTCCAACTTATTATTATTATTTTTATTATTATTATTATTATTATTATTATTATTATTATTATTATTATTATTATTATTATTATTATTATCATCATCATCATCATCATCCCCTGTGCAGGAAAGGAGCTCAATCCAGAGAAAGGATACATGAGACCAGTGACGTGAGGACTTCCACATCCTTGAGCCAAACACTAACATCAAGAGACCAAGAATCTTAGCTTTGTCCTCCTTGAACTTGTCCATGCCCTCCTTGCCAACATGGTACAGCTGGTCCTTGACTTGCCACAGTTCACTTAGCGACGGTTAGAAGTTACAACAGCACTGGAAAAAGTGGCTTGTTGTTGTTTTTGACCCTACTGCAGCATCCCCACGGTCACACGATCGACATTCAGACACCGGGCCACAGGTTCCTACCGTAAGACCACACCTGGAATGCTGTAACCAATTTTGGTCCCCGTATCACAAAAAGGATGATGAGAGTTAGGAAAAAGTTCAGAGAAAAGCAACTAAGATGATCCAAGGCCTGGAGACTAAAACCTACGAACAATGGCTGCGGGACTGGGGTTTGGCTAGTTTGAAGAAAAAAAGGAATAGGGAAGACATGATAGCAGCGTTCCAGTATCTGAGGGGCTGCCTCAAAGAAGAGGAGGGGGATCAACTTATTCTCCAAAGCACCAGAGGGAAAGATGACAAACAATGGTTGGAAACTGACCAAAGAGAGAAGCAACCTGGAACTAAGGAGAAACTTCCAAAAGTGAGGACAATCAACCAGTGAGGACAATCAACCAATGGAACAGAAATTGCCACTAGAAATCGTGGGTGCTCCATCATTCGAGGTTTTTAAGAAGAAACTAGACAATCACCTGCCTGAGATGTTGTAGTTCTCCTGCTTGAGCAGGGGGCGGGACTAGAAGACTTCCAAGGTCCCTTCCAGCTCTATTCTATTCTATTCTATTCTATTCTATTCTATTCTATTCTATTCTATTCTATTCTATTCTATTCTATTCTATTCTATTCTATTCTACTCCACTCCATATTTTCTATTCTATTCTATTCTATTCTATTCTATTCTATTCTATTCTATTCTATTCTATTCTATTCTATTCTATTCTATTCTATTCTATTCTATTCTATCCCATATTTTCTATTCTATGCTATTCTATTCTCTTCTCTTCTCTTCTCCTCTTCTATTTCTATTTCTATTCTATTCTATTCTATCCCAAATTTTCTATTCTATTCTATTCTTCTATAATATTTCATAATTTTTTCTATTCTATTCTATTCTATTCTATTCTATTCTATTCTATTCTATTCTATTCTATTCTATTCTATTCTATTCTATTCTATTCTATTCTATTCTATCCCATATTTTCTATTCTATGCTATTCTATTCTCTTCTCTTCTCTTCTCCTCTTCTATTTCTATTTCTATTCTATTCTATTCTATCCCAAATTTTCTATTCTATTCTATTCTTCTATAATATTTCATAATTTTTTCTATTCTATTCTATTCTATTCTATTCTATTCTATTCTATTCTATTCTATTCTATTCTATTCTATTCACATGATCCCCTTTTGTGACCGTCTGACAACCAAAGTCAATAGGGGAAGCCAGATTCACTTAACAGCCGTTTTACTCGCTTAACAACTGCAGTGATTCCCTTAGCAACTGTGGCAAGAATGGTCATGAAACGGGGCAAATTTCACTTAACCAGCATCTCGTTTAGCACCGGAAATGGGTTCAATTGGGGTCGTACGTCAAGGACATCCTACAGCATCAGGAGTGGCAGAGAAATGAGGACGGAGGCAACATATTTTAAGGCAAGTTTTCCCGAAGGCATCACAACAACAACTCTGGGAAGAAGTTGTCATCTCTGAAATATATTCGGTTTCTGGAGGAGCACAGCTGGCAGGAGAAGGGTGGCAGGCACATCAATGCAAGTGTAAAATTTATCATAGATTTATGGTTTCTGATACACACATTCGGCATCCCTGGCATGAAGAAAGAACAGAGCTATAGTTCAACTTCAGGGGAATTCATTAACGTCAAGTGCATGGTTGGAATAGAATAGAATAGAATAGAATAGAATAGAATAGAATAGAATAGAATAGAATAGAATAGAATAGAATAGAATAGAATAGAATAGAATAGAATGGAATGGAATGGAATGGAATGGAATGGAATGGAATGGAATGGAATGGAATGGAATGGAATGGAATGGAATAGAATAGAATAGAATAGAATAGAATAGAATAGAATAGAATAGAATAGAATAGAATAGAATAGAATAGAATAGATAATAGAATAGAATAGAATGGAATGGAATGGAATAGAAGGAATGGAATAGAATAGAATAGAGAATAGAATAGAATAGAATAGAATAGAATAGAATAGAATAGAATAGAATAGAATAGAATAGAATAGAATAGAATAGAATAGAATAGAATAGAATAGAATAGAATAGAATAGAATAGATAATAGAATAGAATAGAATAGAATGGAATGGAATGGAATAGAAGGAATGGAATAGAATAGAATAGAGAATAGAATAGAATAGAATAGAATAGAATAGAATAGAATAGAATAGAATAGAATAGAATAGAATAGAATAGAATAGAATAGAATAGAATAACAAATGGAATAGAATAGAGAATAGAATAGAATAGAATAGAATAGAATAGAATAGAATAGAATAGGAATAGAATAGAATAGAATAGAATAGAATAGAATAGAATAGAATAGAATAGAATAGAATAGAATAGAATAGAATAGAATAGAATAGAAAATATGGAATGGAATAGAATAGAATAGAACAGAATAGAACAGAACAGAACAGAACAGAACAGAGCAGAGCAGAGCAGAGCAGAACAGAACAGAACAGAACAGAACAGAATAGAATAGAATAGAATAGAATAGAATAGAATCTGGAAGGAACATTGGAGGTCTTCTAGTCCAGCCCCCTGCTCAAGCAGGAGAACTTGTACCATGTCAGACAATTGACTATCTAGCCTCTTCTTAAAAACCTCCAGTGATGGAGCATCCACAACTTCTAGTGGCAATCTGTTTCACTGGTTAATTGTTCTGACTGTCATGAAGTTTCTCCTTAGTTCCAGGTTGCTTCTCTCCTTGACTAGTTTCCATCCATTGCTTCTTGTCCTGCCTTCGGGCACTTTGGAGAATAGCTTGACTCCCTCTTCTTTGGGGCAGCCCCTTAGATGTTGGAACATGGCTATCATGTCACCCCATGTCTTTTATTCTCTAGACTAGCCATACCCAATTCCTACAACCGTTCTTCATATGTTTTAGACTCCATGAGTATGGATATAGAATAGAATAGAATAGAATAGAATAGAATAGAATAGAATAGAATAGAATAGAATAGAATAGAGTAGAGTAGAGTAGAGTAGAGTAGAGTAGAGTAGAGTAGAGTAGAGTAGAGTAGAGTAGAGTAGAGCAGAGTAGAGAAGAGAAGAGAAGCATAACAGAGTTGGAAGGGACCTTGGAGGTCATCTAGTCCAACCCCCTGCTCAGGTAGGAAACCCTATACCATTTCAGACCAATGGCTCTCCAGGCTCTTCTTAAAAACTTCCAATGTTGAAGCATTCACAACTTCTGGAGGCAGGTTGTTCCACTGGTTAATTGTTCTAACAGTCCAGAAATTTCTCCTTAGGTCTAGGCTGCTTCTCTCCTTGATATTAATCCTTGGCCTATTTAATAAAACCTAAGGAGATAATCTATCAATTGTGTTTCTAAATCTGGGTCTAGTCACTGTTCTTAGATTCCACATGATTGCTCAGTTTTATCTTTTATTTGCCTTTCAAGGACGGATACCTTTCACGTTCCCGTCTAAATTCATCCTTGGAAAACACCAGACGGCAGTCCAAGAACGTATCGTTTGAGCGGCCGTTTCCAGCCCGATGATTTTTAAAAGCCTGATGTTCCGTTTCCTGGCCGTTAATCCACTTGAGCAATAAATCCCCGCTGCAAAATTGCTCAAACCTGTCACGCCGCGGATATACCTGCCCCATTTGGTCTTGAAAACAGCATCTTGGGCTGGTAATAACAGGCTTCAGGTTGAGAGCGCCGTTCCCTGCGAAAGAGAGGTTGTGCCTTGCAGGCATTCTTGGAAGCGAGGCGAGATGATCCTTATTTTAAAAAGGGGTGCGAACGCAGAAGTGGAAACTCCTCCCCGGCCTTTGTATTTCCACAAATATAAAAGAAGGAATGTTCTACTTTTAGAGAGAGAAAAAAAACAAATTTCAGTTTTGTTTCCACTTAGGAACAGCTTCCGGACTTTGTGCTCAAGGCAGAATAACAGAACAGAATAATTAGAATAACCGAGTTGGAAGGGACCTTGGAGGCCATCTAGTCCAACCCCCTGCTCAGGCAGGAAGCCCTATACCATTTCAGACAAATGGCTGTCCAGTCTCTTCTTAAAAAGTTCCAGTGTTGGAGAAGGGAGGGAGGGAGGGAGGGAGGGAGGGAGGAAGGAAGGAATAATGAAAGGGAAGGGAAAGTAGGGAGAGAGGGAGAGAGGGAGGGAGGGAGGGAGGAAGGAGGGAAGGAAGGAAGGAAGGAAGGAAGGAAGGAAGGAAGGAAGGAAGGAAGGAAGGAAGGAAGGAAGGAAGGAAGGAAGGACAACAGAATAACAGAGTTGGAAGGGACCTTGGAGGTCATCTAGTCCAACCCCCTGCTCAGGCAGGAAACCCTATACCATTTCAGACAAATGCCTATCCAGTCTCTTCTTAAAAATTTCCATTGTTGGAGCATTCCCAGCTTCTGGAGGCAGGTTGTTCCACTGATTAATTGTTCTAATTGATTAATTGTTCTAATGAAGAGAAGGAGGGGGGATTTGACAGTATAGCCGTGTTCCAATATCTCAGGGGCGGCCCCAAAGAAGAGGGAGTCAAGCTCTTCTCCAAAGCCCCTGAAGGTGGAATCTCATCAAGGAGAGAAGCAACCTGGAACTAAGGAGAAATTTCCTGACAGTTAGAAAAAAAATTAATCAGTGGAAAGTCAAGAAAACTGTAGGTCCACTAAAGAGAGAAGATGGCAAGGAAGTAACAGGCAACAGGGAGAAAGCAGAGCTGCTTAACTCTGCTTAACGTTGCGTCAGTCGTCACACAAAAAGAAGCTATAGCCCAACGTACCAAAAATAACACTGCAAAACACACTCGAAACAAAAATTAAAATAGGCAAGAAAATGGTAAGAGAAGACCTGTCCAACCTTGACTGTTATTTATTTATTTATTTTTATTTTTATTCCATTTATATCCCGCCCTTCTCCGAAGACTCAGGGCGGCTTACAAGCTTAGCAGTAGCCTTCATTCTATGTATATGTATGGGGATAAGTAAAATACAAGCAACGGCTCGCTGTTGCCATCAGGTGGCGCTGTACCGTGACAGGATTGGCTGATAAGCACCCGGCGGGAAAACCACATAAAGGGATTGGCTACCTGTGTACCTAGCCAGGTGTATAAGGGGGTACAGGTAGCCCCTATTGTCCAGTTCGCTACTTCCACTAATAACGAGCTGCCATGCTGAATCCCTTGTCCAGCGTATTGCCATGCGGTCGAGAACCCACTACACAATAGTGGCGACGAAGGTGGGATCCAGTTTCTCCTGAAGAGCTGAAGTCACTAAGGAACGGAGGAAAAAAGCATCTTTCCCCGAACTATTTACGGCCACCCAAGCAAGCGCTTGCGGTCAAAGCGGAGAAACAGGACAACCGGACACCATGGCAAAATTTGGACAGGTTCCGCCATTCGACACCCGTCGCCCTGAGAGATGGACTTCTCACCTCAGCCAGGTAGAAGCGTTCCTGCAGGCTAACCACATCACCGATGATGTGCAGAAGGCAGCAGCCCTGACCTGTTTGAGTGGCCCAGCGATCCACGGTCTGGCCGTTAACCTGTGCGCGCCGACGGCGATCGAGACCGTGTCGTACAAGGACATCGTGGAAAAGCTGAGTAATCGCTTCAAGCTGCGAATATCCGAACTGGCTTGGTGATGTCAGTTCGACAATATTGACGAATATAAATCACTGGGACCCGATAGATTACATCCCAGAGTTCCGAAGGAGCTGGCAGATGTTATCTCAGAACTGTTGCACCACGTCTTTCATAAATCCTGGAGCACTGGGGAAGTACTTGAGGATTGGAAAAGGGCTGATGTGATCCCCATCTTCAAGAAAGGGGGGGGGGGAGAAACGGACCCAGGAAACTACAGACCAATCAGTTTAACATCAATACCTGGGAAGATCCTAGAAAAGATAATCAAAAACCAGATCTATGAACAACTAGAAGCAAACAAAGTCATAACTAGTAGCCAGCACGGGTTTGTTAAAAACAGATCTATTGTCCCAGATTCTATTCTATTCTATTCTATTCTATTCTATTCTATTCTATTCTATTCTATTCTA
This sequence comes from Vipera ursinii, assembly GCF_947247035.1. Classification (NCBI taxonomy): domain Eukaryota; kingdom Metazoa; phylum Chordata; class Lepidosauria; order Squamata; family Viperidae; genus Vipera; species Vipera ursinii. Next base: position 286,775,401 of record NC_139513.1, on the reverse strand, counting down.
TTCTGTTCTGTTCTGTTCTGTTCTGTTCTGTTCTGTTCTGTTCTGTTTTGTTCTGTTCCGTTCCGTTCTGTTCCATTATATTTTCCAATATCTATTCTATTCTATTCCATTCTATTCTATTCCATATTTTCTATTCTATTCTATTCTCTAATTCTATTCTTAATTCTATTCTATTCTATTCGATGCAATTCAATTTGATTCTAAATTCTATTCTTAATACTATTCTATTCTTTATTCTATTCTATTCTATTCTATTCTTAATTCTATTCTGTTCTATTTGATTCGATTCTAACTTCTATCTTAATACTATTCTATTCTTTATTCTATTCTCTATTCTATCTGTTCTATTCTATTCTTAATTCTATTCTCTATTCTATTCTATTCTTAATTCTATTCTATTCTATTCTATTCAATGCAATGCAATTCGATTCGATTCTAAATTCTATTCTTAATACTATTTTATTCTTTATTCTATTCTATTCTATTCTATTCTATTCTTAATTCTATTCTATTCTTTATTCTATTCTCTATTCTATTCTATTCTTAATTCTATTCTATTCTTTATTCTATTCTCTATTCTATTCTATTCTATTCTATTCTATTTGATTCTAAATTCTATTCTTAATCCTATTCTATTCTTTATTCTATTCTATTATTTATTCTCTATTCTATTCTATTCTTAATTCTATTCTATTCTATTCTATTCTATTCTATTCTATTCTATTCTATTCTATTCTCTCAAAGAAGCAGTTCAAGATCAAGGAGATGGAGTAGACCTGGTCCATGGAATCTCCAAGTGCTGGACATGACTGAATGGGGTAACATCATCGTCAGCATCTGGAGAGGAAACTGTTTGGCTTCTTGTCCTCCTTGAAGAAGTCCGTATTCTTCTGGCCAATGTGGTTCCTTATTCATGGACTCCTACAGCACCAGCAGTGGTAGAAAAAAAGCAAGGCGACATATTTTAAGGAAAGTTTTCTAGAAGACACCAAAACAACTCTTGAGTCATCTCTGAAATATATTCAGTTTCCGCAGGAACACAGCTGGTAGGAGAAGGGTGGCAGGCACATCAATGCCACTGTAAAAGTTATGGTAGATTTATGGCTTGTGGAACACACTTTGCATCTAAAGGAATGCTGGGAGTTGAGGTTCACACACCCTCAATTTGACCACACTGCTCTATAAAGAAATGTTGGAGCAGGATTCACATCCTAATAAAAAAAGACTCTCAAAGTGAATATATAGATAAAACCAGAAACTTTTCTTTTGGGGTTTAATGGGAAAAGACTTGGGGGGGGGGAAATTGGGAACTTTGATGTTATATATGTTGGCGGCAGCCAGATTATTTTATGCACAAAAGTGGAAGTTCACTTTGATTCCCACATTGGACGAAAAAGTTGATGGAGTTAGTAGAGATGCTAAACTGACTGCTTTCTTTGATTAAAGAAAAAAAAACACACAATTATTTTTGTTTCTACTTGGAAACCGCTTCCGGACTTTGTGCTTGAGGCGAGAGAAAAAAAACGAAACTTTGGTTTTGGGGTTTTATCAATTCGATAGATTTGTCGTTGTAGAAACGGCTACTTTATGCTATTATGTAAAAGTAAAAAAAAAGGCTTGATGTTAGTATCTTATTCTTAGTCGGGAAGTCAATGCCTTTTCTTTCTTTTTCCCCCCCTTTCCTACACTTTTCCCTTCCTCTTTCCCTCCTCTATTTTCCCTACTATTTTTTTTGTCTTTTTATGCCTTTATATTAGTAAAGGTAAGAGGTTCCCCCGCACATGCGTGCTAGTCGTTTCCGACTCTAGGGGCCGGTGCTCATCTCTGTTTCAAAGCCCGAAGAGCCAGCGCTTGTCCGAGGACGTCTCCGTGGTCATGTGGCCGGCATGACTGGACACCAAAGGCGCACGGAACGCTGTTACCTTCCCACCGGAGTGGTCCCTATTTTTCTACTTGCATTTTTACGTGCTTTCGAACTGCTAGGTTGGCAGAAGCTGGGACGAGTGACAGGCGCTGACTCTGCTACGCGGCACTCGGGATTC
>NC_139513.1:286658220-286773159 GCF_947247035.1 Vipera ursinii | reverse complement strand
AAGTTGCCTCCAGAAATCGTGGGTGCTCCATTACTGGAGGTTTCTAAGAAGAGATTAGACAGTCACTTGTCTGAGGTGGTGTGGCTTCTCCTGCTTGAGCGGGGGGCGGGGGGGGCTGGACTAGAAGACCTCCAAGGACCCTTCCAGCTCTATTCTATTCTAATAACTAACATAACAGACGGTACCTGGCCTCAACAGCAGTAATTGTGAGAGGCAACCCCAAAACGCTTTTTCAAGAGACAACGGGACTGTCTTGTTTTTCTTTGAAGACGTTTCTCATCCAAGAAGCTTCTTCTGCTCTGACTGGATGGTGGGGAATGGAAGGATTTCATTCAGCTTCTTGGATGAAAAGAAGTGAAATGTCTTCAAAGAAAAATGAGAAAGTCCAGTTGAATAGAATAGAATAGGAGCTGGAAGGGAGCCTGGAGGTCTTCTAGTCCAGCCCCCTGCTGGAGCAGGAGAACCTATACCTTCTCTTGACAAATGACCATCCAGCCTCTTCTTAAAAACCTCCAGGGATGGAGTGCCCACAATTTCTGGAGGCAACTTCTGTTCCACTGGTTAATTGTCCTCACTGTTAGGAAGTTTCTCCTCAATTCCACGTTGTTTCTCTCTTTGAATAGTTTCCAACCATTGTTTCTCATCCTGCCCTCTAGTGCTTTGGAGAATAATTTGACCCCCTCCGCCTTGTGGCAGCCCCTCAGATACTTGAACTCTGCTATCATGTCTCCCCTATTTCTTCTTGTGAAAAAGCACCTTCGGGATAACAATGACCTGGGTGACGGAGAATCTCCATTGACATGTGAGAGGGATCTCGGAGTCCTTGTGGACAATCCCTTAAATAGGCATCAGCCGTGTGCTGCTGCTGCTGCTGCCAAAAAAGCCAACGCAGTCCTAGGCTGCATCAACAGAGGGATAGTTATCAAGATCACGTGCCACGGTGGCGCAGTGGTGAGAATGCAGTATTGCAGGCTAACTCTGCCCACAGCCTGGAGCTCGATCCTGACAAGGTTCAAGGTTGACTCAGCCTTCCGTCTTTCCGAGGTCAGTCAACTGAGGAGACAGATTGTTGAAGGTAAATATGCTGACTCTGTAAACTGCTTAGAGAGGGGCAGTTTATATATATATATGTCCAAATCCTTTTGCTATCCTGTTCTCAGGTCCCCATAGAGGTACCAGCTTTTGTAACCATTATTTGGTTGTGAAAGCGAGGGAGACCTTGAAGACCGCGCCATTGGAGACAGTTAACCAAACACCATGCCACCTGGGGATTGGCTGGAATTCAAATGGACCCGGGGGGTGGGGAGGAGTAGTAATAGTATTGCTTTTAATATACTGTTTGTGTGGAGTTTTTCTCCAGATCTCGCCTTGTCTTCCCTGCTATCACTTGCCCCAATAAAAGTGCCTTTTGAGACAATGCCCGCTTCAAGAGTTCTGCTTTCTTGGGTGGCTTAGCTGAGGTAGGTCCTTACACACGTGTAGTGTTAGTACCAGTTTATACTGCTCTTAAGGGACGCGGTGGCTCAGTGGGTTAGGACGCTGAGCTTGACGATCAGAAGGTCGGCAGTTTGGCGGGTCGAATCCCGAGTGCCACGTAGCAGAGTGAGCGCCTGTTACTCGTCCCAGCTTCTGCCAACCTCACAGTTCGAAAGCACGTAAAAATGCAAGTAGAGAAATAGGGACCACTACGGTGGGAAGGTAACAGCGTTCCGTGTGCCTTTGGCGTCTAGTCATGCCGGCCACATGACCACGGAGACATTCTCGGACAAGCGCTGGCTCTTCGGCTTTGAAACGGAGATGAGCACCGGCCCCTAGAATCGGAAATGACTAGCACGCATGTGCGGGGGAACCTTTACCTTTACCTTTATACTGCTCTAGCAAGAGCAATCTGGAATACTGCATCCAGTTTGGGGCACCACAATACAAAAAAAGATGTTGAGACATCTAGAAAGAGTGCAGAGAAGCGCAACAAAGATGATCAGGGGACTGGAGGCTAAAACATGTAAGGAACAGTTGCTGGAATTGGGTATGTCCAGTTGAATGGAGAGAAGGACCAGGGGTGACATATTATATTTTATATTTATATTTATTAGATTTTTATACCGCCCTTCTCCCGAAGGACTCAGGGCGGTGTACAGGGCAATAAATATCAAAATACGAAATACAAAAGTTAAAAACATTAAATAATTATGCCCGATGTAGTACATTGGTTAAAATCCATGTTAAAACCCCAAACCCCAAACCCATCAGACCAGGCCGGCTTGTTCAAATAAATATGTTTTTAGATCACGTCTGAAGGAGCGAAGGTCAGGGGCCATCCGGAGCTCAACCGGTAAGCGGTTCCACAGGTCTGGCGTGCCCACAGAGAAGGCCCTCCCCCTGGGGGTCACCAGTCGACATTCTCTGACCGGTGGCACCCTGAGGAGGCCCTCTCTGTGGGAGCGTACAGGACGGAGGGAGGTTGACGCCGGTAGCAGGTGCTTCCGTAGGTATTCCGGACCCATGCCATGTAGGGCTTTATAGGTCATCACCAGCAGGGTTCTAATATTTAAGAGGCTGCCACAAAGAAGAGGAGGTCAACCAGTGGTGGGATTCAGCCAGTTCACAACACTTTGGCAGAACCGGTAACTAATTTTTTTTTGTTGTTGTTGCCCAGGCCCAGAACGGACTTCCGGAAGCGGCATCCACACGGAGAACCGGTTGTTCACCTATTTGAAGCCCACCACTGGGGGTCAACCTGTTCTTCAATGCCTCTGAGGGAAGAACAAGAAGTATTAGGTGGGAACTGATCAAAGACAGATCCAACCTAGAACTAAGGAGAAATGGCCTGTCCGTGAGAACAAATGATCAGTGGGATTGCTTGCTACCCTTTGTAACCACATGCAAACATCCTGGAGGGCGCCGCTCAAAAAAGTAAAGATCACAGTTCTCCGTGAACACCGCTGCCCAGGAGGGTGGAAATTCACACCTGAAGACGAGGGGGATCAGGGATCTGTATTTATATAAGAAATGAACAAATTTGAGAAAGAAATTGAATGCCCTTTCTTGGCAAGGAAAATTTTGACTATCAAACCCAGCTGGCATACCTCAAAAATCCACCAAGCGCTTCTTAACAGGTTGAGAAAAGACTTCATATTTACGAGACGTGGATATTATTTGTAGATAAGAGTTGTGTTGTCTGACAACACAGTTAAATTTGCTAATGTTATTATTTGCTTAGCCTTATCAAGTTCCATAAACTTTGTTTTATTAATTTTTTTTATCTTTTGAACAAGGTTCAAAAGTGCTGCTTAAACTCTTCTGCCTTTGTGCAAGGTTGACAAAAACTTAGTAGGTCAGGTGCCACCAGCCTGATCTGGCTACCAATATCTACAGCAGGGGTCTTCAAACTTGGCAACTTTAAGACTTGTGGACTTCAAGTCCCAGAATTCCTCAGCCAGCCAGGGCTGCCTGAGGAATTCTGGGACTTGAAGTCCACAAGTCTTAAAGTTGCCAAGTTTGAAGACCCGCTGATCTACAGAGACATTTTGACACAGGGCTGAAGTAGGGAAAAATCTAACTACAAGATCACTAAGGTTGACATGGATTTGATAGTTCATAATCAATCAGTTGAGCTTAAATGGACTCCAGAAGATGGTAGAGGACAGGAAGGCCTGGAGGAATATTGTCCATGGGGTCGCGATGGGTCGGACACGACTTCACAGCTAACAACAACAATCAATCAATCCCAGACTAGTCTAGTATTTCTCAACCTTACCAGCTTGTAGCTGTGAGGACTTCAACTCCCAGAATTCCTCAACTAGCATGACTGGCTGGAGAATTCTGGGATTTGAAGTCCACACAGCTTCAAGCTTCTCAACCTTGTCAATGAAGAATCTCAGTCACCCAGGCAACTGGACTTCCTTGTTTTTTCTCTGAAGACTTTTCGCTTCTCATCCCAGAAGCTTCTTCAGCTTTGACTGGATGATGGGGAATGGAAGGATTTATACTCCTTGCAGACAGCTGGCCATTTTCCTTCTTTTAGAGAGTCATTGAGGCCACTTGGAGGCTTATCTGTGTCCTCAGGATCAAATGTCTGTGGAGCCTTCTTGGAACTGTGGAAAGGACTTGGTTGTAGACTGGAGATAGATGATGTCATATCCTTCCCCCTTTGTTGAGTGGAGGATGTTTAGTTTTGACCTAGATGGCCTCTGGGACCCCTCGTTCAAACCAGCGGTCTTCTCTGTCCAAAACGTGGACTTTGCTGTCTTCGAAAGAGCGACCTTTGTCCTTTAAATGCAGATGGATGGCCAAATCTTGTCCTGATGGGTTTTTGTTCTCCTGTGTTGTGCCACGCGTTTGCGAAGTGGTTGTTTTGTTTCCCCAATGTACAGATCTGCGCATGGCTCACTGCAACTGAACTGCACATACCACGTTGTTCAGTTTGCGCCTGTGTGTTTTTTTCCCTTTGGGGTGGACAAGCTGCTGCCTGGGTGTCTCCGTGGGTTTGAAGCGTGCCCGTAGGTTGTGTTGGCCGAAGATCCTCCGGAGCTTTTCCGATATTCCCGCAACGTACGGAATGACCGCGTTGCTTCATTTATCGCTTCCTTCCCCATCTGTTACGGAGGAACTCCTCCTTCAAGTCCGTGGGAGAAAATCAGTCGTCCAAATTCAGACGCTTAGCAACTGGCAATCTACTTACGACGGTTGCATTGTCCCCGGGGGGTCACGTGATCACTGTTTGTAACCTTCCCACGAGCAAAGTCAACGGGGGGAGGAGCCAAATTTGCTTAACGACTGCAAGATTTCCTTAACGTCTGCAGTGATCCACTTGGCAACCGCAGGGGGCAAAAAAAAATGGGCGTAAAATGGGGCAAAACTCCTTCAACAGCTGCCCTGCTGGGCAGTGGAAATTTTGGGTGCGGATTGCCGTCGTACGTCAGGGACCAGCTCTAATCAGTTGCTCTTTCCCATTCCTTCCTGCCTCGCTTCCCCCTCTTTTAAAGGCCTGCTTCCTTGAGATTGTAGGCCAGCCATTTTATGTGACGGGATGGGAAACACAGCTCGTTCCTGGCGGGGCTGCAAAGGAATTTACGGGCTTCTCTTACGAGTCCCAAACGTGCCAGAGTAACATCACGTTCCTGTTGCATAACGCACTGTCCACAATCGACTTGGCACAATTGTGAAATAGGCCCTGGACGTTTCTCCCCGGGAGACTGGGAGGTGGCGGAAGGGGGGAATGCTTTTCACAAGTTGCTGTATAAGATGGGGGAGGAAATCATCAAAAGGATCAGTGGGACACTCAAGGGATGAGAGAGAGAGAGAGAGAGAGAGAGAGAGAGAGAGAGAGGAAGGTGGGCAGTAGCAACAGACAGGATAATTCGGGGTCTCTTTTGGGAGGGTTTGCCTGAATTCCGTCTGTTGGGCCTTCAGGAGAGTCTGGTAGAGACAGTCCTTGACTGATAACTATAGCTGAGCCCAAAATTTCCATTGCTAAGCAACATTGTTGTGGAATGGAATGGAATGGAATGGAATATGAAACAGAACAGAACGGAACAGAACAGAACAGAATAGAACAGAAAATTTGGAATGGAATGGAATGGAATTAGATAATGGAACAGAACAGAACAGAATAGAATAGAATTAGATAATGGAATGGAATCGAATGGAATCGAAAATATGGAATGGAATGGAAGCATCCGTTTTTGTGTCTTGCAGCGTGGCGGTGGTGGCATGTTTTTGCGCCCTGTGGTGTGGCAGAACCCCGTTTCCTGCGGTGTGGCAGAACCCCGTTCAGACTGGATTTGGCATTTTTGTCTACCTATTGAGTCCTTACCAAGGACCTGGGATAGGCAGATGTGGATGTTTGATGGTATTACAGATCTCGTCGCAGGATGGAAGCAGTTCCTAGTAAGGCTGCCTTTTGCAATTGACTAATGGCGAATTTGCCAATGCCGATGACGGTGTTCAAGTGGTGCTCCAGTTGTTTTGGGATGGCACCCGAGACGCCTATTACTATTGGTACCACCCTTGCTTGCCTTTGCCCCAGTCGTTCTATTTCTATTTGTAGGTCTTTGTATTTTGATATCTTCTCCAGTTCTTTCTCGTCTATTTTGCTGTCTGCAGGCACTGCCACGTCCACTAGCCAGACTTTTTTTGTCTTTCTTATCAACAATTGTTAAGTCCGGGGTGTTATGTTGCAGGTGCTTGTCTGCACCATCATAATCATCATCATCATCATCATCATCATCACCACCACCACCACCACCACCACCACCACCATCATCATCATCATCATCATCATCATCATTATTATTATTATTATTATTATTATTATTATTATTATTATTATTATTATTATTATTATTTCTCACCCAGCTTATCTTTCTGAGGGTAGCCCAATATGGCTAAGTCTGCCACCTGCTGCTAAGCATAGAAATTACACTCCAGTGTGACAACCATATCTGGTTCATTTTTTAAATTCATTTTAAAATGTCGATTTGTGAATTTTGAAAGATTAAAGACTGTGTCACTTATATCCAGCTATATTTCCCAGAGGAACACTTAAGTATTTTCTTCCTCCCCTCCCCTAATCCAATCTTCAAGAACATCACCATAGACTGCAAAACTGTGGGCCATCTGCTCCAACTTTGTTTTTTTTTCTTTTTCCTTTTTTCCTTTTTAACGACGAGTGAAAGTTTTGTTGAGTTGCTTCTTGCGCTGCTCCATAGTATCCAACTCTGCACATTTTGGCTGAAGGTCAAAAATAAAAACAGGGTGAGAACAGAGCTCGCCCAATCAGGCTTCATACCACTTTAAAGTGGTATTTAAAGTGATCTAAGGTGATTTACATTAAAGTAAAGTGATTAATACCACTTACAAGGCCTCGGTATGGCATCCAGTTTTGGTCACCACGATGTAAGAAAGATGTTGAGACTCTGGAAAGGGTGCAGAGAAGAGCAGCGAAGATGATCAGGGGACTGGAGGCTAAAACATATGAAGGGCGGTTGCTGAAATTGGGTGTGTCCAATTTAATGAAGAGAAGGACCAGGGGAGACATGATAGCACTGTTCCAATATCTCAGGGGCTGCCCCAAAGAAGAGGGAGTCAAGCTATTCTCCAAAGTGCCTGAAGACAGGACAAGAAGCAATGGATGGAAACTCATCAAGGAGAGAAGCAACCTAGAACTAAGGAGAAACTTCCTGACAGTGAGAACAATCAGCCAGTGGAACAACCTGCCTCCGGAAGCTGTGAATGCTCCAACACTGGAAGTTTTTAAGAAGAGACTGGACAGCCATTTGTCTGAGCAGGGGGTTGGACTAAATGACCTCCAAGGTCTCTTCCAACTTGTTGTTGTTGTTGTTATTTATCATCACACAGTCAGCCAGATGTTCCGACTGGATTTGGCGTTTTTGTCTACCTAGAGAGTCCTTACTAAGGACCTGGGATAGGCAGATGTGGATGTTTGATGGTGTTCAAGTGGTGCTCCAGTTGTTTTGGGATTGCACCCAATGCGCCTATTACTATTGGTACTATATTATTATTGTTGCTGTTGTTGTTGTTATTGTTATGCCTCTCTTAATCTGAGTCCATCCAAAGTGACTTTTGAATATAGCAAGTTGTGCCAAGCCTCACTCTTACAACCCAGTTTAAAAATCTGTACACTTGCCTGATCAATTGATGGCAGGAAAAGAGCTATAGGTAGATTTTAACATACAGGTAAGTCCTTGACTTAACAACGGTTCGTTTAGCAACCATCTGAAGCTACAACAGCGCTGAAAAAGGTGAGTGATGAACGTTTTTCATACTTACGACCATTTGTAGAAATCCCCCTGGTTACATGATCAAAATTCAGTCGCTTGGCAACTGACTCACAGTTACGACGGTCGCAGTGTGTCTCGAAGGCATCAGGGGATCCACTTTTGCGACTCTCTGACAAGCAACGTCGAGGGGGAAAGTCAGATTCTCTTAACAACCGTTGTTACTAGCTTAGCAACTTGCAGTGGTTCACTAAACAACTGTACCAAGAAGGTTCATAAAAAACAAAATGGGGCAAAATTCACTTAACCGCCGTCCCACTTAACAATAGAAATTCGGGGCTTAATTGTGGACATAAGCCAAGGACTAGCCGTATTGGGACCATTAAAAAGTGAGTACTTTGGCTGCGGTTGTGGGAAGGAGAAGAAGGAGGAAGTATCTTGCTAAGTTGGATGCCTTGACTCAAGGACATCACTGGAAGGTTCCTTAGAGGATTTATGGATTATATCACTGGTAACAAGACAAGATGGGATTGGACTAGAAGGCCTCTGAGTCTTTTTTTTATGAGCCTTATGAGTCTTTTTTTTTGGTCCCTGCATTTAAAGAATTAAGCAGTTAAATCTGATTTGCTGGTGCCTACTGATCAAAGTAGATCTTAGGTATCTGGAATAGAATAGAATAGAATAGAATAGAATAGAATAGAATAGAATAGAATAGAATAGAATAGAATAGAATAGAATAGAATAGAATACAATAGAATAGAATAGAATAGAATAGAATAGAATAGAATAGAGAAAATATGGAATGGAATAGAATAGAATAGAATAGAATAGAATAGAATAGAATAGAATAGAATAGAATAGAATAGAATAGAATAGAATAGAATAGAATAGAGAAAATATGGAATGGAATGGAATAGAATAGAATAGAATAGAATAGAATAGAATAGAATAGAATAGAATAGAATAGAATAGAATAGAATAGAATAGAATAGAATAGAATAGAATAGAATAGAATAGAAAAAATATGGAATAGAATAGAATAGAATAGAATAGAATAGAATAGAATAGAATAGAATAGAATAGAATAGAATAGAATAGAATAGAATAGAAAAAATATGGAATAGAATAGAAAAAATATGGAATAGAATAGAATAGAATAGAATAGAATAGAATAGAATAGAATAGGATAGGATAGGATAGGATAGGATAGGATAGGATAGGATAGGATAGGATAGGATAGGATAGGATAGGATAGAATAGAATAGAATAGAATAGAATAGAATAGAATAGAATAGAATAGAGCTGGAAGGGACCTTGGAGGTCTTCTAGTCCAACCCCCTGCTCAAGCAGGAGAACCTATACCATTTCACACAAGAAGAGAGAGTTAAGCTATTCTCCAAAGCACCTGAAGCAGTGGTGGGATTCAGCCAGTTTGCACCAGAATGGACTTCCAGAAGTGGCATCCACACAGAGAACTGTCTGTTCACATATTTGAATCCCACCACTGGATGGATAGATAGATAGATAGATAGATAGATAGATAGATAGATAGATAGATAGATAGATAGATAGATGGATGGATGGATGGATGGATGGATGGACGGACGGACGGACGGACGGACGGACGGACGGACGGACAGACAGACAGACAGACAGACAGACAGACAGATAGATAGATAGATAGATAGATAGATACAGTGGTGGGATTCAGCCAGTTCGCACCACTTCAGCAGAACCGGTAGCTAATTTTTTGTTGGACAGGCCTAGAATGGACTTCCGGAAGTGGCATCCACAGAGAGAACCGGCTGTTCACCTATTTGAATCCCACCACTGGTCCTACCTGAAAGTACCCAAACAGGCTGGGTTTTGGAGGCAATGCTGTATCCCTAGTCACATCCCAGAGGCCGCCGATCCCTTTTAAAAATTGCAAATTGGAAGTCTTGGTTGCTAAACAGTTCCCATCCCTGCCTTCAAGTGTCCTGCCAAGCTTCTTTAGACTCTTCCTTTTGATCTCTGCAGTACGAAGATATAAACAATAATCCTAATGGGACCTGGTTTGCATGCTCCATAACCCTCATGCGGGTTGTGACATTTTGTCAAATATCTGAATAGAGAAGATACCCCAGATACGTTCTCTAATGGGGGAAATATTGCAAAACCGCCCGGGAGTTGGCCTCCAAAATGGTTAATAAGAATGCACGTGAATATTCATGCAATGATTTAATTTCCCAGGTGAATTCCTAAACGGAATGTATGGTCACACGAGGATAATGTCGTCAACACCCACAAAACAACTTAGCCCCCTATCCCAAATTATTCACGTTAACCTCAACTAAAAGTGTTCCGCCCCTCTTTCTATCTCTGAGTTTTGCTCTTCCCAACTGCCGTTTGTTCTTTCCTTCACGCATCCCGACAACGGACCGACTTCTCAGGAGGACAACTGCCTTCCTTTTAAGCTTGGATGGATTCCTTCTGTCAGCCCTCCCAGGTAAATAACAAATAAATAATAATAAATAATAATACTAATAATAAAGTTGGAAGGGACCTTGGAGGTCATCTAGCCCGACCCCCTGCTCAGACAGGAAATCCACTGATTAATTGTTCTAACTGTCAGGAAGTTTCTCCTTAGTTCCAGGTTGCTTCTCTCTTTGGTTACTTTCCATCCGTTGCTGCTTCTTCTTCTTCTTCTTCTTCTTCTTCTTCTTCTTCTTCTTCTTCTTCTTCTTCTTCTTCTTCTTCTTCATAATAATAATAATAATAATAATAATAATAATAATAATAATAATAATAACAACAATAATAAAGTTGGAAGGGACCTTGGAGGTCATCTAGTCCAACCCCCTGCTCAGGCAGGAAACCCTACACCATTTCAGAAAAATGGCTGTCCGGTCTCTTCTGAAAAACTTCCAGTGTTGGAGCTTTCACCGCTTCTGGAGGCAGGTAGTTCCACTGGTTAATTGTTCTAACTGCCAGGAAGTTGGCCCGCTGATCTAATACTATTTTGTTGTAAGGTTATGTTCTGTACCAGCCTGCTACCGGCCCTGCAGCAAAAGCAGGGACAACCCCTTTACAAACGGCAAGAGGCTGGAATAAAGCCTGCCAAATTTATTAACATAAAACAGAGCAAGACAAGACACCAACCATGAAACAGGAGCTATGAAACAGGAACTATCCAAGCGGTTGCCTTCAGCAAACCAGCCGTCCCACACATTCCCCTTAAATACAGTTCAGGGCGTGGCTTCTCTCTGCCTCCTTCCGAGGAGCCCCATTGCCTTCCTCTGTTTACTCCTGATTGACTGCCTCCTGCGTCGGGCGTCCTTGAAGAGGGCCAGCTGTGGGTCATCTTCATCCACGCTGTCAGGCTCACACAGCTGGGTATCCGTCACGACCAGGTGGGAGGGGCCTGGCTGAGGGCTCTGCGGAGCCTCAAGGCCATCATCAGAAAGCTCTTCAACACCCCCCTCCTCCTCCTCTGAGTCGTCCAACCCAACTGCCGAACCCACAGGCTGACCCTGAATCACAACAGGTTATATCAGCCGAATCTTGCAAGTCTGAAGGTACAATTCTCCTGTTGTCACTTTTAACCATCTAATAATCCATTAGGGTTGACCCTTCCAAGTTTCCTTCTCTGACTGTTCAGCCACTGAGGGCCCTGTCTCTCTTATCCAGTTGGTTGATAGGTAAATGCCTATAGAGATTCACAGTCCTCCAGGTCAAGGTTGCCCAAAGGTGCTTTTTTCAGGAGGCAACTGGACTTTCTGGTTTTGCTTTGAAGACATTTCGCTTCTCATCCCAGAAGCTTCTTCAGCTCTGACTGGATGGTGGGGAAATGGAAGGATTTATACTCCTTGCAGAGAGCTGATCATTTGCATCCTTTTTAGAGAGTCGTTGAGGCCACTTGGAGGCTTATCTGTGTCCTCAGGGTCACCTGAGTGGTGCAAATGGGCGTGAAGCCTTCTCGGGACTGCTGAAAGGATGGTGTTGTAGACTCTCTCTCTCTCTCTCTCTCTCTGTGTGTGTGTGTGTGTGTGTGTGTGTGTAATAGCTTAATGGCCATGATTCATTTAACAACTGAAGTGTCCCTCAACCACCATGTCAAATAGGTCCTAAAATGGCGTGTGACTCACTTAACAACTGTTTTCCTTAGCAATAGAAATGTTGCGATAGATATATGTATGTGTGTATGTGTGTGTCTGTGTATACACACATACATACATACATATATACACATACATACATGCCACAGTTGTTGAGAGAATAGAATCGAACGGAATAGAAGAGAATAGAATGGAATGGAATAGAACAGAATAGAATAGAATAGAACGGAATAGAACAGAACAGAATAGAACGGAATAGAATGGAACAGAACAGAACAGAATAGAATAGGAGCTGGAAGGGACATTAGAGGTCTTCAGCCCTCTACTCAGGCAGGAAACCCTGCACCATTTCAGACAAACGGTTGTCTTGACCTGGCCTACTCTGAAGCACTGATTTGTGAGTGACCTCTCTCGGCTTACGCAATCTCACAGGGTTATTATGTGATGGAGATAAAACAAAGGCCCAAATCTCCCTGGAGGAATAAACAACTCCAACGCACACATACCCGTACACATTTAACACAACCACACAAATGCATTTATAAACACACCCCACCCTTTTTGGGGGGCACATATCCCTATCTATTCACGGTCGCGTTCAGCTCTGATGTTTTGGTACTTTTCTCCAAAATCTAGCCAAATTGCTGTTTCGAGGTTTCCAAGTAGGGGGGGGGGAAATGCCCCACAGAACAACTCGGCCTTGGAAAAAGCACTCACCCTCCCGAGGCTCTGATAAACAGAGAGAAAAAGAGGGCAAAGATGAGTAAAGGTAAAGGTAACGTTTCCCCCGCACATGCATGCTAGTCGTTACCGACTCTAGGGGCCGGTGCTCATCTCCGTTTCAAAGCCGAAGAGCCGGCACTTCTCCGAGGACGTCTCCGTGGTCATGTGGCCGGCATGACTAGATGCCAAAGGCGCAAGGAGCGCTGTTACCTTCCCACCGTAGCGGACCCTATTTTTCTACTTGCATTTTGACGTGCTTTCGAACTGCTAGGTTGGCAGAAGCTGGGACGAGTAACAGGCGCTCACTCTCTTACGCGGCACTCGGGATTCGACTCGCCAAACTGCCGACCTTCTGATCGACAAGCTCAGCGTCCTAACCCACTGAGCCACCGCATACCTTAAAGATGAGTAGGAAGACTCTAAAATGCCCCCCTTGTTGATGGCTGATGGTCAGAATGCAAAAATGTGACACCCCCCCCACAAAGAGGCAAGATTTTCATCCCATGCCTGGACCAAAGAGGGCAGAAAATCTGGGGAGAGCCTTTATGGAAGTTCCCCGTCGTCCAGGTTCATGGTTGTCCCTAAAAGGCGCTTTTTTCAGGAAGCAACTGGTTTTTGTTTTGTTCTTTTGGAAGATGTTCTGCTTCTCCTCCAAGCTCGGAGCTGAAGAAGCTTCTGGGACAAGAAGCGAAACGTCTTCAAAGAAAAACAAGGAAGTCCAGTTGGCTCCTGGGGAAAAAGTTCCTTTGGGGAGAATCTTCTTTGTTGAACTCCATGAACTTAATTTGAGGACTTTAGGCTACCATTTTGGAGTGTATTCTACCCAACCTGGCCGCAAAGCATGGCGTGGTATTGCAGGCAAACTCTGCCCGCAGCCTGGAGTTCGATTCTAACCAGCTCAAGGTTGACTCGGCCTTCCATCCTTCCGAGGTGGGTAAAATGAGGACCCAGATTGTTAGGTGTAATAAGTGCTACTGCTACGTGTAGGAGCCATAGTGGCACAGTGGTTAACATTGCAGGCTGATTCTGCCCACTGTCAGGAGTTCGATCCTGACTGGCTCCAGGTTGACGCAGCCTTCCATCTTTCTGAGGTGGGTAAAATGCAGATCCAGATTGTTGGAGGCAAATAGGCTGATTCTGCACACCGCTCGGAGAGGGCAGTAAAGCACTGTGAAGCGGTATATAAGTCTAAGTTGTTACTTATATCCCTCTTGAACTGCCCCGGGAAAAGAGCGCCACCAATTGCCGTAAACAGCACATCTGGGGTTTTCTCGAACCATCTCCTCCGCTTCCGATCTCTCGTCCTTCTGTGCAAGGGCATGGCTAGTCAGCACAATCTTCTTTCAGCCATTTCTTTTTCTGTAGCTTGATCCGAGCCCAGTTAACCAATTTCGAGTCCTGGGACTTTCAACGAAAGCCTTGCGAGCAATCGGAGAGTAGCCGGCCTCTCTGTGGGCATGATGTGCTTTCGTAGCCACGTGTTAGCGCTGTTGTTTGGCAAGAAAAATAAGTGCAGAAAGAGGGGGGGAAATGGGGCAAAAAGAAGCTTTTGCAGGAAAAGCCCACATCAGTCCTTTCCTCACTGCATGGAAGGAGGAGGAGGAGGAGGAGGAGGAGGAGGAGGAGGAGGAGGAGGAGGAGGAGGAGGAGGAGATTTTTTTTGCAGAGTATATAAAGTGAAACAGCGCTCTTTTGCTATCACTGTCCCTGCACACCCTCCTTAGGCAATAAACTTGGCAGAGGCATCAAAAGTTTCCTAACCAGATACTACTAAAGGTAAGATGTCCTTCACTCTTCCTCAAATGCAGCTCTTACATTCTGCAGCTCCCCTTGAAGTTTCCACCGCCTTGAGCTAACCCCTTCTTCTCCCCTCCTTTAGTAGAAAACTGCAAAAAAAAAAAAAGTTTTTAAAACCAGAGAAACAAAATGGAATTTTGGTAAAGACCAGAATCCTAGGCTGGGGACTCCATCGTGCTTGGCATTTTCTCTGCGTCTTTTCCATTTCTCGCGTCGGTGGTTAGATCTGGTGGGTGCCACCGTGCCAATCTCAATTTCCTGCCCCTGTTCTTGGGACAAGATGGAGCAACTGGTAGCAAGTGATAAGAGGCAGGGGGGGGGGACGGGACAAACAGCCGGGTCCGTCAGAGAAGCTGCTGAAAAGTGAAATGTTTGTGTGGCTTTTTTTTATTATTATTACTATTTGCCTTTGGTCCTAGCCGAGGGTGCTGAAAGAATTGTGGGCTGATAAAAAAGAGGCTTAATGGAGACTCTCTTTGGGTTAAAACCATTGAGGTATTGTACGTTAAGGATCCAGCCCAACGTGCAATGATTTCTCATGATTCCTGGTTGTGTTCTTTTGAAATCATTAATCCACCCACAGCCACACTCAGAGTTTAACTTGAGTCCTTGTTAAAAAGGGTGAAAATGTAGTCCCGTTGTGTCTCGTGAGCATTGCGTCGCTGAAGCGATGCGCCATGGATAAGAAAGGAATATAGGGACAGCCTAGCAAAGAATTTCCTTCTCAGAAATTAGCATTTCTGGGAAGTTAAATGGGTGCGGATAAATGCTAAGGAAAAAAATGCCAGCCCATGGCAACCGGGCAGCATTCAACCTCTTAATATACCAAACATTTTGCAAGGAAGTCAAATTTCAATTTTCTGAAGTGGAATCCGCTACGGGGGGCTAATCATCTTGAAGGACAGGCTGACACAATGGGTATGCAAGTAATAGCTTTAGATCAGGATATATATTTTTTTCCCCAAGTTGGGCAACTTTAAGATGGCTGGACTTCAATTCCCAGAATTCCCAAGTCTACCATGCTGGCTGGGGATTTCTGGGCGTTGAAGTCCACCCATCTTAAAGTTACCCACGTTGGAAAACGCTGTTATATTCTGTTACCTAGCAGCAGATATAGACTATTGGATAGCTTCTGAGGAGAAAAAAAAAACTTCTACAGGGAAGGACGAGAAACAATGGTTGGAAACTGACCAAAGAGAGAAGCAACCTGGAATTAAGAAGAAACTTTCTGACAGTGAGGACAATTAACCAGTGGAACAGCTTGCCTCCAGAAATCGTCGGCGCCCCATCATTGGAGGTTTTTAAGAAGAGACTGGACATACACCTGTCTGAGATGGTATAAGTTGTCCTGCTTGGGCAGGGGGCTGGACTAGATGACCTCCAAAGCCCCTTCCAGATTCTATTCTATTCTATTCTATTCTATTCTATTCTATTCTATTCTATTCTATTCTATTCTATTCTATTCTATTCTATTCTATTCTATTCTATTGAAGCTAATCCTTGACGTGCAACGTACATTTGTTCAGTGACCGTTCAAAGCCACAACAGCAATGGAAAAAGTGACGTATCACCAGCTTTCACCCTTACGACTTTTTGCAAATTTGGGTGTTTGGCAAGTGGCATCTACTGAGGACAGTTGCAACTCTCCTGCAGTCATGGGATCGCCTTTTGCAATCTTCCCAGCTGGCTTCCAACAAGCAAAATCGATAGATTCATTTAACAATTGCACGCTTCACTTCAACAACAAGTCAAACAAAGGGGGGGGAACAATTCATTTAACAATTGCCTTGCTTAGCGATGGAAATTGGGAGTTTAGTCGTGATTGTAAGTCAAGGAGTATCTGTCTATAGCGCCGATCGTTAATAATAAAAAAAGAAGTTCTTTTCATCACCTTCCTAAATTTTGCCAATCATCTTTAAAAAAAAGGCATATAAGCCAAGACTGCTGGTCTATATCTTGTGGTGGAGAGTTCCATCGACGTTTATTTATTTACTTACTTATTAAAGGTCTACGCCACCCATCTCACCGGGCAGAGTTCACCGTCCTGTGGGTGCTGCACATAACGTAACAGCAGCCCAGCTATTAAATCTTAGCTATTGCTAAGCTTGTAAGCTGCCCTGAGTCTTCGGAGAAGGGCGGGATATAAATGGATTTTTTTTTTAAAATCGGTTGTTTGGCAAGGAGATAATTAGGTCTGTGGGATTGCGACACTGCTTAATCTTGCTATTAAGTGAAGCCATTTCCTGGGTTAACCTAGTATACTGGCTTGTAAATCCTTGGATGGGCTGAGTTTGCCCAAGCTGCTAAGCTGCCCAAAAGCCCCGAGGTTTACGTTAACTATACTTAACTAGTTTATCGTCTAGCTTAACATGATGTTATGGGTTTTATTTCTCTTCTTCTCTTTTTTAAAAAAAAATTTTATTAGTTTTTATAGGGTTAAAGAGGGGGGTAAGGGGATGGGAATTTGGGATAAGGTACAGAAGAGGGATGCAGTGGCTCAGTGGGTTAGGACGCTGAGCTTGTCAATCAGAAGGTCGGCAGTTTGGCGGGTCGAATCCCGAGTGCCGCGCAGCAGAGTGAGCACCTGTTACTTGTCCCAGCTTCTGCCAACCTAGCAGTTCGAAAGCACGTAAAAATGCAAGTAGAAAAATAGGGACCACTCCGATGGGAAGGGAACAGCGTTCCGTGCGCCTTTGGCGTCTAGTCATGCCGGCCACATGACCACGGAGACGTCCTCGGACAAGCGCTGGCTCTTTGGCTTTGAAACGGAGATGAGCACCGGCCCCTAGAGTCGGAAACGACTAGCACGCCTGTGCGGGGGAACCTTTACCTTTACCTTACAGGAGAGGTTGGGGGTAAGGGTTGGGTTTCCCCCCAATAACATTCAATATTTGGCAAACAGCATATTGTCTGGGTAAGTATATATAAATAAAAGTAATAAAGCTAATAATTAATAACAATGATAGGCATAGTAGATTATCATAAACAATACTAGGTTTTCAATGCATGGTATTTTTCTTACTCAAATAAATTCAAAATTGCATATCACATTCCTTTCTCTCTAACTCGCTTATCTAGCCCTTGATAGAATTTATTCCAGGTTCTATAGTAAAGGGAATGTTCTTTCTCTTTAATCTCTAAAGTTAATCTATCCGACTGAAGATGTATTAATTAAGAAAATATTGGATTGTGATGCTATTGGGGTTTCTAACAGAGTTTAGGAACTGGCTGTGCAAAAACGGAACCACGGAGATTGGCGGGAGGAAACGCAACGGGCAAAGGAGAGGGTGGGTGGAAGGAATGAGTGTGCACCAGCTTCTCCTCCAACAGCTAGGAGGTGTGCGAAGTGAAGTGGCCGTGCAAGGAAAGTTTGCCTCCTCTCCACGAAGTGCAAATAAGGAGAATTTGGGGTGGCGTGGAAGAGCGGCGTAAAGTTGTGGAAAGCTGCGTCAGATAGACCCAGATGGAGGGGGAAAAAAGGAGAAATAGTTGGGTGTCCAGGTGAAAGTAGTCCTCAACTTATGACTGATTGCTTAGCAACCGGTCAAAATTACAAAGGACCTTCCTTGAGCTACTTAGCAACAGCACTTAGAGTCAGCCTCTTGCCCCCAACCATCCGGGTCCTCATTTTGCTGGCCTCCGAAGGACGGAAGGCTGAGTCAACAAGGAGCCTCGTCAGGATCGAACGTCTGGCTGTGGGCAGAGTTTGTCTGCAATGCTGCATTCTATCCACTGCGCCACCAAGGAAGGAAGGAAGAAAGGAAAGGAAAGGAAAGGAAAGGAAAGGAAAGGAAGGAAGGAAGGAAGGAAGGAAGGAAGGAAGGAAGGAAGGAAGGAAGGAAGGAAGGAAGGAAGGAAGAATAGCAATAGCACTTAGACTTATATACCACTTCACAATGCTTTACAGACCTCTCTTACCAGTTTACAGAGTCAGCCTATTTGCCCCCAACAATCTGGGTTCTTGTTTTACCGAACTGGGAAGGATGGAAGGCGGAGTCAACCTTGAGCCGGTCAGGATCGAACTCCTGGCAATGGGCAGAGTTTGCTTGCAATGCTGCGTTCTAACCACTGCGCCACCACGCACGGCTCTTAAAACCGGTTTCAAAGCTCCAATGGCCAACCAGGG
Source organism: Vipera ursinii (assembly GCF_947247035.1). Classification (NCBI taxonomy): domain Eukaryota; kingdom Metazoa; phylum Chordata; class Lepidosauria; order Squamata; family Viperidae; genus Vipera; species Vipera ursinii. The sequence goes on along the minus strand of NC_139513.1, from coordinate 286,754,677 downwards.
TCACGTGATGGCATTTCGGCTGCTTCATAGCCAGCCTGCCATTGGCGGCTAGTTGCAGTATCATACAGTCATGTGATTGTGATTTGAGGCATTTACTTTAAGTTTCTAGCAAAAAAAAAAAAACGCCCATTAAAGTATAATGGATTCATTCAAATACTGCCACATTTGCTTAACCACTGAAGTCTTCACTTAATGACTTTGAGCCAATCACCGGGAGCCGGTGAGTTCTAGTCCTGCCCTACCCATGAAAGTCAGCTGGGTGATTTGGGCCAATCACCGGGAGATGGTGAATTCTAGTCCCGCCTTAGTCATGAATGTCAGCTGGGTGACTTTGGGCCAATCACCAGGAGACTGTGAGTTCTAGTCCTGCCTTAGCCATGAAAGCCAGCTGGGTGACTTTGGGCCAATCACCGGGAGACGGTGAGTTCTAGCCTCACCTTAGCCATGAAAGCCAGCTGGGTGACTTTGGGCCAATCACTGGGAGACGGTGAGTTCTAGTCCTGCCCCAGCCTTGAAAGTCAGCTGGGTGACTTTGGGCCAATCACCAGGAGATGGTGAGTTCTAATCCCAGCTTAGCCATGAAAGCCAGCTGGGTGACTTTGGGCCAATCACCGGGAGACGGTGAGTTCTAGTCCCACCTTAGCCATGAAAGCCAGCTGGGTGACTTTGGGCCAATCACCGGGAGACGGTGAGTTCTAGTCCTGCCCCAGCCTTGAAAGTCAGCTGGGTGACTTTGGGCCAATCACCGGGAGATGGTGAGTTCTAGTCTCACCTTAGCCATGAAAGCCAGCTGGGTGACTTTGGGCCAATCACCGGGAGGCGGTGAGTTCTAGTCCCACCTTAGCCATGAAAGCCAGCTGGGTGACTTTGGGCCAATCACCGGGAGGCGGTGAGTTCTAGTCCCACCTTAGCCATGAAAGCCAGCTGGGTGACTTTGGGCCAATCACCGGGAGGCGGTGAGTTCTAGTCCCACCTTAGCCATGAAAGCCAGCTGGGTGACTTTGGGCCAATCACCGGGAGACGGTGAGTTCTAGTCCTACCTTAGCCATAAAAGCCAGCTGACTTTTGAACCAATCACTGGGAGACGGTGAGTTCTAGTCCTACCTTAGCCATGAAAGCCAGCTGGGTGACTTTGGGCCAATCACCGGGAGACGGTGAGTTCTAGTCCCGCCCCAGCCTTGAAAGTCAGCTGGGTGACTTTGGGGCCAGTCCCTCTCTCTCTCTTAGCCCAACCCACTTCGCAGGATTGTTGTTGTGGGCAAACTAAGAGGAAGATGATGTGATGGGCATGTTCACCACCTTGATCTATTTGTAAAAAATAATAAAGGTGGGAAATAAATAAATGATTTTTTTAAAGAAAAATCAAAAGAGCAGCGTTTTGTTTGAAAGCAGGAGGTTTGCAGTCACGGCTCTCTTCCAATCAAAAGGCAGTTCTACAGACAGCAGCTTTCCTGCGGGGGGGGGGAATAAGTCTGAAAAAGGGAGCATAAAAAATGAAAACAAATGCAAATAAAATGTGGCTGCCCGGTTTAAGAAATTGGGAAGAATACTGGCGCCCTAACTTTAAAATCCACCTCGCTCCACAAAAGGGTGGAGGGTGACCCCAAACTGGGGGGGCAGGGCGGGGGGAAGAGGAGGCTGATTTTTAGGAAACATTTTGGGGAGCTGGAAGACACAGAGATGAAAAAAAGGAAAAAGGCCGCCGGTTCGTGCCTTGCACTAGAATGGATGTTCCAAACTCTGAATTCCACAGACATTTTTGCACCTAAACACAATAAATCAGGCAGGACAGCAAACAGTGGGCGGTGTTGCTTAATACTTACAGCAATGTAAAAACAGAGAGAGCAAGAGCTTAAAAAATGCTCTTCAGAACACTGGACATTTTTAAGAAGAGACTGGACCCCCATTTGTCTGAAATGGTATAGGGTTTTCTGCTTGTACAGGGGGTTGGACTAGATGACCTCCAAGGTCCCTTCCCAACCCTGTTATTCTGAATGCAAACATTTTTTTAATAATTTTATATCTTCAAACCAAGGATATATTTTTATCGCCATTGGCGTTTTTCTTTATCTTGTAACGCAGCCAGCTATTTAAGAAATACGCATTAGGAAAAAATATGCACAGACGTTCACGTATTCCGAACGCTCGTGTGCAAAAACGTGCAATGAGGCCCCCGAAAAAAAAAGTTCTGCATGTTTGAAAAGATTTCAAACAGAACTCTAAGTTGGGCTTATTTGAAGAGCCAACATAAAAAAAAGGTTTGTGCAAGGCTACTGCTAAGCTTGTAAGCTGCCGTGAGTCTTCGGAGAAGGGCGGGATATAAATGGAATTTTTTTAAAAAAAACTTTAAAACGAACTCCGTTCCAAAGAAGGAAACTCAACAGTTTCATAAAAAATAAAATAAAAATTAAAAAAAAGAAATAACATTAGCATATTCTGTAAGCCAAATTGCATGGATGCTTTGAGGGCGGGCAATTTTCGAAGAGCAGCAGGATCATAAAATTCCATGCACAGACCAGCGAGAGGCCTTTTAAACAAATAGGTAAAATGACAGAAGAGATAGGGTCAACAATAAATGAGAGCTGAACACGGATTCTGAACACTAAAACGAGGGATTCGTAATGAAAGAGTCAATGGAGGTGATTTGGTCATACGGCGGGAATAAAGGGGGACTGGATCACAAAAGAAAAATATGGAGTAAAACGGGTGAATCAAGGAAAAAAGTAGAACATCATAGTTGGATGGATATGAGAATAGAATAGAATAGAATAGAATAGAATAGAATAGAATAGAATAGAATAGAATAGAGTAGAGTAGAGTAGAGTAGAGTAGAGTAGAGTAGAGTAGAATAGAATAGAATAGAATAGAATAGAATAGAATAGAATAGAATAGAATAGAATAGAATAGAATAGAATAGAATAGAATAGAATAGAATAGAATAGAATAGAATAGAATAGAATAGAAAATATGGAATGGAATGGAATGGAATGGAATGGAATAGAATAGAATAGAATAGAATAGAATAGAATAGAATAGAATAGAATAGAATAGAATAGAATAGAATAGAATAGAATAGAATAGAATAGAATAGAATAACAAATTATGAAATATAGAAGAATAGAACAGAACAGAACAGAACAGAATAGAATAGAATAGAGCTGGAAGGGACCTTGGAGGTCTTCTAGTCCAGCCCCCTGCTCAAGCAGAAGACCCTATCCCATTTCCGACAAATGGCTGTCCAGTCTCCTCTTAAAAATCTCCAGTGATGGGGCGCCCACAACTTCTGGAGTCAGGTTGTTCCACTGGTTAATTGTCCTCACTGTCAGGAAATTTCTCCTTAGTTCCGGGTTGGTTCTCTCGAGTTTAATGGAATGGTGGGCAGCTTGTCAAGCCTGAAAATCATGGAAAGAAGATGGTAAAATGAAAAGCAGAGCAATTGCTGGCCAGACAGGTAGAGCCATACTTTAGACAGGCGTGATATTCTATAAATGCAGGACGGCCACTTTCCAACTTTGGGAATGTCAGCCGCCATCTCACTCGGCTTTCTTCCCTCCCTAAAGTCTAATTTCAAGAAACAGGAAACCGCTTTGCTGTGTGATGCCCAGAGTCAGGATGAGGAAGCTCCTTGACGGTTGATTGACCCCAGATCCAACAGTTGAGCGGTTTTCCCCAACCTGGTCATAAAACGAAATAACACCATCAGGAGCATTGACCCAGAGTCTATAAAATAATAAAGTCAGGGTGGGGAGTCTTTCCTTTGATTTCCTTCTCTCTGCCCTTTAGCATACGTGCAATGCTAACAAAGATGGATGGCGGTCCCTCCAGCCCTTCCACCCTCCCAGTCCCAATTCAGCTATCACCAGATGGATGCCAGTCTTGTGACTCTGAATGTAAGCACCAGGATCTTTGTCAAAGTATGCCACTACTCAAGAGGCTGGAAGCCCAGGTAGGCATCCATCCACACCTTGCCTTCAACGCTCAGGTTGATAGGGGACCACGAGTCGGATCTAACACCGTGTTCCTCAACCTTGGCAATATGAAGGTGTGTGGACCTCAGCTCCCGGGATTTGGGGGCGTTGAAGTCCACCCGTTGTACATGGCTGCCTCTCGCCCATCCAGGGGTTCATGAGCTGATGACTGAGCTTCTTCGGTGGGACGGTTGACGCACATCTTCAAATTGCTGAGGTTAAGAAACACTAATCTAGTGCAGGGGGACGGGGCTCCAAAGGGGGCAACTTTGAGACTTGTGGACTTCGACATCCAGAATTCTGGGAATTGAAGTCCGCAAAGTTGCCCAGTTTGAAGACCCCCGTTGTAATGACCTCTGAAGACCTTAGAGTAGTTTTTCCCAAACTTGGAACTATACACGGTGTGGACTTCAACACACACACACAAACACATACCAGAATTCCCTAGTCAACATGCTGGCTAGAGAATTCTGGGAGCTGAAGCCTACATAGTCCATAACGTTGCCAGGGCTGAGAAGTACTGCGTTAGAACAGGGCTTTTCAACCAGTGGTACAGGTACCACCTGTGGTACATTGGCACCTGGCAGGTGATACACGACCATCCTAGAAAACTGGTAGCAGGGGAGGGGAATGAGCTGAACCGGTGGCAGCACCGCACAAGCCTGAGCGAGAGACGGCTGGAGCTGCAGGGCTGTCGGGGCTCAGCGGAAGCACCAGGATCAATGCCAGGATCCAGCTGGAACTCGGCACTGATCCTGGCGTTTCTGAGCCCAGAAGAAGCGCCAATCCGCTGGAATGTTGCAGCATCTCCAGGGTCTTGTGATTTACATTCAGATGCTTGGCAACTGATTCATATTTACGACGGTCACAGTGTGCCAGGGTCATGTGAAGTGACCCAAACCGGCTGCAACTACCCAGCAGGTGGGGGGGGATAAAACCCAAACACCCCCCCACCCCACCCCCGCTGCCAATCCTCGACAGAAATGCTCACAACAATGAAAACCTCGGACAGGAGGAAGAGCGCCACCGGGTGGGCAGGCAGGTCTCTTGCTCAGCTGTGGCTTGGGGGGCACTTTTTCAGTGCCATTGTAACTTCAAACAGTCACTAAGCGAACTGTTGTAAGTCGAGGACTACCTGTACTTCATCACTTTTTTCCTTTTTTTTTTTTGGACATCACGTTTTTGACACCTTGCTAGGCGACTGGTGGTACTCGGATCTTGCCATATCCTAAAAGTGGTACAATGGGTGAAAAGGTTGAAAAGCCCTGCCTTAGAATGTTCTGGAAAATATCCACGGCATCCATGGCTGTTTTGCTCGGAGTTGCTTCCTATGTTCCTGTGGAAAGACAGCGTTCGTTGTTGACCCAAAGGAAGTTCAGGAGGACAGTCGGTCAAATGCTTTGTTGTTGTTTTTTGTCTGGGCAGGATCCAAAACTCACAATGGAAATCGATGCCGCTGCTGAAAAGTGTGACAAGACACAAAAGTCAACAGGCAAAAGTTGCCAGCAAGTGTTGAGAGCCCTGAGCTATGTGACTGGAGATATGAAGGTGTTTGGAGACTGGCTAAAAGGTAGGTGACGTTTCTGATACCCCTACAACAGGGGTCTTCAACTTTGGCCCTTTTATGACTTGTGGACTTCAACTCCCAGAATTCCTGGCTGATGAATTCTGGGAGTTGAAGTCCACCAGTCATAAAAGGGCCAAGTTTGAAGGCCCCTGGTCTGGATCCAAGCCCATGGTTTCATTAAAATGGCCAACTGAAGAATTCTGAGAGTTGAAGTCCACCAGTCAGAAAAGGACCACGTTTGAAGACCCCTGGTTTGGATCCAAGCCCGCAGTTTCATCAAAATGGCCGACCGAGGGATTCTGGGAGTTGAAGTCCACCAGTCATAAAAGGGCCAAGTTTGAAAAACCCTGGTCTGGATCCAAGCCCGCAGTTTCATAAAAGTGGCCGACTGAGGAATTCTGGGAGTTGAAGTCCACCAGTCATAAAAGGGCCCAGTTTGAAGACCCCTGAGAGTCTGGATCCAAGCCCGCAGTTTCATCAAAATGGCCGAATGAGGAATTCTGGGAGTCGAAGTCCACCAGTCATAAAAGGGCCAAGTTTGAAGGCCACTGGTCTGGATCCAAGCCTGCAGTTTCATCAAAATGGCTGACTGAGGAATTCTGGGAGTTGAAGTCCACCAGTCATAAAAGGGCCCAGTTGGAAGACCCCTGGTCTTCAGTGGAACCAATGGAAGCAGAGGTGTAAGTGGGCTCTTAGTGAAAAGTTGTTGAATGCCTTGATTATCATGCAGGGCAAATGTTTCTCAACCTCATCAAGTTTAAGCCAGGTGGACTTCAACTCGGGAGTCCCTCGGGAAAAGGGCGGTATATAAATCGAATTAAAATAAAAAATAAAAATAATAAACTCCTAGAATTCCCAAGACAGGATGCCGACAGGTTTAAGATGTGTGTACTTCAACTCCCAGAATTCCCCAGCCAGCCCTAATCTTAAAGATGCTGAGATAGAAAAACTGGTCCTTCCTCCCTCCCTCCCTCCTTCCTTAATTCCTTCCTTCCTCCTTTCCATCTTCCTCCCTCCCTCCCTCCATCTTCCTTTCCTTCTCCTTCCTTCCTTTTTTTCTTCTTTTTTCCTTTCTTTCCTTTTTTCTTACTTTCCCTCTTCTTCTTTTCCTTCCTTCTTTTTTCTCTTCTTCTTTCCTTTCTTCCTTTTCTTTTTTCTTCCTTCCTTCCTCCCTTTTTTCTACTTTATTCCTTTCTTTCCTTCTTTCCCTTTTTCTTTCTTTCCTTTCCTTTCTTTCTTTCCTTTCTTTTTTCTTTTCTTACCTTTTCTTCTTTTTCTTTTCCTTCTTCCTTCCTTCCTTCCTTTCTTCCTTCTTTCCCTTTTTCTCTCTTTCCTTTCTTTTTTCTTTTCTTACCTTTCCTTTCTTCTTTTTCTTTTCCTTCCTTCCTTCCTTCCTCTTTCTTTCTTTCTTTCTTTCTTTCTTTCTTTCTTTCTTTCTTTCTTTCTTTCTTTCTTTTTTTCTTTCTTCCTTCCTTCCTTTCTTCCTTCCTTTCTTTCCTTCTTTCCCTTTTTCTCTCTTTCCTTTCTTTTTTCTTTTCTTACCTTTCCTTCCTTCCTTCCTTCCTTCCTTCCTTCCTTCCTTCCTTCCTTCCTTTCTTTCTTCCTTCCTTCCTTTCTTTCCTTCTTTCCCTTTTTCTCTCTTTCTTTTCTTTTTTCTTTTCTTACCTTCCTTCCTTCCTTTCTTTCTTTCTTTCTTTCTTTCTTTCTTTCTTTCTTTCTTTCTTTCTTTCTTTCTTTCTTCCTTCCTTCCTTCCTTCCTTCCTTCCTTCCTTCCTTCCTTCCTTCCTTTCTTTCTTTCTTTCTTTCTTTCTTTCTTTCTTTCTTTCTTTCTCCACCACCCAAAGCTGTCATTGCTCATCCTACGATAAGCTTTAGGCTGACCCTTATTTTACCTTATCAACACGGCCCAAGTTATTTATGGTCAGGCACCTTCTCTCCACCATCTCTTTCCCTCTCCGAAGCCCCTTCCCACATCAAGCATTCCCCTTGCTTGCCTGCCTCCCCCCCCTGTGTTAAATTACTCCCTCGGAGGGTGTGTCACAATCCCAAACACAAGCTGGTCTAGAGATGTTCAGGCCATCTGCCAACTTCCAGGCGAGCAACATAAATTAGCTGTTTTGTGTCTTCCGCATGAACTGAGCCCCTCAATCAGCTTCCCAATGGCCTGATGTTTTTGCAGAGAATAATAAATGCGTGTCATATTTTGCAACCTTATTGGCAGTAAGAGCTGCACCAGATGCTGCCGGAGATATACGCGCTTGGCAGTTGTCCCAGTTCATAAACTTTCAAACAACAGAAACAAAACCCTGTTGTGGAATTGTGGAAGATCGGACAAATTACTTTTTTTTTTCAAAATTCCTTCTATATTTTGACGATGCATCCTCATTGGTGGCGTTTACGCAATCTGGTCACGCGTTAACCCATTTTAACAGAATAACAGAGCTGGAAGGGACCTTGGAGGTCATCTAGTCCAACCCGCTGCTCAAGCAAGAGATCCTATACTATTTCAGACCAATGGCTGTCCGGTCTCTTCTTTAAAAACTTCCAGAGTTGGAGCATTCACAGCTTCTGGAGGCAGGTGGTTCCACTGGTTAATTGCAGACACCACATATGATACTCGCTCCTCTTACTATTTCCCCTGCAACAACAACCCTGCGAGGTGAGTTGGGCCAAGAGAAGGTGACTGGCCCAGGGTCACCCAGCCAGGTTTCATGCCTAAGGCGGGACTAGAATTCACAGTCTCCTGGTGTTTGGCCCAAAGTCACCCAGCCAGTTTTCATGCTTAAGGTGGAACAAGAACTCAAAGACTCTTTGTGATTAGCCCAAATCACCCAGCCAGCTTTCATGCCTAAGGCGAGACTAGAATTCACAGTCTCCTGGTGATTGGCCCAAAGACACCCAGCCAGCTTTCGTGCCTAAAGCAGCGTTAGAACTCAGTGCCCTGATCATCGGTCTAAAGTCACCCAGTCTGCTTTTCTGCCTAATGTAGAACTAGAACTTCCAGTCTCCTCCAGGCCAGGGCTTTTCAACCAGTGGTACGGGTACCACCTGTGGTACGTCGGCACCTGGCAGGTGGTACGCGACCATCCTAGGAAAGTGGTAGAGGGGGAGTGGAATGAGCTGAACCGGTGGCAGCACCGCACAAGCCTGAGCGAGAGACGGCTGGAGCTGCAGGGCTGTCGGGGCTCAGCGGAAGCGCCAGGATCAACGCCAGGATCCAGCTGGAGCTCGGCGCTGATCCTGGCACTTCTGAGCCGAGAAGAAGCGCCGATCCGCTGGAATGTTGCAGCATCTCCAGGGTCTTGTGATTTACATTCAGAGGCTTGGCAACTGATTCACATTTATGATGGTCACAGTGTCCCAGGGTCATGTGAAGTGACCAAACCCTGCTGCAACCACCCAGCGGGGGGGGAATAAACACCAAACACCCCCCCACCCCCACTGCCAATCCTCAACAGAAATGCTCACAACCATGAAAACCTCGGACAGGAGGAAGAGCGCCCCCGGGCGGGCAGGCTGGTGTCTTGCTCGGCTGTGGCTTGGGGGGCACTTTTTTCAGGGCCATTGTAACTTCAAACAGTCACTAAGCGATCTGTTGTAAATCGAGGACTACCTGTACTTCATCACTTTTTTCCTTTTTTTTTTTTTTGGGTCATCAAGTTTTTGACCCCTTGCTAGGCGACTGGTGGTCCTCGGATGTTGCCGTATCCTAAAAGTGGTACAATGGGTGAAAAGGTTGAAAAGCCCTGCTCTACGCTAGCACCTTAGCCACCACTGCAAACTGGCGGTGTGTGATTGTTGCTATTTTTTCCCCCCAAAGGACACATTTTATTACCGCATAATATTGTTGCAGTTTATGGCGATGATCACTTTTATAAACCATCCAGGCCCGGGTTCTTGAACTCTGTGCTGCAAATAAGCAACTGAAATTGCACTTACTAAGAATTGTTAAACATAAGGGAACACCTGCTGCCGGGCATCAACTTCCCATCGTCCTGTGCGCTCCCACAGGGAGGGCCTTCTCAGGGTGCCAGCGGGTGATCCCCAGGGGGAGGGCATTCTCTGTGGGCGCGCCTGCCCTTTGGAACGATTTACCGGTGGAACTTCGGACCGCCCCCGATCTGCGTACATTTCGCCGGGATCTGAAAACCTGGTTTTGTTATCTATCAGGCCTGGACTGAAGGGGTTTTAGCTTTTAATATTGTTTTAATTGTTGGGCTTAAGTAATTGAATCTATTTTAATTTATACTATTTTTATATCGTATTTTATGCTGCCCTGTAAACCGCCCCGAGTCCTTCGGGAAGAGGGCGGTATAAAAATTTAATTAAATAAATAAATAAAATAAAATTTTTGCCGAACGCAAAAATGTATGCACAACTTGTTGTGCTGTCTCCTAGTCGTCAAAGAGAATTCAGAGTAGAGAAGAAAGCAGCGTTAAAAGGACCGTGAATCAGAGCTTCCATTCAGGCAGACCTTTCTCACCAACTCTCTCAGGTTCTCCCAACTTTGGCAACTTTCATTTAAAGGACTTCAACTCCCAGAATTCCTCAGCCAGGATATTTCAAGTTTTCCAGCCATCCACTCTGCAGAAAAACAGGCTTGATCCAGAGAAACAATACATTAGACCAGTATTTCAACCTGAGCAACTTCAAGATGCTGGAGGTTTTTAAGAAGAGACTGGACAGCCATTTGTCTGAAATGGTATATAGGGTTTCCTGCCTGAGCAGGGGGTTGGACTAGGTCCATTCCAACTTATTATTATTATTATTATTATTATAAAATCACAACGTTGCAATGTTCATTTAGTTCGTCTGACTGCTTCCGCTGCCCTGCCATGAAAGCACCATTGGATCTGTCCATTGGCTTCGGGCCCCAGGATGGACCAGCACAGGGCCCTGAAAACACCCACCGGAAAAAGTATGGAGAACCAGCATGCTGCAGGCTGTCACCTCTTCTGTTCAGTTTTGTCATTAAAAAAAAGAAATTGTAGCTCTCTGGTTGTGAATAAGCTGGGTCAAGATACCTGGGCTGTAAAATCTGTAATGGAGTCATCCTTTATTAGCCCCTCTGTATCTCCCTTCCTTCCTTCCTTCCTTCCTTCCTTCCTTCCTTCCTTCCTTCCTTCCTTCCTTCCTTCCTTCCTCCCTCCCTCCCTCCCTCCCTTCCCTTCTTTCTTTCTTTCTTTCTTTCTTTCTTTCTTTCTATCTATCTTTCCTTTCCCCCTCTCCTTCCTTCACCACCTCTCTTCTTCCTTCTTTCCTTTCCTTCTTCCCTTCCTTCATTCCTTCGCTCTCTTCTCTCTTCACTCCTTCCTTCCGTCTCTCTTTCTCCTTCCTTCCTTCCCCTCTCCCTTCCCTCTCTTCCTCTTCCCTCCTTCTTCCCTCTCTGTCTCTCCCCCTCCTTCCTTCCTTCTTTCCCTTCCTTCATTCCTTTGTTCTCTTCTCTCTTCACTCCTTCCCTCTCTCCTTCTTTTCTTCCTTCCCTCTCTCTTCTCCCTCCCTCCCTCCCTCCCTCCCTTCCTTCAAAATCATCTCTCTATTCATCTATTCTATATATTATCCATATCATACTATCATGTCGTATCGTATCACATCCCATCACATATCACATATCGTATATCAATCTTATGAAACATTGTCAAATGCTTTGTCTTTCAGATAAGCCTGTGACCCTCCAATTTGTTGACTGGCTTTTGCGGGGAATCTCCCAAGTGATGTTTGTGAACAATCCACTCAGCGGCCTCATCCTGCTGATTGGATTCCTGGTCCAGAGTCCTTGGCTGACACTCGTGTGTTGCGCTGGAGTGATGGTCTCAACTTTAACTGCAGTTATTCTAAGTCAGGAGAGGTAGGTTGTCCTCTAATTTTTCCTCCTCCTCCTCCTCCTCTTTCAATGCTCAGATGAAATTAGCCACTGATTTTTCCTAACTGACAATATTCATGCCATCAAATCCTATCGAATATTTGATTATGATCTTTAACCAGTCTTTACAATGTAAGATTACATTAAAAAAGGTAGTCAGCTAAGCTCAAATACAGTTATCAAACTAGGGTAAAAATCGCTGTAATATATCCGCTTCTCTTGCTGGAGCCAGGGGGCTGGACTAGAAGACCTCCAAGGTCCCTTCCAGCTCTATTCTATTCTATTCTATATTTTCTTTTCTACTCTACTCTACTCTACTCTACTCTTCTCTACTCTACTCTACTCTACTCTACTCTAGTTAAATGAAGAGAAGGGTGAGGGGTGACATGATAGCAGTGTTCCAATATCTCAGGGGCTGCCCCAAAGAAGAGGGAGTCAAGCTATTCTCCAAAGCACCTGAAAACAGGACAAGAAGCAACAGATGGAAACTAGTCAAGGAGAGAAGCAACCTGGAATTAAGGAGAAACTTCCTGACAGTTAGAACAATTAACCAGTGGAACAACCTGCCTCCAGAGGTGGTGAATGCTCCAACACTGGAAGTTTTTAAGAAGAGACTGGACAGCCATTTGCCTGAAATGGTATAGGGTTTCCTGCCTGAGCAGGGGGTTGGACTAGATGACCTCCAAGGTCCCTTCCAACTTTATATTATTATTATTATTACTCTACTCTACTCTACTCTACTCTACTCTACTCTATTCTGTTCTATTCTAAACCAGCAAGAAGACCATGCCCTTTTAAATTTTAGAAGATGAGATTTACTGAAATTAAACAAACATTTCTGGAGCCCAAATTCTACAGCCACCCAGACAATGAAATTTTGTTCATTTTTTAAAAATGGCTTGACTTTGAACATGTGCACGTTCCACTTGCTGACTCTGCCTGAGTTTGTGAGATGTTCAAGAACGTCCATCTAGGTGTGTCTTCGTTCTACATTCGCAAAGTAATTTCTCCCCGTGGTTGCTACTCAGATCCTCCATTGCTGCTGGACTCCACGGCTACAACGGGGTCCTTGCCGGGATGCTGATGGCCGTCTTCTCAGACAAGGGTGAATATTATTGGTGGCTTCTACTTCCTGTTATACTCATGTCTATGACCTGGTGAGTCTATATAAATTAATTTTTCTTTCCTTTTTCCCCCTAATTCTGCCCTCTTCTTTTCTCCTGAGTCAAGTTAAAGCATCGTCCACCACTTCCAGGAAAAGGTCACAAAAATATATCCTAAGCCTTGTTCCCCATTGCATTCCAGATAAGCTTATTTGCATTGTCTATGGAGATTTTCAGTCAACCAGATCATGGATGTCCCAAAAGCGCTTTTCCAAATGGCAACTGGACTGCCTTTGCTCGTGCTTGAAGACATTTTGCTTTTCCTCCGAGAAGCTTTTTCGGCATTAATACAAAGTCAGCTTAATTGCCCCCAACAATCTGGGTCCTCATTTTACCTACCTCGGAAGGATGGGAGGCTGAGTCAACCTTCAGCCTGGTGGGACTCGAACCTGCACTAATTGCAGGCAGCTGGTGTTACTTAAGGAGGCATTAGCCCACTGCTCCACCAAGGCTCTTTATTTTAATGTCTTCAAGCAAGAACAAACAAAGGCCAGTTGCCTTTTGAAAAAGCAGCTTCGGGACTTGCTTGCTTTGGGGACTACAGTGGCAATGAAGAAGACCATCGTTATTCCAAGGAATTTAGTGACACGTTTTGACTTCTCCTTCATATTGAGAAAAGTCTATAAATTTAAAGCTCGCTCACAGCTAGACTGCTTTTTTGCTTGCTGAATAAAGGGGGGGGGCGGCTGAAATCTTCACGTACCTTCAAAGCTTTTTTTTCGCTGTGAAAGTCTCAGACTTCCAGTTCCTATCCCAGAATCATGGGTTTAAAAAAAAGATTCTTCTTTTCCTGGAGTTTCTGAAGTTTGATGCAGTTCAGTGGTGAAAAAAAAAGAGTAAGATCCTGCTTAGGCAGGAAAAATGAAATAGATGCAGGAAGAAAAATCAGGTCTGGTTCCAAGCCGGGAGAAAGATGCTGGAAATGAAATGTGTAAAGTCGCGTGCTTCACATAGAGACGGACACAGAGCTGGGGTAAAGATGAGTTTATTCTGAACAGAACGAACTGGAGAAACAGGGGAGCCTGGCATCTATTTGTACCTGCCCAGGTGGATGGCATCCAATCAGTTCAAACCTGGGCTTCCCGCCAGTGCAGGTGACAATGGGTGTAGATCCTGGCTTCCCACCAGGCTGGCCATGCCTGGGGCTGTCAACAGCTTAAGTCATTAGGCTTATCCTGAGTGAGCAGTCATCGCCCGGAGCTGTCCAACCCCTCTGCTGATCTGCACCATCAGCCTCCTGCAGTGCTGTCCTTTGTGTATGCTGGGAGGCATACACTGCAAAATGGAGGCTGCTTAGGAAAGAAAGTCTCTGTTTATTGCTTCAGTGTGCCTTTTTTTGTACTCCAATTACGGTGGCCTGACTCCCATTGTGGCTGGGAGGTCCTGTCCAGTCCTTGGATCTGAACGTAGAGTTTAGGAGTCTTTGTTTTTCTAATCCCATCAGCTCCAAACCTCTGCAGGAGTTGTGACTAAAGGAATTTTGTTTATGAATAGGGTGGCCCCAGCCTTTCTGAATGGTTTACAACGTCTCCGTTCTTGAAGATTAGCCTCTTCAGGTTTCTGCTTGAAGCAGTAAGACTGAGGCTGTTTCTTGCCTTTAAGACAGGGGTCTTCAAACTTGGCCCTTTTATGACTTGCGGACTTCAACTCCCAGAATTCCTTAGCCAGGCATGCTGGCTGAGGAACTCTGGGAGTTGAAGTCCACAAGTCATAAAAGGGCCAAGTTTGAAGACCCCTGCTTTAAGAAGATGTCTCTCCTCATCTCCTTTAGGGGACATATTCTGCCTCTTTCTAATATTCCCCAAAATATTTCGTTCTTTCTCTGGGAGAGGAGAGGTTCCCAAACTGGTTAAGGCAGTAGGTGGATCAACACTAGAAACTGCAAGAGTGATCTTGGTGTTCTAGAGCGGATCATCGCTTAAGTGGGAGCCAGCCCTGAGCTGCAGCTGCCAAAAAAAGCCAACACAGTGCTAGGCTGCATTAACAGAGGAACAGAATCGAGATCACGTAAAGTGTTAATACCGTTTTCCAAGGCCTTGGTAAGGCCACACTTGGAATGCTGCATCCAATTTTGGTCACCATGATGTAAAAGAGATGTTGAGACTCTAGAAAGAGTTCAGAGAAGACCAACAAAGAGGATCAGGGGACTGAAGGCTAAAACATATAAAGAACAGTTGCTGGAATTGGGTATGTCTAGTTTAATGAAGAGAAGGACGAGGGGGGACAGGATAGCAGTGTTTCAGTATCTCAGGGGCTGCCCCAAAGAAGAGGGAGTCAAGCTGTTCTCCAAAGGACCAGAAGGCAGGACAAGAAGCAACGGATGGAAACTAATCAAGGAGAGAAGCAACCTAGAACTAAGGAGGAATTTCATGACAGTCAGAACAATTGACCAGTGGAACTACCTGCCTCCAGAAGCTGTGAATGCTCCAAGACTGGAAGTTTTTAAGAAGAGACTGGACAGCAAATTTGTCTGAAATGGTACAGGGTTTCCTGCTAGAGTAGGGGGTTGGAGTAGAAGACCTCCAAGGTCCCTTCCAACTCTATTATTCTGTTAAAGAAGAAGATGCAATGCCTTTACAAGGCCTTGGTGAGGCCACACATGGAATACTGCATCCAGTTTTGGTCGCCACGATGTGAAAAAGATGTTGAGACTCTGGAAGCCCTGCAGAGGAGAGCAACAAAGATGATCAGGGGTCTGGGGGCTTAATCATAGGATGAAATGGTTGAGGAGCACCAGGTAGGGAGGTCTAGCTATCAAAGAGATGGATTGGGAGACGTGGCAGCTGTCTTCCAATACTTGAGGGCTGTCACAGAGGAAAAAGGGGGTTGACTTATTCTCCAAAGTGCCAAAGGGCAGGATAAGAAGTAATAGGTGGAAGCTCGTCAAAGAGAGATCCAGTCTGGAAGTGAGGACAAATTTCTTGATGGTGAGGACAAGTAATCAGCAGAACGACTTGTCTCTGAAAGTTGTAGCTGTTCCATCATTGGAGCTTTGCAAAAAAGTAAACTGGATAACCGTCTGCCTTGGATGAAATAAGGTCTCCTGCCTTGAGCAAGAATTGGATTAACACTGGGGTCCCCAACCCCTTGTTTGTGGACCGGTACTGGGCTGTGGCACGCCAGCAACCGGTCCGCACAAACAAGCAAAGCCCCATCCGTGGGATGCAGGCAGCACACAAAACCACACACCCTCCGGTCCGCGGAAAAACCTCTCTCCACGGAACCGGTCCCTGGCGCCCAAAAGGTTGGGGACCTCTCAACTAGGAGGTCTCTCCCAACCCTATGCTTCTATGTTCTAAAAAAGCCATTATCATCATCATCATCATCATAACAACAACAACAACAACAAAAGCGAAGATACAAAAAACTACTGACAATCCAAATTGCCGACTTTGCAACGACAAAGTTGAAACTGTTTCACATTTAATATGTGAGTGCAGCAAAATCGCGCAAACTGATTACAAAGCTAGACATGACCGGGTTGCTAAACTAATCCACTGGGCATTGTGTAAAAAATACAACTTGCCTGTGTCCGAAAAGTCGTGGGAACATAGGGTGGAAAAAGTTGTCGAGAATGAGAGGGTGAAGATCTTGTGGGACTTCCGAATACAGACAGATCGCCATTTGGAACACAACACGCCAGATATCGCAGTCGTAGAGAACCGAAGGGTACAGTTGATTGATATCGCTGTACCAGGAGATGCCAGAGTCGAAGAAAAAGAACTGGGAAAAATTACGAAATACCGCGACCTGGCCATCGAAACTGCGCGATTATGGATGAAACGTGTAACGGTGACACCCATTGTCATCGGGGCACTGGGAACTATGTCCAAACACTTTGCAAAACACATCAAGAAATTGCAGCTTCCTGCAATAACTCCAGCAAAGCTACAAAAAACTGTGCTACTCGGAACATCTTACATTTTAAGGAGATACCTGGTTGATACCTAGGATGCTGGCAGCAACCCGTGTCAACCCATTAGTGCCACTCAATTTGAGTGTTCAGTTGACTGAGTTTCATGTTTTATGAATAAAAGTTTTATAATAATAATAATAATGTTGGAAGGGACTTTGGAGGTCATCTAATCCAACCCCCTGCTCAGGCAGGAAACCCTACACCATTTCAGACAAATGGCTGTCCAGTCTCTTCTTAAAAACTTCCAGTGTTGGAGCATTCACAGCTTCTGGCGACAGGTTGTTCCACTGGTTAATTGTTCTAATTGTCAGGAAATTTCTCCTTAGTTCCAGGTTGCTTCTCTCCTTGGTTAGTTTCCATCCGTGGCTTCTTGTCCTGCCTTCGGGGGCTTTGGAGAACAGCTTGACTGCCTCTTCTTTGGGGCAGCCCCTGAGATACCTGAACGCTGCTATCACGTCACCCCTCGACCTTCTCTTCGTTAAACTAGACAGACCCAATTCCAGCAACCATTCTTTATATGTTTTAGCCTCCAGTCCCCTGATCATCTTTGTTGGTCTTCTCTGCCCTCTTTCCAGAGTCCCAACATCTTTTTTTTACATTGTGGTAACCAAAACTGGATGCAGGATTCCAAGTGTGGCAAAGTCTGGTGAAGTCTGTAACAAAAATGACGACATACTTTCGGCAATGATCTGCTATCGTTCTTGTTCTTCTTTTTCAGCCCCATCTTTACCAGTGCTCTAGCTTCGCTCTTCAGCAAATGGGACCTTCCAGTTTTCACGCTGCCTTTCAATTTGGCTCTGAGCCTGTTTCTAGGGGCCACTGGCCATTATAATCCTTTCTTCCCGACGACGCTGATAGAACCGACCACCGTTTTGCCAAACAACTCTTGGTCTGACGTTCAAGTGACTATGGTAAGGTGATACCAAGCAGGTACCCCTTTGTTGTGGGGGTCTTTGATGCGGGGAGGGGGGGAATCTCCAAAGGAAGAAGCTTCACATCAGTGTGGATACCATGTGTGCATTGACCTGGATGCTCTGGTTGCTGCGATGCCTCTCTTACCGGCATCGTGTGAAAAGCTGGCATTGTATAGAATGCCTAGGAAAGCCATAGAATGCGTGACGTTTTGGGGCAACGTGTTGTGGGAAGAATCCAGAGAGAGAAATATTTCTGGAAATATTAAAAAGGCAGAATGTTATATTTCCCCAAAGGATTTTAAAGGCAGAAACCAACATCCGCCCCACCAAGTCTCTCTCTGCCCCAAACAGAAACCAGATCTGCAGAAATGCAGATGTGAAAATCTTGTCAGAAAGATTGGAGTCAGGAAGCTGGGATTAGAAAGACAAAGATCCCTAGAATCAACAATCCCTCACACCAAACATCCAACAGTCATCAGCCACAGCCCCAGGGAAGCAGGATATGACCTTTGAGACATAATAGGATTAACCCACCACCATCAGAATACCAGAAAGGCAGACTCAGGCTCAGGTCAAAGTTCATGCCACAGGAAGAACTCCCAACAAAAGGCTCCAGAGGGTATAAAAACCCACTCCCTACATGTGCTCACTCTCTTTTCTTCCAGAGCCATCTTCCTGTCTGGCTCTCCTCTTCAATAAACTGCAACCTTTTTTTCTAAAGCAGTCCCCATGTTGTTTATTCCCGGCTTGGACTGGACCCTGAGGAAGATTTTTCCTCCAACAATTTGAAATCTGTGTTATTTTAAAATGCTGTGTAGTTTCCCTAGGCATTCTCTTATAATATCTAGGCATTATGCAGAAGGACGAGAACTATTTAGGCCAAGTATGAAAAGAGAGTCATGAATAGGCTTAGGGATGTGGTTGGGGTTAGGTTTTGGATTAGGGTTAGAATTGTGGATTAAAGTCAGGCCTGTGCTGCTTTCGGCAGCACAAGGACTCTAAACTCAACCTCCTCTTGACAACTTGACAACTCTTGACACCACATCGGATGACCAACAGCAAGCTGAATTGACTTGCTTAATGTGTTGATGAATGCATTGTTGGAAGAACATAAAGGACCAGATATGGGACAAATGTAACAGAATATAACAGAATAACAGTGTTGGAAGGGACCTTGGGGGTCATCTAGTCCAACCCCCTGCTCAGGCAGGAAACCCTGTACCATTTCAGACAAATGGCTGTCTAGTCTCTTCTTAAAAAAAACTTCCAGTGTTGGAGCATTCACATCTACTGGAGGCAGGTTGTTCCACTGGTTAATTGTTCTCACCGTCAGGAAGTTTCTCCTTAGTTCTAGGTTGCTTCTCTCCTTGATTAGTTTCCATCCATTGCGTCTTGTCCTGCCTTCAGGCGCTTTGGAGAAGAGCTTGACTCCCTCTTTTGGGGGGCAACCCCTGAGGTATTGGAAGACTGCTATCCTGTCACCCCTCGTCCTTCTCTTCATTAATAATCCCACTCACTCTGTATAACAAAGTATAACAAACTTTGACATCTTTGAAGACCATTATCCCAGAAAGCATCAGCACCAATTTCTCTTTAGAACAGAGAACGACAGAGTTGGAAGGGACCTTCGAGGTCATCTAGTCCAACCCCCTGCAGGGGCAAAAGGCCCTATACCATTTCAGACAAATGTCTTCTTGAAAACCTCGACTGCTGAAGCACCCACAGCTTCTGGAGGCAAGTCGTTCCACTGATTTAATTGTTCTCACTTTCAAGAAATTCCTCCTTAGTTCCAGGTTGCTTCTCTCCTTGATGACTTCCCATCCATTGCTTCTTGTCCTGCCTTCAAGCGCTTTGGAGAACAGCTTGACTGCCTCTTCTTTGGGGCAGCCCTTGAGATACTGGAACACCGCTATCATGTCCCCCCTCGCCCTTCTCTTCATTAAACTAGACATACCCAGCAAATGTTCCTTGTATGTTTTAGCCTCCAGTCCCCCGATCATCTTTGTTGCTCTTCTCTGCACTCTTTCTAGAGTCTCAACATCTTTTTAATGTCTTTATTATTATCTTGAAAAAAGTATCCCCGAAGGCATCAAGTCAGCAGAACGTCTGATTCTTCCTTACAGTTGCTTTTTCTAAGGATTGGGTGAATTTACTGTGTGACAGAATGCAAATTATGATGGTTGTCGCCTACCCAGCCGCAGTCCAGCCCACTCGAAGCCAAATAAATATAGGAGTCACCAAATAACCGTGTCATGAAAACAGTTTTTCCTGCACTTTAACCCACAAAAAAGTTGCTTGTTATTCGTGACAACGTTAAAAACCATAGAACAGTACGTTGGAAAGCTGCCTCTCTCTGGGCTAGGTTGGGAAATATTATTATAGCACTTGGCTTTTATAGACGGTGTAAACGGCCTAGAACCATATCACCCGAATTGGGCATAATTAAGATGTTATAACATACTATCTATCTATCCGTATATTATAGTCTACTTTCTGACTTCTAAGAATTGTGGAAACTTTGATCTCTTGGGGAAAAGCACAATAACCGCAATAACAATAAATGTCTACAGACCAAAAGCTCTGACACCTTCTTCCTTTGGACCATTGATTATATGTATTTATTTTTATTGGATTGTAAAACGGTTGCCTTGTATTTTCGAACAGTTGCATGACCACCCATCTTCAAACGGCCCTGGGTGTCTCACAACAATAAAAATATGAAAAGTATAAAAACATAAAAGACTGAAGGTCAGTGCCCTGATCAATCTCTCAGGGTAGAATAGAATAGAATAGAAAATATGGAATAGAATAGAATAGAATAGAATAGAATAGAATAGAATAGAATAGAATAGAATAGAATAGAATAGAATAGAATAGAATAGAATAGAACAGAACAGAACAGAACAGAACAGAACAGAATAGAATAGAATAGAACAGAACAGAACAGAATAGAATAGAAAATACGGAATAGAATAGAATAGAACAGAACAGAACAGAACAGAACAGAACTGAACAGAACAGAACAGAACAGAACAGAACAGAACAGAACAGAATAGAATAGAATAGAATAGAATAGAATAGAATAGAATAGAATAGAATAGAATAGAAAATATGGAATGGAATAGAATAGAATAGAATAGAATAGAATAGAATAGAATAGAATAGAATAGAATAGAATAGAATAGAATAGAATAGAATAGAATAGAATAGAATAGAATAGAATAGAATAGAATGGAATGGAATGGAATAGAATAGAATAGAATGGAATGGAATGGAATGGAATGGAATGGAATGGAATGGAACGGAATAGAACGGAACAGAACAGAACAGAACGGAACGGAACGGAACGGAACAGAACAGAACAGAACAGAACAGAACAGAACAGAATAGAATAGAATAGAATAGAATAGAATAGAATAGAATAGAGCTGGAAGGGACCTTGGAGGTCTTCTAGTCCAGCCCCCTGCTCAAGCTCCAACACCGGAAGTTTTAAAGAAGAGATTCAGACAACCATTTGTCTGAAATGGTATAGGGTTTCCTGTCTGAGCAGGGGGTTGGACTAGATCACCTCCAAGGTCCCTTCCAATTGTTGTTGTTGTTGTTGTTGTTATTTAAGCATCTTGGGTGAACCTGGTTTCTGAGTACTGGACAAATTGCTAGAATAAAACATTAAACTAAGGATAAGGCTAGACCAAGGGTAGGCAACCTCGGCTCTTTTATGACTCATGGACTTCAACTCCCAGAATTCCTAGACTGACACTTCATAAAAAAAGAAGTCCTAAGGCACGGTTTGCTTGCAAATAGGAACTGGGGTTTATAACCTTTTAGATTCCCTCTTTGATTAATGTTGCAAAAAGGTTATAATATCTCTAAAGTTATGTTTAAGATGTATGGACTGCAAATCCCAGAATCCTGGGGGTTTAGGGAACAGAAGTCCACGCATCTTAAAGGCATCAGCATTAAGGTACACTGTTCTAAACTGTCGCATCTGAAGTTCTGGTTCCATACACTCATCCTTCACCGTACCAGAATACCCGTTGGGTGTGTTGTTGTTGCTGTTTTGGCCGTTACACAATTCCAGTGTGGATTGTGTTATTTATGGGCTTGGTCACCAGCCAGGAACTGTTCATTCCTCCCTATTTCATCTTGATTACACCTGAAAACATGCTGTAGGTTGTTTTTGCAGCTGGGAGAAAAAAGAGCATGGGTTTGCAAATCATAAGAAGTTGTATCCCAGATCTGTGTCACCATAAAAAATAGTAAAAAAGAAAAAGCTATGCTAAAAATCAGAAGCCCTTTTTCTGAACCACACGTTTTTTTAAAAGCAAAATGGTGGGGGTTTTTTTACTTGCTGTTCACCAATGCTTCCGCTTTTTAATATATATATATATATATATTAAACTGAGTGGCTGTACATTCCGGCATCCCGGGACATTCAAAATGTTCCATCGCTTTCTATGGGGGGTGAGCTCTTACCCCCCGTGGATAGGGCTCGCAACTTGGGAGTCCTCCTAGATTCACGGCTTACCCTGGAAGATCATATAGTGGCCGTGACTAGGGGGGCTTTCGCCCAGGTTCGCCTGGTGCGCCAGTTGCGGCCCTATCTGAACCGGGATGCCCTGTGTACGGTCACTCATGCGCTCGTGACCTCTCGCCTTGACTACTGTAATGCTCTCTACATGGGGCTTCCCTTGAAGACCACTCGGAGGCTCCAACTGGTACAGAATGCGGCCGCGAGAGTTGTCTTGGGAGTTTCCCGGTACTCCCATGTTACACCTTTGCTCCGCGAGCTGCATTGGTTACCAGTTGTCTTCCGGATGAGGTTCAAGGTCTTGGTTATGATCTTTAAGTCCTTACATGGCATGGGTCCGGGATACCTCGAGGACCACCTGCTGCCGGCGTCAACTCCCCTCCGCCCTGTGCGTGCCCACAGAGAGGGCCTCCTCAGGGTGCCTCCGGTCAGGGAATGCCGACTGGTGGCCCCCAGGGGGAGGGCCTTCTCTGTGGGTGCTCCGGCATTATGGAACCAACTGCCGGTTGAGCTCCGGATGGCATCGGACCTCCGATCCTTCCGTCGCGGGTTGAAGACCCACTTGTTTGAGTTAGCTGGTCTGGCCTGATGGGGAATATGGGTTTTTAATTGGTTTTTATTATTCTATTATTGCTGTATTTTAATTGGGCATGGTTTAATTCTCTTTTAATTTTTGTATAGCTATTTATATATGCCCTGTGAACCGCCCTGAGTCCCTAGGGAGAAGGGCGGTATAGAAATCAAATAAATGAATGAAATGAAATGAAATTTAATCGGAAAAAGTGCTCACAGGACGTTGGTTTATTGTTACTTGCTAAAGATTTGCACAACCCTTCTTGAATGTTTTACACATTGAGAACAACAAACGTCTGAGATATATAAGGACAATGAGCTAGAATTAAGGGATATATATATATCCAGTGTCTTCTTAAAAACCTCAAGCGATGAAGCTCACAACATCTTGGTGGAGCAGTGGGCTAATGCCTCCTTAAGTAACACCAGCTGCCTGCAATTAGTGCAGGTTCGAGTCCCACCAGGCTCAAGGTTGACTCAGCCTTCCATCCTTCCCAGGTAGGTAAAATGAGGACCCAGATTGTTGGGGGCAATAAGCTGACTTTGTAATAATGCCGCTTGGGGGGTGTATGAAAGCCCTAATAAGCAGGCATATACATAGAATGAAGGCTACTGCTAAGCTTGTAAGCCGCCCTGAGTCTTCGGAGAAGGGCGGGATATAAATGGAATTAAAATAAAAAATAAAAATAAATAAAAATAAATCTGCTGCAACCGTTGTAAAGGCGAGGACCGGTAAGCCAACTTTTTTCAGCGCTGTTGTAACTTTGAACAGTCACTAAACAAGTCAAGGTTTTAAGTTGACAACTACATGTATGGGAAAAGCAGTTTATTTCATCTGGGAGTAAATTTAGCTGGTAGCCACCTTGAGTGTCTCAAAACACTGTGGAAAATTCACAGCCTTAGACCTTGATTCCCCCATAGGTTTGGGAAATAACACCCCTCTTTTCCAGAGGTACTTATGCAAGAGTAGCAAGTTATTAGAAATGTTTTTTGTATTCTTTTTTTAAAAAATATATTTTATTGGGTTTTTTTTAACATAAACAGCTTAATATTTGATAAACAGCTTGTTGCCTGGGCTTATATTTGCAAAGTAATCACTAACGATCAGTTTCTATATTCCAAAGTGCACGTTATAGCTTTGCTTGATTTTCTCTTCTTCCCATAATATTCTCTTTGCCAACCTTGAATTGATACAATTCTTATTAGTTTAGTAAGATTTTTCTTAAATTTCTACCGACAGTAATCCCATCAGTACCATGCTTTTTTTCTGTCTGATCATCTTGGTTGCCTCATCATAAATCCTGTTTACAATTCTTATTTAAATTTGTTTTCCCTACAATGTTCAAATCATTCTAACTGGTTAAGGGTTTTATAATAACAATAACAATAACAATAACAATAACAAGAAGAAGAAGAAGAAGAAGAAGAAGAAGAAGAAGAAGAAGAAGAAGAAGAAGAAGAAGAAGAAGAAGAAGAAGAAGAAGAAGAAGAAGAAGAAGAAGAAGTTGTTGTTGGAAGGGACCTTGGAGGTCATCTAGTCCAACCCCCTGCTCAGGCAGGAAACCCTATACCATTTCTCAAGGTTAATTCCATTTTAAGTATTTAGATCTATTTTCCTTGTACAGGCCATCCCAAAACTTTTACATTTCTCATGCCTTTTTTTAAAAAAAAATGTGATTTGAAATATTTCTTTGGATTCTTCTCTCGGCAAGAGCTTCAAAAGCAAATGCCAACCACAATAATAATACTAACAATAATACTAACCACAATAAGAATTGTATTGGCCTAGTGTGGAAAAATGTCTACAGAAGAAGAGAGGATATATTGGAAGGTGTAATATTAGACTGAGTTTGAAGAAGCTTATATGTACCACGGAATTACTCATGGACTCAGTCATCACGTTGCTTATTAAGCACTTGATTGTAAAAATAGAAAATTAATAAAATATTTTTTTTTAAAAAAAAGCAAATGCCAGGGTCACTTGGCAAGAACATTCCCTGATGACTTAGCCAAAGCAATAATGAGTTTTCGTCTGTCAAGCCAAAAAGAGACTCCGGCAGGAATAATTTGATTTAATTAAAGAATAAGATCTTTGTTTCCATGTTCAGGCAGCTCAGACGCAGAACCAGGCAGCCTGACATTAGCCCCTTGTTCAAAGGGACGGGAAGAGCCATGTCAACTTCTGGGTTGGGTTCATCAAACAAAAGAGTAGTTTATGCTTTTCTGGACCAGATCCAGCCAGGGTTCAATTAAAGGAGAAGCTACCACTCAAGGCTACTTCTTGACAGGTAACCAAAATGACCATTGCTGGTGTAGAAGAAGTCCCAGACAGAAAAATGTGTTTAGAATGCCCTTGCTTAAGTCCCAAACACGGGATAAATCTTATTTCCTGTTTCAGCCTAACCCAAGGCCATCTACAGGTAGTAGCCACAGCAGTGGCAGCTCATATTTGTGTAATTTTTTTTTTTGCTTGCTAAAAAAGAATAAAGGGAGACAGATATGATCATTTCAAACTTATTCATTCTCATCAGTCAGACATACCCTTCTGAGATTCAAACCTGGGCCGATTGCATCTTAAGCAGTTGTTTTAACCCCTAGGCCACAGGCTCTCTCTCTCTCTCTTTGTTAGCTGAGAAGCAAGGGAGATATGTGTTAAATGTTTGTTAAGTATTTAGAATGCACTTGCTTAAGTCCAAACACGGGATAAATCTTATTTCCTGTTTCAGCCTAACCCAAGGCCATCTACAGGTAGTAGCCACAGCAGTGGCAGCTCATATTTGTGTAATTTTTTTTTTGCTTGCTAAAAAAGAATAAAGGGAGACAGATATGATCATTTCAAACGTATTCGTTCTCATCAGTCAGCCATACCCTTCTCAGATTCGAACCTGGGCCGATTGCACCTTAGGCAATTGTTCTAACCTTTAGGCCACTGGCTCTTTCTCTCTTTGCTAGCTGAGAAGCAAGGGAGATATGTGTTAAGTGTTTGTTAAGTATTTAGAATGCACTTGCTTAAGTCTCAAACATATCTGTCTCCCTTTATTCTTTGTTAGCAAGCCACACGTGTGTGTGTGTGTGTGTGTGTGTGTGAAATGTTTGTTAAGCATTCAGAATACACTTGCTTGGTCCCAGACACAGGACAAATCTTATTTCCTGTTTCAGCCTAGTCCAAGGCCATCTACAGGCAGTAGCCACAGCAGTGGCAGCTCATATTTGCGTAAATTTTTTGGCTTGCTAACAAAAAATATATATGTGATGGTTGCAGTGTTCCCGGAGGTCACGTGAGAACAGAACAGAGTAGAGCTGGAAGGGACCTTGGAGGTCTTCTAGTCCAGCCCTCTGCTCAAGCAGAAGAACCTATAACATCTCAGACAAGTGACTGTCTAGCCTCTTCTTAAAAACCTCCAGGGATGGAACACCCACAATTTCTGGTGGCAGGCTGTTCCACTGGTTGATTTTCCTCCCTGTCAGGA
The DNA here is from genome assembly GCF_947247035.1 of Vipera ursinii. Lineage (NCBI taxonomy): Eukaryota > Metazoa > Chordata > Lepidosauria > Squamata > Viperidae > Vipera > Vipera ursinii. The sequence continues at coordinate 286,728,712 of NC_139513.1, read as the reverse complement.
AGTTTCTCCTTAATTCCAGGTTGCTTCTCTCCTTGATCAGTTTCCAAGCATTGTTTCTCGTCCTTCCCTCTGGTGCTTTGGAGAATAGTTTGACCCCCTCTTCCTTGTGGCAGCCCCTCAAGTACTGGAACTCTGCTATCATGTCCCCCCAATTTCTTCTTTACTTTAGACTAGCCAGACCCAGGTCCCGCAGCCGTTCTTCGTATATTTTGGTCTCCAGGCCTTGGATCCTCTTAGTTGCTCTTCTCTGCACTTTTTACAAACTCTCAACATCTTTTTTGTGATATGGTGACCAAAATTGGCTGCCCTATTCCAGGTGTGGCCTCACCAGGGTTTTATAAAGCGGGACTAATACTTCACGTGATCTTGATTCTGTGCCTCTGTTTATGCAACCCAGGATTGTATTAGCTTTTTTAATTTAATTTTATTTAATTTATTAATATTTCTATACCGCCCTTCTCCCGAAGGACTCAGGGCGGTGTACAGGGCAAGAATAAAACACAAAGCTACAAAAATTAAAAAGTAATTAAATACATGCCCATAAAAAACAATAAGTACATTAATAAAACCCCAATAAAATGATAATAAAAAACCCCACCAATCCCCCCTCAGGCCAGGCCAGCTTGTTCGAACAAGTATGTTTTCAGATCGCGGCGAAAGGAGCGAAGATTGGGCGCCGTCCGGAGCTCAACCAGTAACTGATTCCAAAGCTCCGGAGCGCCCACAGAGAAGGATCTCCCCCTGGGGGCCACCAGTCGACATTCTCTGACCGGAGGCACCCTGAGGAGGCCCTCTCTGTGGGAACGCACAGGGCGGAGGGAAGTTGACGCCGGCAGCAGGTGTTCCCTAAGGTACTCCGGACCCCTGCCATGTAGGGCTTTAAACACCATTACTAGCACCTTGAATCTCACCCGGAAGACAACTGGCAACCAATGCAGCTCACGGAGCAGAGGTGTGACATGGGAGTATCGGGAAACTCCCAACACAACTCTCGCTGCTGCATTCTGTGCCAGTTGGAGCTTCCGGGTGGTCCTCAAGGGCAGCCCCATGTAGAGAGCGTTGCAGTAGTCTAGTCGAGAGGTCACGAGCGCGTGAGTGACTGTGCATAGATCATCCCGGCTTAGATAGGGCCGCAACTGGCGCACCAGGCGAACCTGGGCGAAAGCCCCCCTAGTCACAGCTCCTATGTGGTCTTCCAGGGTGAGCCGTGAATCTAGGAGGACTCCCAAGTTGCGAGCCCTATCTACGGGGGGTAATAATTCGCCCCCCATAGCGAGAGGTGGAATGTCCGAATAAACCCGGGATGAAGGTATGCAAAGCCACTCGGTCTTGTCGGGGTTGAGTTGAAGTCTGTTCCTCCCCATCCAGACCCGAACCGCCTCCATGCAATGGGACATCACGGTGAGGGCATCACTGGGGTGGTTTGGGGTCGAAAAGAAAAGCTGGGTATCATCAGCATACTGATGATACCCAACTCCAAAACCACGAATGATCTCACCCAGCGGTTTCATATAGATGTTGAACAGGAGAGGCGAGAGGACCGACCCCTGAGGAACTCCACAAATGAGAGACCTCACAGTCAACCTCTGCCCTCCTGCCAACACCGACTGCGAGCGTCCCTGGAGATAGGAGGAGAACCACTGAAGAACTGTGCCTCCCACTCCCAATCCCCTGAGACGCCGCAGCAAGATACCATGGTCGATGGTATCGAAAGCCGCCGAGAGGTCTAATAGGACTAGGACAGAGGAATGCCCCCTGTCCCGAGCCCTCCAGAGATCATTCACCAGCGCGACCAATGCCATCTCCGTGCTGTACCCGGGCCTGAAACCCAATTGGTACGGGTCTAGATAATCCGCTTCATCCAGGACCAGAGGGAGCTGATGTGCCACCACACTCTCAACAACCTTCGCAAGAAAGCGAAGGTTGGAGACTGGACGAAAGTTGTTCAAAACAGCTGGGTCCAAGGCAGGCTTCTTGAGGAGAGGCCTCACCACCGCCTCTTTCAAGACGGTGGGGAAATTACCCTCACTCAAAGAAGCCGATATAACTGCCTGGAACCAGCTGCGTGTCCTCTCCCGGGCTGCATAGACCAGCCAGGAAGGGCACGGGTCCAATAAACATGTGGTGGTGCTCAGCCTCCCCATGATCCTGTCCACTTCCTCTGGAGTCACAGAATCAAACTCCTCCCAGGTGATATCGACAAGACCACCCGTGTCCTGCTTGACAGACTCTGCCCAGTCAGAGTCCAGACCGGTCCGAATCCGAGCGATTTTGTCCGACAAATGCTGGTTAAACTCCTCGGCACGACCTTGCAAGGGATCCTCCCTCACCTCCTGATTCAGGAGGGAGCGAGTCACCCTAAACAGGGCAGCCGGGCGATAAGGGTGGCGAAGTGGTTAGACCTCGCCTCCCTTATCGCAGCGAGATAAGACCTAGTATAGGTTCTTAGTCGCAATCGATCGGATTCGGATCGGCTGGATCTCCAACCGCTCTCTAGGCCCTGTCTCTGACGCTTCATCTCCTGGAGCTCCACGGAGAACCATTGGGCTCGACGGGATCTGCACCGGGTCAGGGACTGCAGGGGTACAACTCGGTCAAGAGCCTCAGTGGCTGCCCTTTCCCAGGCTTCCACTAAGGCGTCTGCCGAGCTGTGAGCAAGGGAGGCAGGTGGGGACCCCAGTGCAGCCTGGAACCTCTGGGGATCCATTAAGCGTCTGGGGCGGTACCATTTGATAGGTTCCACACACCCACGGCGGGGGGTGGCAAAACGGAAGACCAGCCGCAGGAGATGATGATCGGTCCATGACAGGGGCATAACAATTGGGGAGCCCCCACCAAGATCATCTAACCACCGTCCAGATAAGAAAACTAGGTCAAGGGTGTGGCCTCCCTCATGAGTCGGTCCCGAAATTACTTGCGTCAGGTCCATGGCCGTCATGGAAGCCATGAACTCCCGAGCCAACTCAGATGATCCTCCCAGAGATGGTAGATTGAAGTCCCCCAAAACTATAAGTTTCTGGAACTCAATCACCAACCCAGAGAGGACATCGAGAAGCTCAGGCAGGGCTGCTGCTGCATGACTAGGCGAAAGGTACAACAGCAGCAAGCCCAACTGCGCACCAGGGCCGCATCTCAAAAAGAGAGACTCACACCTATCTGGGGAACGGTGGCCTCCCGTGGGCACAAGGTCTCCCTCATAACAACAGCCACTCCCCCACCCCTACCCTGAGCCCGAGGCCGGTGTAGCACCCGGAAACCTGGTGGGCAAAGATCAACCAGAGGAATACCGCCCTCTGGGCCCAACCAAGTTTCTGTGATGCAAGCCAGGTCCGCCTGCTCACCCTCGACCAAGTCATGGACGAGAGGAACTTTATTAACGACAGACCTGGCATTTTGGCTGCTGCTGCACACGGCTGGCTCATGGTCAAGCGATCGTCCACTATAATGGAAGTCCTTTTGATACACCCTTCAACCCCTTCCTTTGAATGCTTGTTCCACAGCTCCTGAGGTCTATCCCAGTAGGAATCGGGCAGGTCTATGGTTGCGATAACCCTTGGACTGGTGGCATCATCATGCTGGCTCTTTTCCTTTCATCCCCGCTCATCTTCAGCCATGCTGTAATTGGCTCAGCGGTTGGAATACCTGCAGGTATGACAGACGGCATTATATTATTCTGCCTAGCAACTTTCTCCGAGATCCCAAACTTGTCGGTCCCAGAATTCTTACTGTCCATGTTGGTGGGATCTTCTGAGAAAAAGATCTCCACAATTCCAGTATCTCAAGAGCTTCGTGTTGAGGCAGTGTTCTGTGGTGCCATGCATGGACCAAACTCTGGGATCTAGCATTTATTGATCGTAAGATTTATTTGCAAAGGTTGGACAGATTTTGATGGCTGGGCATGACACTTAACCTTTGACAGGGAAGGTGTGAGCTAGTGATCCAAACCAAACAAGGCTGGCTGAGGAATTCTGGGAGTTGAAGTCCACAAGACATAAGAGTTGAAGAGCCCTGCTCTACGGGATCATGTCCCAAAGGCGGTTTTCCAAAAGACAACTGGATGTTCTTTTTTTTTTCCTTGAAAATGTTTTAGTTCTCATCCAAGGAGCTTCTTCAGTTCTCTTGGATGAGAAGCAAAATGTTTTCAAGGAAAAAGCCGAGCAAGTCCAGTTGCCTTTTGGAAAAAGACACAGACTAGAATAACGGAATTGGAAGGGACAATGGAGGTCTTCTAGTCCAGCCCCACTGCTCAGGCAGGAGACCCTACACCATTTCAGACAAATGCCTGTCCAGTCTCTTCTTAAAAACTTCCAGTGTTGGAGCATTCACAGCATCTGGAGGCAGGTCGTTCCACTGGTTAATTGTTCTAACTGTTAGGAAGTTTCTCCTTAGTTCTAGGTTGCTTCTCTCTTTGGTTAGTCTCCATCCGTTGCTTCTTGTCCTGCCTTCAGGTGCTTTAGAGAATAGCTTGACTCCCTCTTCTTTGTGGCATCCCCCAAATATTGGGAAACGGCTATCATATCTCCCCTAGCCCTTCTTTTCCCTAGATTAGACATACCCAATTCCTGCCTCTTTGGGAATAACCTTGACCTGGATGATTGAGAATCTCCATAGACCTTGATGGGAATCATGTTCCTTTGGGGTTAAAGCTATAGAGGTGGACACCAAGAGGAGAGGTGGACACCAGGAGACCTTTTGGATTTCCATATTCTCTGTGGGTTCAGCAATTTTTTCATCTGCTTTACTTTGTAGCTCTGAGTCTGGCATCCCCTTTGAACAAAATTTATGCCGGCTTGTGGAATTACAACAGCTGTCTCTCCTGCGTTGCCATTGGTGGGATGTTCTACGCCCTCACCTGGCAGACATTTGTGTTGGCAGTCACTTGCGGTGAGTAACCAGGCTCTTTACAGCACTAAAGTTCAGATCGTCCTCGTTTTACGACCGATCCTTTAGTGACCATCGAGAGTTCTGATGGACCTACCATATTTACCACCTGGATTCAAAATTCTGACAGTTCCCTCGTCCTCCCGCACCCATCCACGATCACATGACTGCACTTCAGATCTATGGCAACCAGGCCCCATTGATTGTCATTTGTGCTCACTTAACCACCACAGATTTACTGAATGACTGCAATGGTTCACTTAAGCACACCACCCTCCTTAAAATCGGGGATGGTCACAGTCCTGTCCTACGATGGTGAGCTATTGGTTTGCTTAATGACCACAGCTTTTGCTTAGCACCCATTGATTCACTTGTGATTCCTCACCAGCCTGTGGATCCGGCAGCTGAATCTGAGGGATCAGATGAGGAGGAGGAGGGGCCTGGAGTGACATCAGACTCAGAGGAAGGCTCTGAGGAGCTCCAAGACTTACAGTCTGACGAGGAGCCTGGCCCCTCTACTCGCACTCAGGCTGAGACACAGCTGTGCTGGGAGCCTGAGTTGGACAGCGATGAAGAACAGCTGGGACAAATCCAGGATGCACGAAAGTGCTGGCAAGAGAAGCGAGTAGGACAGAGGAACGTAATGGGGCGGCTCCAAAGGCAGGCATTAGGAAGCCACGCCTTGCCTGAATTATAAAAGGGAAGGTGTGGGAGGGGCTGGTTGCCGAAGGCCACCATTCATGTTGAGGATGGAGTTTTTGTGGACTGTGTTTGTTTGCCTTGGGCATTGACTCAGGTCTGTGAATAATAAAAGGGGTTTGGGGTTTTTTTCTTGTGGTTCCTGCCTGTTACTTGGAAGAGGGGTTTCTCCTTGTGAGCATAACCAGGACTCACATAGGCTGGGACAGAACAACTTGGCTGCCACAAGATTCACTTAACAACCACCACAAAGGAAGGTCATGAAATCCGGACAGTCACACAAGCCCATTTTAGGACGGCTTTGCAGCATCAAGGGAACCGTCGCTTTGCTTAATGGCTGCAGATTTCCCAAAATGGCTGCTGTGATTCACTTAACAATGAGAGGTCATAAAATGGCAGGCACCATTAGGGTCACAATTTGAGGGATACTTCTAGGAACAAAGGATTTGGACGTGTTCACACAACTTGTTAAAGCCAGGTGAACAAATAGAGTTACTTTGTTCACCTCCTTGTCGTGATGCAACCAATAGACCAGGGGTCCCCACCCTGTGGGCTGTGGCCCGCTACCGGTCCATGGCCTGTTGGCCACCGGGCCGTGGGAAGGGCTGGCCAATGTGGGTGCACTCCCCCCCCTCACTCACACTAGCCCCACTGTGAACATTGCATGGTTGCTGGCATCCCCATTTTGTGTCTGTCCATGGGCTCCAGCAGCCCCATTTGCACATGCGTGCAGGCACCAGCACCACCGTGAGTGTCGTGCAGGTGCGCACGGGCCCCATTTGCACATGCGTGCACATGTCCACATGTAAGTTTGCCTGCTTCTCCCTTTCCCTCTGGGCCGCCAACCTGGAAAGTTTAGGGACCTCTGCAATAGACCTGGTTTAGTGGGATGGGCTGCTTCACCCATCCCACAGGTCGCAATAAATGGCTAAACCTCAAACGAGTGAACCCAATTTTGAGCCGGGGGGTTAGATGAATTTTACCACTGGAGAAAGCAATTGTGTTTGAAAGAGTTAGCAGTTAAAGGAAACCAGGCCGACAGAGAACAGGGTGGAGACCCTGCAAGGTGACCCCAGCCGGAGCATAGAACAACTCAAAGAAGTAGTGCAAGATCTGAAGAGGTGGAGAGATCCAGTCCATAGAATGGCCAAGAGTCGGACATGACATAACACCACCATCAACGAACTCTGCCCTGGATTCCCTTTCCTGTTCCAACAGCCAAGTGCTTGGACCCACAACAGGACAACAAAATTCAAGAACAGAAGCGGAGGAAAACAGCTTAGGGAACCAAAGAACGTGATGGGCCTGCTTTAACACAGGGGTCCCCAACCTATGGTCCGTGGCCCAGTACCGGGCCGTGGCCTGTTAGCCACCAGGCTGCGGAAATAACTGGCGAGGACCCCCCACTCGTGGTAGTGCCACCACGTGGGGGCTAGTGGCCCCATTTCACATGCATGGGGGCACTAGCACTGCCACGTCACGTGGGCACTAGTGGCCCGCTTGCACAGGTGCGTGGATGCCAGCGGCCCGTTTGCACGTGTGTGAGCGCCAGCGTGCCACTGTGGATGCGCGCAGCCCACTTGCACATGCGCGCACCCGCTACCACTGCTGCAGTGATAGCGCGCCCGTTTGCGCGCACACATTTCTCTGTTCTTCCTTTTTCCTTCGTGGCCGCCCAGCAGGAACGCCTGGCGAACCCTGCTTTAACGAATGGCTATTTTAATTCATTACATCACTTTTATCGTATTTATTTATTGTACTGGTTCATTTATTTTTTTGGACCTCGGCAGAGGGTCCCAACCCAACAGCCCACTTTACGACTTTTGTGGGAATTCCCTCCCCCCACCGCCAAAAAAATGGCTTTATTTATTCGTATCCCGCCTTTATTATTTTTACAAATAACGCGAGGCGGCAAACCGCCCCAACGTCACCTTACCCCTCCTCTTTTCCCCACAACAACAACCTGGCGAGGTGGGTCGGGCCGAGAGGGAGGGGGAGTGGCCCCAAGTAATAGATCGGAGTCTCTTTCACCACCTGACCCTTAACCCCATGTTATTTCAGAGTCTCCTACAAAAAGTAGCAGCGTGACTTATTTATATTTCTTTTTGCAGCTTTTTTTACCTCCTATGTGGGAGAAGCGATGAGCCGTATCTTTTCCGTGGTATGTTGCTAATCATCTATTTATTAACTATTTATCGTCATCAATTCTTTGTGGGGGGGGAAATGACAGGTGGCTTAAATGGGGGAGGTGTCTGTCTTATTTTAACCTCACAATGTCCCACCTGCAAGGCGTAACTGTTAAGACACATGGTAACCTGTTTAACGACTGCAATGGCTTAGAAGCAAAATTGCAATCGCAAGTTGAGGGCTGCCTGTAATGTGTGTGTTGAGTAAGTCCCGAAGTAAGACAGTGGAAACTAATCAAGGAGAGAAGCAACCTAGAACTAAGGAGAAATTTATTAAGAGTGAGAAGAGTGGAACGACCTGAATAGAATAAGAATAGAATGACAGAGGTGAAAGGGACCTTGTAGGTCATCTAGTCCGACCCCTTGCCTAAGCAGGAGTCCCTACACACCATTTCTGACAGACGGCAGCCCCGTCTCTTCTTGAAAGCCTCTTGGAGATTTTTAAGAAGAGATTGGACAATGATTTGTTTGATGTTGTATAGGATCTCCTGCTTGAGCAGGGGGTTGGACTAGAAGACCTCCAAGGTCCCTTCCAACTCTGTTATTCTGTTATTGTCCACCTGATATTATTGCCAATGCAGAAGGTATCTTCCATTGTTGTTTAATTCCAAAAAGTGTCTAGCACTTTCTACATTTATAACAGGTGTAAAAACGGATGGGGGGGGACGTTGACCACATCTTTGTGGCCACCCTCTTGATTTTGTATAAACTCCCCAAGGACATTTCTGAGATCCCAACGGTGTGTTTTTTTTTTCAAGAGGCAACTGGACTTCCTTGTTTTGCTTTGAAGATGTGTCGCTTCTCCTCCCAGAAGCTTCTTCAGCTCTGACTGGATGGTGGAGGAATGGAAAGATTTATACTCCTTGCAGACAGCCGGTCGTTTGCATTCTTTCAGAGAGTCCTTGAAGCCACCTGGAGGTTGTATCTGTGTCCTCTGGGTCACCTGAGCGGTGCAAATGGGTGTGAAGCCTTCTTGGGACTGCGAGAAGGACCGTGTTGTAGACTGGAGATAGATGATGTCGCGTCCCTCCCCCTCTGTTGAGGGAGGGCTGTTCAATTTTGATCTAGATGGCCTCTTGGACCCCTCGTTCAAACCAGGGGTCTTCTCTGTCCAAAATGTGGACTTTGCTGTCTTCAAAAGGGTAGTCTTTGTCTTTTAATTGCAGATGGACAGCTGACAGCAAAGTCCACATTTTGGACAGAATGGACCGCTGGTTTGAATGAGGGGTCCAAGAGGCCATCTAGGTCAAAATTGAACAGCCCTCCCTCAACACAGGGGGAGGGACACGACATCATCTATCTCCAGTCTACAACTCCATCCTTTCAGCAGTTCCAAGAAGGCTCCACACCCATTTGCACCGCTCAGGTGATCCTGAGGACACAGATAAGCCTCCAAGTGGCCTCAATGATTCTCAGGAAGAGTACTAATGGCCAGATGACTGCAAGGAATATAAATCCTTCCATTTCCTCACCAGTCAGAGCTGAAGAAGCTTCTTGGGATGAAAAGTGAAACATCTTCCAAGCAAAATAAGAAAGTCCACTTGCCTCCTGAAAAAAAAGCTTCTTTGGGACAACCCTGACCTGGATGACAGAGAATCTCCGTAGACACATTTCTGAGATGTTGTTGTTTTTATTCCTTTCCAGTTTGGGCTTCCAGTAGGGACCTGGCCCTTCTGCTTATCTTCACTCACCTTCCTGCTCATAACCACCAACAACGAGGCCATCTTCAAGCTGCCTCTTTCCAAAGTCACCTATCCAGAAGCCAACTGGGCATATTACACGGCGAGGAAGAAACCGTGTCCTGAATCCATTTGTGACAGAGTGTAAATGAGCCAGATCGAAGAATCTGTCTTGCAACTAGACCAAGGGTAGACAACCTTGGCTCTTTTATGACTGGTGGACTTCAAGTCCCAGAATTCCTCAGCCAGCATGGGGGAACTATGGCCCCTTCATGACTTGCGGACTTCAACTCCCAGAATTCCTGTGCCAGAATGAGGGAAACGTTGGCCCCTTCATGACTTGCGGACTTCAATTCCCAGAATTCCTGAGCCAGAATGAGGGAAACTTTGGCCCCTTCATGACTTGCGGACTTCAACTCCCAGAAGTCCTGAGCCAGCATGGGGGAACGATGGTCCTTTTATGACTGGTGGACTTCAACTCCCAGAATTCCTGAGTCAGCATAGGGGAATGATGGTCCCTTTATGACTGGTGGACTTCAACTCCCAGAATTCCTGAGTCAGCATGGGGGAATGATGGTCCCTTTATGACTGGTGGACTTCAACTCCCAGAATTCCTGAGCCAGCATGGGGGAACTATGGCCCCTTGATGACTGGTGGACTTCAACTCCCAGAATTCCTCAGCCAGCATGGGGGAACGATGGTCCTTTTATGACTGGTGGACTTCAACTCCCAGAATTCCTGAGTCAGCATGGCTCAGCTTGGAAACCTCTCCCTTTTCCCTCAGCATGGCTGGCTCAGGAATTCTGGGAGTTGAAGTCCATGAGACATAAAAGAGCCAAGGTTGCCTACCCCTGAGCTAGACAGTCTTCCCAAGGAAAGACGGAACAAACCCTTAGTTTTCAGCGGACAGGTTTTTTTTCTTCTTCTTCTCGATTGTAGTTGCCTTCACTTGGATCAGCCAAGTTCAGCCTTCCAGATGTTCTTCAGTCAGAACTGAGTGTAATACAGTATCTCATTCATCTGGAAAGGAACATAATATAGGTGGGACAATTCAATTTAGACCAGAGGGATCCAAACCTGGCAACTTTAAGATTGGTGGACTTCAACTCCCAGAATTCCTCAGCCGTGTTAAAAAAAAAAGCAAACCCCCCCCCATAAAATCAGACATAACTCGTTTAAAAACTGCCTTGCTTAGCAATGACAAGCCTGGAACCAATTATGGCTGTAGGTTGAAAACTACTTGTAAAGAAGAGAAATGATTATTATTGTTTGCAAACTTAGCTGTTACCTGCAAGCTATGAGTACTTTGAATGAATGAATGAATGAATGAATGAATGAATGAATTAATTAATTAATGAATTAATGAATAATGAATGCTTTATTTGGCCACGCATGGTTAGACACACAATATTCTCTTTATACAAATATTCAGGAAATCAATTGTTGTAAGATAGGTTTACAACATCCTCAAATTCCTGGCAACGTAGAAAGCAGTGAGTCTTGCACACGTTTCATGACCCAACTAGGTAACATCATCAGTGTTAGAAGGGAGAGGGGTTAGCAGAGAAGAGGAGGAGGAGGAGGAGGAGGAAGAGGAGGAGGAGGAGGAGAGGAGGAGGAGGAGGAGGGGAGGAGGGGAGGAGGAGGAGGAGGAGGAGGAGGAGGAGGAGGAGGACTGTGGGATCCTGGGTGCTCTTTGAACCTGGTTTTCTTGCACACATTTTATTACCCAGCTAGGTAATATCATCAGTGCTAGAAGGGAGTGTGGGCTTTGCACTATTTTAAAAGACTAGTGGCTTACCCCAATCCAAGAACTACCAATTCAGACAAACAATCAAGCAGTAAGCAAGCCTAACCAAGGAAGCACAAGAACGCCTCCATCAACACTGGCAGCGCAAACCACTTGTGCACAGAGAACCAACCCCAATCTCTTCTAGCGCGGTGGATGATTGCCTAGTTGGGTCATGAAACATCTGTAAGAAAACAACCCAGCTCAGCAGAGCCCCGAAACCCCGCCCAGACCTCTGCCGGTTGCAATTCTTGGCAGATGCCAGCAAACTGAGCCCTGTTACCTTGTCTCCAAATCACGATTTGTAAACGAGCTTGAATCATAGTTTGAAGAGCAGGGTTCGTTTTGGGTACCTTAGCAATGCAGAGCTGGGGAGAAGCATATTGAAAATGAAGACGGGCAGCCCGAGAGAAGGAACTTTTGTAAGGCCAACTTCATAGTCTACAACTTACTGGAATTATTCTGTGAGGTAAGCAGCATATAGTAGGTCCTGTAAATAAACTCACCTGATGTGTGTGTGTGTGTGTGTGTGTGTTGTAAATAAACTCAATCAAAATTATGTATTGCCTTTACTGTGTTACTACAAGTGCAATGGATGTGTTTTAGGTTTTTATTTTTATTTTTTCTGAATAGCAAATAAACTAGGCCAAAATGCACGAACTGAAAAAGATTTCTTTCTTTTTTTAACAACAACAGCAACAGTAGTAATAATGTTGGAAGGGACCTTGGAGGTCATCTAGTCCAACCCCCTGCTCAGGCAGGAAACCCTATACCCGTGATGGCGAACGTTTTAGACACCAAGTGCCCAAACTGCAACCCAAAACCCAGTTATGTATCATCGGGTATTGGGTGGGCGTGGCCCATTGTGTGGGTGTGGCCAATTGCATGGATGTGGCCCATTGGTGGGCATGGCTGCGGCGGTAATGGCAGACTGGGTGGGACTAAAAAGTTTAATCAATCAATTCCAACTTTGCGAGATCTTTTTTTTCCCCGCGAGAAGCTGAAATTGATTGATTGAACCTTTTTTTTTTTTGCACATGGCGGCGGAGGCCTAAATTGAAAAAGTTTTATAAAACCCAGCTGAAGGCCTAGGACTGGGATGACGGCGCGTGTGCCCACAGAGAGGGCTCTGCATGCCACCTGTGGCACACGTGCCATAGGTTTGCCATCACGGCCCTACACCATTTCAGACAAATGGCCGTCCAGTCTCTTCTTGAAAACCTCCAGTGTTGGAGCATTCACAGCTTCTGGAGGCAGGTTGTTCCACTGGTTAATTGTTCTGTCAGGAAGTTTCTCCTTAGAGTTGCTTCTCTCATTCACAACTTCTGGAGGAATAGAATAGAATATGGAATGGAGAGTAGAGTCGAGTCGAGTCGAGTCGAGTCGAGTCGAGTCGAGTCGAATAGAATAGAATAGAATAGAATAGAATAGAATAGAATAGAATAGAATAGAATAGAATAGAATAGAATAGAATAGAATAGAATAGCTGGAAGGGACCTTGGAGGTCATCTAGTCCAACCCCCTGCTCAGGCAGGAAACCCTATACCATTTCAGACAAATGGCTGTCCAGTCTCTTCTTAAAAAATGATAGAGCATTCACAGCTTCTGGAGGCAGGTCATTTTTGATGGACTGCTTGTCCTTCATCCTTCAAGACTATATGATGATAACCAAACCATTCTGCCTTAAAAGATGCTCCCTTCTTTTGGGCTCCGAATGATATTAAACAGCTTTTTTTCCCCCCAATAAATGCATTTATTGGGCAGAAGCGAAGTCAAAATTGTTACGTGTACGTGAAATTCCAGTATCTGAGGGGCTGCCCCGAAGAAGAGGAGGGCGTCACGTTATTCTCCAAAGCGCCAGAGGGAAGGAAGAGAAACAAGGGTTGGAAACTGACCAAAGAGAGAAGCAACCTGGAATTAAGGAGAAACTTCCTGACAATTGTACCTTCTGGGGCTCTTGAGGTGGTTTCCTGTTCCTGTTTGAGGCTTCGTATTTCCTGTGTCATGTACTTTGACCTGAGTCTGAGTGTGCCCTTTTGGTATTGGTGGGTTAATCCTATTGTGTCTCCTGTCCTTAGAATTTGGGTGGGGTTCGAAAGCACGTAAAAATGCAACTAGAAAAATAGGGACTTATGACTTGTGGACACAGTGGCTGAGTGGGTGAGGACGCTGAGCTTGTCGATCAGAAGGTCGGCAGTTTGGCGGGTCGAATCCCGAGTGCCACGTAACAGAGTGAGCGCCTGTTCCTCGTCCCAGCTTCTGCCAACCTAGCAGTTCGAAAGCACGTAAAAATGCAAGTAGAAAAATAGGGACCACTCCGGTGGGAAGGTAACAGCGTTCCGTGCGCCTTTGGCGTCTAGTCATGCCGGCCACATGACCACAGAGACGTCCTCGGACGAGCGCTGGCTCTTCGGCTTTGAAACGGAGATGAGCACTGACCCCTAGAGTCGGAAACGACTAGCACGCATGTGCGGGGGAACCTTAACCTCTATGTAGATTTAAGGGGTCCTTGACTTCCTAGTTTCTTCAGTTTCTAGCTGCAGGCCTCCAACCTTCCTGAATGGATTGTCACATTGCATTTCTAAAAGCCGGCTTCTGCTTAGGGGCTGGGCTAATTTCTGGGGGCTGGTTTCTATCTTTTTTTTTAAAGATCTTCTCCATCATCCCTTTGGGGAAATATATTCTGCCTTTGCAATATTTCCCAAGATATTTCTTTCTCTGGATTCTTCCCACAGGTGTGGCCATTTCTGGATGTGACCCAGGAGGGCAATAGCTTCTCAGCACCAAGCTGGCTTTAGTGGATATACTCAGGCTTTTAAAGAGATAAAAAAAATCAGCTGGAGAAAAATGCTTTCAAGAGCACTGGCAATGATTTAGGGGTTACGTTTAAGCCCCCAAAATACACAGTTATCTTGCTTTAGGCTGGATATTGTGAGAGAGAAGGGTGAACGTTAGCTGACTTTTCTCACGGGGAGCATTCCTCTCACCCCTGAAAGAAGAAACCGTAAAGCTACTTTAAGGATTAATAATGGCTCAGTGGGTTAGGACGCTGAGCTTGTCAATCAGAAGGTCGGCAGTTTGGCAGGTCGAATCCCGAGCGCCGCCTAACAGAGTGAGCGCCTGTTACTCGTCCCAGCTTCTGCCAACCTAGCAGTTCGAAAGCACGTAAAAATGCAAGTAGAAAAATAGGGACCACTCTGGTGGGAAGGTGACGGCGTTCCGTGCGCCTTTGGCGTCTAGTCATGCCAGCCACATGACCACGGAGACGTCCTCGGACAAGCGCTGGCTCTTCGGCTTTGAAACGGAGATGAGCACCGGCCCCTAGAGTCGGAAACGACTAGCACGCATGTGCAGGGGAACCTTTACCTTTTACTATTACACTTTTATATCATAGGAGTCATTCTACCATATGATCGAATCAGAGTGTCGGAAGGAATCCTAGAGATCATCTTATCCGAATCCTGTACAGTACAGGATCGTTGAAACATCCCCGACAATCCAGCCTTTGTTCAAAGACCTCTTTTTCAAGGAGGATGTGTAACTCCAGAAGTTACAGGCTTAAGATACAGGAGGATCTGGACAGACTTGAACATTGGGGTCTATCTAACAAAATGAAATTCAATGGTGAAAAAAGTAAGGTTCTACATTTAGGCAAGAGAAATGAAATGTACAAGTATAGTATAGGGGGTACCTGGCTCAAGAGTAGCAACTGTGAGAGGGATCTCGGAGTCTTAGTAGACAATCACTTCAATATGAGCCAGCTGTGTGCTGCAGCTGCCAAAAAAGCCAACACAGTGCTAGGCTGCATTAACAGAGGGATAGAATCAAGATCGCGTGAAGTACTAATACCACTTTACAAGGCCTTGGTAAGGCCACACCTCGAATACTGCATCCAGTTTTGGTCACCACGATGTAAAAAAGATGTCGAGACTCTGGAAAGAGTGCAGAGAAGAGCAACAAAGATGATCGGGGGACTGGAGGCTAAAACATATAGGGAACGGTTGCTGGAATTGGAGATGTCTAGTTTAACGAAGAGAAGAGTGAGGGGTGACAGGATAGCAGCCTTCCAATATCTCAGGGGCTGCCCCAAAGAAGAGGGAGTCAAGCTATTCTCCAAAGCACCTGAAAGCAGGACAAGAAGCAACGGATGGAAACTAACCAAGGAGAGAAGCAACCTGGAACTAAGGAGAAACTTCCTGACAGTTAGAACAATTAACCAGTGGAACAACCTGCCTCCAGAGGTGGTGAATGCTCCAACACTGGAAGTTTTTAAGAAGAGACTGGACAGACATTTGCCTGAAATGGTATAGGGTTTCCTGCCTGAGCAGGGGGTTGGACTAGATGACCTCCAAAGTGCCTCCCAACTGTATTATTATTACTATTACTATTACTGTTACTGTTATTGTTATTGTTATCGTTATCGTTATCGTTATCGTTATCGTTATCATTATGTCAGCCTGTTTCCACTAGGGATAGGTCATACAATGAGGACTTTCTTCCTGCTATCTAGCCTCAACTTCTTTGTTTGTAGCTTTCATCCATGACTTCTGGGTTCTGCACTCTGGAGCAATCGAGAATAATCCCACCCACTCTGTATAACAAAGTATAACAAACTTTCACATCTTTGAAGACCATTATGCTAGAAAGCATCAGCACCAATTTCTCTTTAGAACAGAGAATGGCAGAGTTGAAAGGGACCTTGGAGGTCATCTAGTCCAACCCCCTGCAGGGGCAAGAGACCCTATACCATTTCAGACAAATGTCTTCTTGAAAACTTCCAGTGTTGGAGCATTCACAGCTTCTGGAGGCAGGTGGTTCCACTGGTTAATTGTTCTAATTGTCAGGAAGTTTCTCCTTAGTTCCAGGTTGCTTCTCTCCTTGGTCAGTCTCCCTCCGTTGTTTCTTGTCCTGCCTTCAATCACTTTGGAGAACAGCTTGACCCCTTAACCCCTTTGTGGCAGCATCTTAGAACCTCATTCAATGACCCCGCATGTCTGAATTCTACCATATATTGAATACTGCCTGAATAGAATAGAATAACAGAATTGGAAGGGGCCTTGGAGGTCATCTAGTCCATCCCCCTGCTCAGGCAGGAAACCCTGCACCATTTTAGACAAATATCTGTCCAGTCTCTTCTTAAAAACTCCCAGTGTTGGAGCATTCACAGCTTCTGGAGGCAAGGAGTTCCACTGGTTAATTGTTCTCACTGTCAGGAAGTTTCTCCTTAGTTCCAGGTTGCTTCTCTCCTCGATGAGTTTCCATCCGTTGCTTCTTGTCCTGCCTTCAGGCACTTTGGAGAACAGCTTGACTCCCTCTTCTTTGGGGCAGCCCCTGAGAGATTGGAATACTCCTACTGAAGGGGCATTTGCTGCAGGGCCACGTGCTGTAAAAATGCAAAGATGTTGGCATGAACATAGAAGGGAGGGAGGAGATATTGTACAATTAACCAGTGGAACAGCTTGGGCGTCCCATCAATGGAGGTTTTTAAGAAGAGACTGGACAGTCCCTTGTCTGAGACGGTATAGGTTCTCCTGCTTGAGCAGGGGGCTGGACTAGAAGACCTCCAAGGTCCCTACCAGCTCTATTCTATTCCATTTGCAAATCCTGCGTAACAGAAAGAAAGGACCCTAGCCCCTCCCCCTCCCCTCGGGTCTTGGTGACAGATCTGCATGGCCCCACTAGCGGGATGCTTTGGGGCTTTTCCAAACTCTTGAAAGAGGCATTGTGTCTCAAGACAACGTCGTATTTATTAGGGGGGTCACATGATCAAAATCCAACGGACTCCTATTTACGACGGTTGCAGTGTTCCACGGACACGTGATCGCCTTTTGCGACCTTCGGACAAGCAAAGTCAACGGGAAAAGCCAGATTCACTTCACAACCAGGTTACGAACGTAACAGCTGCAGGGATTCGCTTAAGGACCGCGGCAAGAAAGGACGTGAAACGGGGTAAAATTCGCCCAAGTGCCTCGTTTAGCAACAGAAATATTGAACTCAGCGGCGGTTGTAAATCGAGGACTCCCTGCATTCGGTGATGATTGGGTTGAATTTTTTAAAATGTTGGCGATAAGGATTGCCGGCGGGCTGCGACAAAGGCAGCGAGAAGTGTGAAGGTGTTGGAATTTTACAACGGCGCTAATGAAGTTTCACGCGCCACGCCCAAGGGAATGAGTTATAGTGCTGTTTAATTTCAAAATCGGATTTTCTTATAAAACACCCACACACACACTTTTCTTCTGATTGCCAACGGTGTTAAATTGTATTTTTTTATTCTCTTGAATATTTGACTCCAAAGTCAGCCCTAGACTTCCTGCTGTCTAAGCTGAACTTCACATTGTGGATAGCATTGTGACGTCAATTGTTTGCTTTAGAGACCAGTCTAGAATTTCTTGATTTATTGCTATTGTACACTGTCTACTGTAGTTTTTATTGCATCTGTGTTTTATTGACACAAAGCGACCTACACAGGAAAAGCCGCAAGACTATCTGTTAGGGAGACTGAAGGGCTGAATTATTTCACTGGACAAGGAGTTGGACAAGGATGTCCAACCTTGGCAACTTTAAGACTTGTGGACTTGAACTCCCAGAATTCCCCCCAGCCAGTCGGGGGAATTCTGGGAGTTGAAGTCCACAAGTCTCAAAAGTTGCCACCGTTGGACACCCCTGGACTAGATAATCTCCAAGATCCCTTCCAAGCCTTACAGTCTATGATTTTTCGAAACCAAATTGATGCTACGTGGTTCTCTGTCTGAAACTATTTCCTATGAAGTATTAACAGCATGAACAGAGGAATCTAGTTTAATGAAGAGAAGGACTAGGCCTGACATCAAAGCAGTGTTCCAATATTTGAGGGGCTGCCCCCAAAAAGAAGGGGTCAAGCTATTCTCCAAAGCGCCTGAAGGCAGGACAAGAAGCAACGGAGGGAAACTCATCAAGGAGAGAAGCAACCTGGAACTAAGGAGGAATTTCCTGACAGTTGGAACAATTAACCAGTGGAACCACCTGCCTCAAGAAGCGGTGAATGCTCCAACACTGGAAGTTTTTAAGAAGAGACTAGACAGCCATGTGTCTGAAATGGTGTAGGTTCTCCTGCCTGAGCAGGGGGTTGGACTAGATGACCTCCAAGGTCCCTTCCAACTCTGTCATTCTGTTATTCTGAACTCCGCTGAGAACTCTATAAAAAGGTTTTGCAATCTTGAAAACCTCTGCAACCGGTTGTTCTTCTCAGAGTATTCAGTGGCTCTTAGAAATAAAAATGGCAATTAACACAAACACTACATCGATCTCTTTTTGGGTCAGGAATCATTCTAAACCAGGGGTGTCAAACTGCTGGCCCGTGGGCCGGATGTGTCACGGCGAAACCGCGCCCACCCCATTGCCAGCAATGGGGGAGGGGGAAGTCGCGATACGTCACGACACATCACGTTGCGAGTTTGACACCCCTGATCTAAATGATAGGCAACTGTTATGGCCTCTGTGCTATTTCAGAGCTGCTAGGAAAGGGACACATAGCACAAGGGTCCCCAACCCCTGGGCCATGCTGGACAGACATCATAGTCATCAGAGCATTTTAGGCTTTGGGTGGGGAAAACTCAGGATTTTGCATGCTGTCTTGGCTGGAAGCCGGGGATTGCATGTCATTTCTGCTGTATGCCAGGGACTGCTGGCTATTTTGGTTGGAAGCCAGGGACTGCTGGCTTTCCAGACTTAAAGAAATCAAGTCTTTGTTAGACTGTGTGGGCTTATAGGGGGCCGCCATCTTGTTTCCTGTGCCAGACCACGTGGGCGGAGCCATCGTGTTTCCGCTTGCCCCAGGAAGTTGTAGCTCACGGCTGGGAGGGGGGGGTTCGCGCCAAAAGCCCTGGGGTCCCGGGGTCACTAAGGGTGGCAGGCGCCATATTTGGGAGCCTCGTGGTGTCTAGCGAGAGACTCACCAGGGTTTCTGAGGCTTCGGTTTCCTGGGCTGCCTTCCCCCTCCCTTTCCCCTGCATTGCAAGGATCTCTTTAAGCAGCTCTTCACGTTCCTGTGCAGTCAGTTTACTCACGCGGCATTTGGTTTCAGCCAGGTCCGTCTCTGCAGCATCTGAGCAGTCTTGGACAGTCTGCAAACCTTGTATGCTCTCCTCTGTGGCGTTCAGTTGTAGAGAGGCATATGAAGGGGTCCTGGACGCTCTGCTGGATCCTCTGACGGGATGAAGGTCATTTGCGCTTTCATCTGCAGCTGAGGTTGCCTCAGGAACTGAAGTCTTGGATGTAGGCAGGGAGGCTGTCTTCGATCGATGACTCCTGGT
This sequence comes from Vipera ursinii, assembly GCF_947247035.1. Classification (NCBI taxonomy): domain Eukaryota; kingdom Metazoa; phylum Chordata; class Lepidosauria; order Squamata; family Viperidae; genus Vipera; species Vipera ursinii. The sequence continues at coordinate 286,709,187 of NC_139513.1, read as the reverse complement.
CACGATAGTAGAAGTCCTGCCATCTGTTATAAATGGATTGGAGCTGGGCCTTTCAGACATCTTGTTGGCTAGTTCCTGGCTGGCTTGGAAGCTTTCCTTTAAACCATCCTCTGGCTACCAACTTGTGAGGTGTTCTCACAATGAATTGTTAAAGGTGCTTCCAAGCAAAGGCATCACGCAGAGATGCAATCATATTATCTTTATTCATGATAGATCAAAGAGAAAGAAATACTTGGCATGAAAGCATTCATGCCTGCATGTAAGAGAGAAATAAAATAAAACAAGCTAGCATAACATGACTAAAAGAAGGACTAAGAGCTAGGAGAGGAGAAATGGAGACTAGAAGCTGAACTTAGAACTAGAACAAAGAGAAGCCCCTCGTGCAGAGGTATTTATGGGGGTCTTGGCCCCTCCTTGACCATAAAACACTCTCACCAATGGGGCTGTGGGTCCGAGACCCTTGGCTCATCAGTGGAAGCAAAGAAGCCTCTTTGCCTCCATCTGATGACCCTTTTGGGGAACTGCCAATGGCTGGCACTAAACATCTAACAATGGCCACTACCGGACTGTGGCTTATTTGGAATTGGGACATGTGAGTGGCTGGACGGAGCTTGCATGACCAGTGTGAGTGGCGGGCTGGGGTGTGCACATGCGCACACACACATGCAGCCCTTCCACAAGCGGGGGGCTGGATCGCACGCGTGCCATGGCCCACCAGCTTGCCGGTCATGCAAGCTGAGCTGCGTGCGTATGTGCGCCTGCCCACCACATGCAAGGGCTGTGTGTGTATGTGCACACAAGCGCACACCAGCCCTCCACTCACATGGCCCGGGTCCCCTCTCCCGCTCGCACCCAAGCCCTCAAGCTCGGCGTAGAGGGTACTAGAGCCACTTACAATCGAATAAACAAATAAATTAGAATAGAGGTTGGACAGCCATTTGTCTGGAACAGTTTAGAGTTTCCTGCCTGAGCAGGGGGTTGGACTAGAAGATCTCCAAGGTCCCTTCCAACTCTGTTATATTCTGTTATTTCCACACGGTATAATGAAAATCTTAATACAAGTAAGGATTTTTTAAAAAAAAAAATCCTAAAGTTGATGGTTAAGCCTGTCTATGGGCACATTTGGGTGCTTTAATGTTGTATATAAATTTAATATTTGTGCTTGCTGTATACATTTATATACATATATATACATATCCCCTTCATGGATTACTGCCTTGTCGTGGCGAAGGGGCTTGCGTAATTCAATGAAGCTATGAGCTATGCCGTGCAGGGCCACCCAAGACGGACAGGTCATAGCCGAGAGTTCTGACAAAACGTGATCCACTGGAGAAGGAAATGGCAACCCACTCCAGTATCTTTGCCATGAAAACCCTATGGACAGTACCAAAAGGCAAAACGATATGACACTGGAAGATGAGCCCCTCAGGTCGGAAGGCGTCCAATATGCTACTGGGGAAGAGCAGAGGGCTAGTACTAGTAGCGCCAGAAAGAATGAAGCGACTGGGCCAAAGCCGAAAGGACGCTCACCTGTGGATGTGTCTGGTGGTGAAAGGAAAGTCCGATGCTGTAAAGATTTTTTCTCCATAGGAACCTGGAATGTAAGATCCATGAATCAAGGAAAGCTGGACGTGGTCAAGCAAGAGATGACAAGACTGAACATCGACATCTTAGGTATCAGCGAACTAAAATGGACAGGAATGGGTGAATTTAATTCAGATGACCATCAGGTATACTACTGCGGGCAAGAATCCCTCAGAAGAAATGGAGTAGCCTTCATAGTCAATAAAAGAGTAGGAAAAGCAATACTGGGATACAATCCTCAAAATGACAGAATGATCTCAGTTCGAATCCAAGGCAAACCATTCAATATCACAGTAGTCCAAGTCTATGCCCCAACCACCGGAGCTGAAGAGGATGAAATTGACCGGTTCTATGAAGCCCTACAGCACCTTATAGAACTAACACCAAAAAATGATGTCCTTATCATCATGGGGGATTGGAATGCTAAAGTAGGAAGCCAAAAGATAACTGGAATAACAGGCAAGTTTGGCCTTGGAGTACAAAATGAAGCAGGGCACAGGCTGATAGAATTTTGTCAAGAGAATACGATGGTCATAGCAAACACTCTTTTCCAACAACCCAAGAGACGGCTCTACACATGGACATCACCAGACGGTCAACACAGAAATCAGATTGACTATATGCTCTGCAGCCAAAGATGGAGAAGCTCTATACAGTCAGTAAAAACAAGACCAGGAGCTGACTGTGGCTCAGACCATGAGCTTCTCCTTGCAAAGTTTAGGCTTAAACTGAAGAAAGTAGGGAAAAGCACTAGGCCACTCAGGTATGAATTAAATCATATCCCTGTTGAATATACAGTAGAGGTGACAAATAGATTTAAGGAATTAGATCTGATAGACAGAGTGCCTGAAGAACTATGGACAGAGGTTCGCGACATTTTACAACAGGTAGCAACCAAAACCATCCCAAAGAAAAAGAAATGCAAGAAAGCAAAATGGCTGTCTGAGGAAGCTTTGCAAATAGCTGAGGAAAGGAGGGAAGCGAAAGGCAAGGGAGAAAAACATAGATATGCCCAATTGAATGCAGAATTCCAGAGAATAGCTAGAAGAGATAAGAATGCCTTCTTAAATGAACAGTGCAAAGAAATAGAAGAAAACAATAGAATAGGGAGGACCAGAGATCTTTTCAAGAAAATTGGAGAGATGAAGGGAACGTTTAATGCAAAAATGGGCATGATAAAGGACCAAAATGGCAGGAACCTAACAGAGGCAGAAGAGATTAAGAAGAGGTGGCAAAATTACACAGAAGAACTATACAAGAATGAGCTTAACATCCCAGATAATCACAATGAGGTGGTCACTGACCTCGAGCCAGACATCCTAGAATGTGAAGTGAAGTGGGCCTTAGAAAAGCTGAGCAACAACAAAGCTAGTGGAGGTGACAGTATACCAGCTGAGCTATTCAAAATCTTAAAAGACAGTGCAGTAAAAGTGCTACACTCAATTTGCCAGCAAATTTGGAAAACTCAACAGTGGCCACAGGATTGGAAAAGATCAGTTTACATCCCAATTCCAAAGAAAGGCAGTGCCAAAGAATGTTCAAACTATCGCACCATTGCACTCATTTCTCATGCTAGTAAAGTCATGCTTAAAATCCTACAAGCTAGACTTCAGCAGTATGTGGATCGAGAACTACCAGAAGTACAGGCAGGATTTCGAAGAGGCAGAGGAACTAGAGATCAAATTGCCAACATACGCTGGATCATGGAGAAAGCTAGGGAGTTCCAGAAAAACATCTACTTCTGCTTCATTGACTATGCTAAAGCCTTTGATTGTGTGGATCATAACAAACTCTGGCAAGTTCTTAAAGAGATGGGAGTACCAGACCATCTTATTTGTCTCTTGAGAAACCTATATGCGGGTCAAGAAGCAACAGTGAGAACTGGACATGGAACCACTGATTGGTTCAAAATTGGGAAAGGAGTCCGGCAAGGCTGTATACTGTCGCCCTGCCTATTTAACTTATATGCAGAGCACATCATGAGAAAGGCAGGGCTAGATGAATCAAAAGTTGGAATTAAGATTGCCGGAAGAAATATCAACAACCTAAGATACGCAGATGATACCACTCTAATGGCAGAAAGTGAAGAAGAACTAAAGAGCCTCTTGTTGCGGGTGAAGAAGGAGAGTGCAAAACTTGGGTTGAAACTCAACATTAAGAAAACCAAGATCATGGCATCTGGCCCTCTCAATTCCTGGCAAATAGATGGGGAAGAAATGGAGGTAGTGACAGATTTTATTTTCCTGGGCTCCAAGATCACTGCAGATGGGGACTGTAGCCAAGAAATTAAAAGACGCTTGCTCCTGGGAAGGAAAGCCATGGCAAATATAGACAGCACACTAAAAAGCAGAGACATCACCCTGTCAACAAAAGTGCGTATAGTCAAGGCTATGGTCTTCCCAGTTGCAATGTATGGCAGTGAAAGTTGGACCATAAGAAAGGCTGAGCGCCAAAGAATTGAGGCCTTTGAACTATGGTGCTGGAGAAGACTCCTGCAAGTCCCTTGGACTGCAAGGCGATCAAACCGGTCAGTCCTAGAGGAGATCAATCCTGACTGCTCTTTAGAAGGCCAGATCCTGAAGCTAAAACTCAAATAGTTTGGCCACCTAATGAGAAGGAAGGACTCACTGGAGAAGAGCCTAATGCTGGGAAAGATCGAGGGCAATAGAAGAAGGGGACGACAGAGAATGAGGTGGCTGGATGGAGTCACTGAAGCAGTAGGCGTGAGCTTAAATGGACTCCAGAAGATGGTAGAGGACAGGAAGGCCTGGAGGAATGTTGTCCATAGGGTCGCGATGGGTCGGACACGACTTCGCAGCTAACAACAAATATACATATACGTCTCTGTGTGTGTGTGTGTGTGTGTGTGTGCGTGTGCGCACAAACATGTAAAAGTGTACATATTCAGGAAGGAAGTGATTTTCCACTGTTTCTCTGATACAAAAAAAAAATTGGGAGGTTTCAACAGCAGAAGAATTATCCAGTACATGTACTAACAGCCTGCAGTACAGCTTCAGACACCAAAATAATTCAATGTAGGTAGGAGTTCCTTAATCCAGGTTAGACTCAAGCTTGCTAAAAGTCATTGAACCATAGAATTAGAGGCAGGAGGGACCCTGGAGATCATTTACACTGCCCTTTCCAAGGCAGAAAGGTACTATCTCAGCAACCCTGACAGATCGTTTCAATCTTTCCGGCAAGGGAGAACACACCGTGTCTTGAGGCAACCCATCCCATAGTAGTCCAATAGTTGACCATTAGGAAATGTTTACTGGTTCTTACCAAAATCTGCCTCCTTATTTACGTATGAATAGCCCACTTTTATTGTTTTATATAAACTCAAGGAAGCGAACATACATACTATTCATTCCTACTCCTATTTTCCCAATAACAACAATTCAAGTGAGTTGAGCTGACTATCCCCAAACTATCCAGCTGGCTTTCACACCTAAGGCAGGAACTAGAATTCACAGCCTCCTGGTGATTGCCCCCAAATTCCCCAATCAGTATTCTTGCCTAAGGCAGGAACTAGAATTCACAGTCTCCTGGTGATTGCCCCCAAATCACACAATCAGTATTCCTGCTTGAGGCAGGACTAGAACTCACAGTCTCCTGGAGATTGGCCCAAAGACACCTAGCTAGCTTTTTTTTTTTGCATAAGTTGGTACTACAACTCACATTTTCCTGGTCATTGGCCCACAATCACCCAATTGGTATTCCTGCCTAAGACAGGAACTAGAACTCACAGGCTCCTGGTGATTGCCCCCAAATCACGCAATCAATCTAAGGCAGGACTAGAACTCACGTTCTCCTGGTGATTGACCCAAAGACACCTAGCTAGCTTTTTTTTTTTTTGCATGTCGATACTGGAACTCACATTCTCCTGGTGATTGGCCCAAAGTTACCGAGTTGGTTTTTGTGCCTAAGGCGGGATTGGAACTCACTGTCTCCTGGTGATCGGCCCAAAGTCATCCAATCAGCATGCATGCCAAAGGTGGTACTAGAACTCATAGTCACCCAACCAACATTCAGGCCTATGGCAGGACCAGAACTCATGGTGTCCTTGGTTTCTAGCCTGGATGCTTTAACCACTAGACAAAATTGGCTCTCTTATAATTGAAACTTCTTTGGGGCTTGTCCTGAATTCTGGAATGTCTCCACTATGCTATTCTTTCTTCTTTGGGGCATCAGAAGACGGCTGGAAGGAGGAGAAGGAGACAAGATCAGCATCATAACCTTTGGACAGAGGCAGTAGGGAGGCCTCTGAAATACGCAGAATGCAAAATAATAGACTTGGAGGCGACCCTGGAGGTCTTCTAGTCCAACCCCTTGCTCAAGTAGGAGGCTTTATTTGACGTCAAGCCTAGAGGAATGCAACCCGTTAATTAAAGTGAAAAACCCCCAACAACAACCAAATTCTTGATTCCTTGAGAAACAGGGCCTGAGGTGAATAGAATAGAATAGAATAGAATAGAATAGAATAGAATAGAATAGAATAGAATAGAATAGAATAGAATAGAATAGAATAGAATAGAATAGAATAGAATAGAATAGAATAGAATAGAATAGAAAATATATAATGGAATGGAATGGAATGGAATGGAACTGATCAGAACAGAACAGAATAAAATAGAATATATGTAATGTAATGTAATGATATAGAATAGAATAAAACAGAACAGAACAGAACAGAACAGAACAGAACAGAATAGAATAGAATAGAATAGAATAGAATAGAATAGAATAGAATAGAATAGAATAGAATAGAATAGAATAGAATGGAATGGAATGGAATGGAATGGAATGGAATGGAATGGAATGGAATGGAATGGAACGGAATGGAACGGAACGGAACGGAACGGAACGGAACAGAACAGAACAGAACAGAACAGAACAGAATAGATGTAATGTAATGTAATGTAATGATATAGAATAGAATAGAATAGAACAGAACAGAACAGAACAGAACAGAATAGAATAGAATAGAATGGAATGGAACGCAATGCAACGCAACGCAATGCAACAGAACAGAATAGAATAGAACAGAACAGAACAGAACAGAATAGAATAGAATAGAATAGAATATATGTAATGTAATGTAATGATATAGAATAGAATAGAATAGAATAGAATAGAATAGAATAGAATAGAATAGAATAGAATAGAATAGAATAGAATAGAATAGAATAGAATAGAATAGAATAGAATAGAATAGAATATATGTAATGTAATGTAATGATATAGAATAGAATAGAATAGAATAGAATAGAATAGAATAGAATAGAATAGAATAGAATAGAATAGAATAGAATAGAATATATGTAATGTAATGTAATGATATAGAATAGAATAGAATAGAATAGAATAGAATAGAATAGAATAGAATAGAATAGAATAGAATAGAATAGAATAGAATAGAATAGAATAGAATAGAATAGAAACCAAGATGCCTGCCCCCCCCCACCTCCACCAGCGAGGAAGGAATGCTGCCAGGCCTGGTGAACCAGAGGACGTCACCCAGCCCTGGACATTTCAGCCTTTCTCCGCGGCGAGCAAATCAAGGGCGCCAAGTCAACAGGATTTCTTGGGACACCTTTGGAGGCCTCTTCCTCACGCGACAGGTGGAAATTTCCCTGCTGGGGAATTTCCACTGCCCTGTTCAAATCATGGGCAGGAGACATTTTTTTTATTCTTATTATTTTTATAGAAGACAAACATGCCAGAGGCCAGTATTTATAGCGTGGCACGTTTTTTAAAAGCTGGGTGGGGTGGGGGAGTGCCGTCGTGAAAATCCCAAAATTTAAACATCAGAGGTTGAAGTGGGAGGTTGTAGGTTAAGGGCCTTTGCCTTGATCCAGAGGCCTTGTAGGAGATCGTCAGAGAGGGTCAAGTAAAAAGTCGTAAAAACTGGCCCCGGTGAACTCTACAACCCGTTTTCAACTCCGTTCCATGCATGGGCCTCTTTTGTTGGAGGGGTGGAATTGATGCAAGGGGGGGGGAACTTTCCACAAAGGTTAGGAAAGCGGTTGAATGGGAAAGGCATGAAGCTTCAGTCTGCCTTGACAGAGGAATCGAATCACGTGAGGTGTTAAGATCACTTTACAATCCCTTAGTAAGGCCACACTTGGAATACGGCATCCAGTTTTGGTCACCACGTTGTAAAAAAGATGTTGAGACTCTGGAAAGAGTGCAGAGAAGAGCGAGAGAGATGATTGGGGGACTGGAGGCTAAAACATATCAAGAACGGTTGCTGGAATTGGATATGTGTAGTTTAAGGAAGAGAAGGACGAGGAGGGACATGATAGCAGTGTTCCAGTATCTCAGGGGCTACCACAAAGAAGAGGGAGTCAAGCTGTTCTCCAAAGCCCCTGAAGGCAGGACAAGAAGCAACGGATGGAAACCAATCAAGGAGAGAAGCAACCTAGAAATTCCTAGAGAAATTTCTTGAAAGTGAGAACATTTGCAGCATTTGTCTGAAATAGTATAAGGTTCTCCTGCCTGAGCAGGGGGTTGGACTAGATGACCTCCAAGATCCCTTCCAACATCATAATCATCATCTTCATCATCATCATCATCATCATCATCATCATCATCATCATTATTATTATTATTATTATTATTATTGTTGTTGTTGTTGTTGTTGTTGTTGTTGTTGTTGTTATTATTATTTATAGGGTTTCCTGTCTGAGCAGGGTGTTGGACTAGATGACCTCCAAGGTCCCTTCCAACTTTATTATTATTATTATGAAACTTTTATTCATAAAACATGAACCTCAGTCAACTGAACACTCAAATTGACTGGCACTGATGGTTGACACGGGCTGCTGCCAGCATCCTAGGTATCAGCCAGGTATCTCCTTAAAATGTAAGATGTTCCGAGTAGCGCAGTTTTTTGTAGCTTTGCTGGAGTTCTTGCAGGAAGCTGCAGTTTCTTGATGTGTTTTGCAAAGTTTTTGGACATCGTTCCCAGTGCCCCGATGACAATGGGTATCACTGTTACACGTTTCATCCATAATCGCGCAGTTTTGATGGCCAATTACTATTAAAAAAGATTATTATTATTATTATTATTATTATTATTATTATTATTATTATTATTATTATTATTATTATTATTATTATTATTATTCCAATAAAGAGCTGAACTCACACACCGGCTGGCATCTCTCTTGCGTCGGACCCACTACACAATAGCAAGGATGGTAGGAAAGAGACAAGGAGTGCCAATGTTTGTGCTTTCTCATTAGCCAATCAGAGGGACCGTTGATCAGTTCATAGTGCTCCTCAGTGTCAAATCATTTGGGGGGCAGCCTGAGTGTAATTTTGAGGTTTTGCAGATTGAAAATTATTGTTGTTGTTGTTGTTGTTGTTGTTGTTGTTGTTTCAGTTTTTAGCTTTCCTATTTAATTCCCCTACAAAACCATGGGCAGGAGAGGACTAGGTGCAGCCATGACACCTTTAAAAATGTGTTGTAAGTATATTTTAGGGCTGTTGTAACTCTGAATGGTTTACAGAGTCAGCTTCTTGCCCCCAACAATCTGGGTCCTCATTTTACTGACCTCGGAAGGCTGGAAGGCTGAGTCAACCTTGAGCCCCGTCAGGATTGAACTCCAGACAGTGGGCAGAGTTTGCCTGCAATACTGCATTCAAACAACTGTGCCTTCAGGGAGGGAGGGAGGGAGGGAGGGAGGGAGGGAGGGAGGGAGAAAGGAATAGCAATAGCAATAGCACTCAGACTTACATACCGCTTCGCAGTGCTTTACAGCCCTCTCTCAGCAGTTTACAGAATCAGCATATGGTCCCCAACCATCCAGGTCCTCATTTTACTGACCACGAAAGGGTGGAAGGCGGTCAAGAATACCTGTACAGAAGGCACATCTTGAGGTCCAGCTCTGGGCAATAAAAATGTCGCTTGTCCACACATGTCTTTGTCAAAGACACCTGGCTGGCCATAGGTGACATGAACCCTTGGCCTGGTCCAGCATGAATCAAGGGTCCCTTTAGCTCCAGATGTTCCACAACAAGTAGAAGTCAACAGCTTCTTCTCTAAACAGCAGTGCCCTCTGGTGGCCAGCTGGGGCTTCTCAGCCCCAAGATTGGCCAGGTGCTGAGACAGTGGGAACCTTGGTTGATCAAAGTTCCTGACAGAGTTGACCCTTAGCAAGATGATGATGATGAGGAGGAGGAGGAGGAGGAGGAGGAGGTGGAGCATGTTATCCACTCAGTTGTGTCCGATTCTTGGTGATTCTATAGACTTGGTCTCTCCAGATCTTCTGATCTTGTGCTACTTCTTTGTAGTTGTTCTATGGCAGGGGTCTTCAAACTTGGCCCTTTTATGACTTGTGGACTTCAGGTCATAAAAGGGCCAGGTTTGAAGATCCCTGAGAGTCTGGATCCAAGCCCGCAGTTTCATCAAAATGCCTGACTGAGGAATTCTGGGAGTTGAAGTCCACCAGTCATAAAAGGGCCAAGTCTGAAGACCCCTGGTCTGGATCCAAGCCCGCAGTTTCATCAAAATGGCCGACTGAGGAATTCTGGGAGTTGAAGTCCACCAGTCATAAAAGGGCCAAGTCTGAAGACCCCTGGTCTGGATCCAAGCCCACAGTTTCATCAAAATGGCCGACTGAGGAATTCTGGGAGATGAAGTCCACCAGTCATAAAAGGGCCAAGTTAGAAGACCCCTGGTCTGGATCCAAGCCCGCAGTTTCGTCAAAATGGCCGACTGAGGAATTCTGGGAGTTGAAGTCCACAAGTCATAAAAGGGCCAAGTTTGAAGACCCCTGAGAGTCTGGATCCAAGCCCGTAGTTTCATCAAAATGGCCGACTGAGGAATTCTGGGAGTTGAAGTCCACAAGTCATAAAAGGGCCAAGTTTGAAGACCCCTGAGAGTCTGGATCCAAGCCCGTAGTTTCATCAAAATGGCCGACTGAGGAATTCTGGGAGATGAAGTCCACCAGTCATAAAAGGGCCAAGTCTGAAGACCCCTGGTCTGGATCCAAGCCCACACTTTCATCAAAATGGCCGACTGAGGAATTCTGGGAGTCGAAGTCCACCAGTCATAAAAGGGCCAAGTTTTGAAGACCCCTGAGAGTCTGGATCCAAGCCCGCAGTTTCATCAAAATGGCCTACTGAGGAATTCTGCGAGATGAAGTCCACCAGTCATAAAAGAGCCAAGTTTGAAGACCCCTGGTCTATGCTCTGGCTGGGGTCAGCATGGATGGTGTCCAGACACCCTGTCCTTTGAAGGCCTGGCTTCCTTTTCCTGCTAACTCCCCTGAGCGTAACTGCTTTCTCCAGTGAACTGCACCGAACGACATGGCCAAAACAAGTTGAGACGCAGTTGGATGATTTTGCCTTCCGGTGACATGTCTGCTGTAATACACTCCAGTACTTCTTAGCTGGTCAACTTTGCTGCCCAAGGATAGCAACAACATAGATAGATTTTATCTCCAGGATGACCTGTCCTTCAAAGTTGCCCCCATGACCAGTATAATTGAATCCACCTTGCTATTACCGTGTTTCCCCGAAAATAAAAGCCAAGCACGATTTTTCAGGATGCTCGTAATATAAGCCCCCCCCCCGCCAAAAAAAAATTAAGCCTCAGTTAAGATTGTCGGCCAGGTGGATGCCATTTAATAATGTTATCAGCCAGACAAGTGCATTTAATAATGTATTTCCCTGCAAATAAGACCCAATGCGTCTTTTTGGAGCAAAAATTAATATAAGACGCGGTCTTGTTTTTGCAGTTATACGGTAGCTGTCCTCATCTTCTCTTTCCTTCCACCTTCTCCATCATTAGAGACTTGTCCAGAGAATGTCTTTACATCAGAAGCAACCCCTTGTCTCAGAGGGTATAGGTTCTCATGCTTGAGCAGGGGGCTGGACTAGAAGACCTCCAAGGTCCCTTCAAGCTCTATTCTATTCTATTCTATTCTATTCTATTCTATTCTATTCTATTCTATTCTATTCTATTCTATTCCATATTTTCTATTCTATTCTATTCTATTCCATATTTTCTATTCTATTCTATTCTGTTCTATTCTATTCTATTCAATTCTATTCTATTCTATTCTATTCTATTCTATTCTATTCTATTCTATTCCATATTTTCTATTCTATTCTATTCTATTCTATTTCATTCTATTCTATTCTATTCTATTCTATTCTATTCTATTCTATTCTATTCTATTCTATTCTATTCTATTCTATTCTATTCTATTCTATTCCATATTTTCTATTCTATTCTATTCTATTCTATTCTATTCTATTCTATTCTATTCTATTCTATTCTATTCTATTCTATTCCATATTTTCTCTTCTCTTCTCTTCTCTTCTCTTCTCTTCTCTTCTCTTCTCTTCTCTTCTATTATTCTATTCTATTCCATTCCATTCCATTCCATTCCATTCTATTCCATTCCATTCCATTCCATTCCATTCCATTCTATTCTATTCCATATTTTCTATTCTATTCTATTCTATTCTATTCTATTCTATTCTATTCTATTCTATTCTATTCTATTCTATTCTATTCTATTCCATATTTTCTATTCTATTCTATTCTATTCTATTCTATTCTATTCTATTCTATTCTATTCTATTCTATTCTATTCTATTCTATTCTATTCTATTATCATGTGTCCAAAGTCCTCAGTTTGCACCCACTTGTTTAGTGATCTTTCAAAGTTTCAACACCACTGAGCAAAGTGACTGATGGCTGTTTTCACATTTATGACCATTGCAGCATTTGTCTGAAATGGTATAGGGTTTCCTGTCTGAGCAGGGGGTTGGACTAGAAGACCTCCAAGATCCCTTCCAATTATTATTATTGTTATTATTATTATATCCTGCCCCCCCCCCCCCCGTGGTCACATAGTCAAAATTCAGATACTTGACAACTGACTCACATTTATGACTGTCACAGTGTCCCGGGGATTTTGTGATCCCCTTTTGCAAACTTTTGACAAGCAACGTCAATAGAGGAAGCCAGATTCAGTTAACAGCCCTGTTACTAACTTAACAGCTGCAGGATTTCACTTAACAATTGTGGCAAGGAAGGTCATACAACGGGGCAAAACTCACTTCACAACTGGCTTGCTTAGCACTGGAAATGGTGGGCTGGGTTGCGGCCATAACTCAAGGACTTCTTGTATATTCTTTTCTCAGGGACACACACAACATACAAAAGATGGCTGCGGGACTTGGGGGTGGGTAGGCAACCTCAGCGTGGCTGACTCAGGAATTCTGGGAGTTGAAGTCCACAAGACATAAAGCGGCCTAGGCCAGGGGTAGGCAACCTCAGCTCTTTTATGACTCTGTGGACTTCAACTCCCAGAATTCCTGAGCCAGCCTGGCTCAGCTTGGAAACCTCTCCCTTTCCCCTCAGCATGGCTGGCTCAGGAATTCTGGGAGTTGAAGTCCATGAGTCATAAAAGGGCCAAGGTTGCCTACCCCTGGGCTAGTCTAAAGAAAAGAAGAAATAGGGAAGACATGACAGCAGTGCTCCAGTATCTGAGGGGCTGCCACAAAGAAGAGGAGGGGGTCAAACTATTCTCCAAAAGCACCAGAGGGCAGGATGAGAAACAATGGTTGGAAACTGATCAAGGAGAGAAGCAACCTGGAATTAAGCAGAAAATTCCTAACAGTGAGGGCAATTAACCAGTGGAACAGACGTTGCCTCCAGAAATCGTGGGCGCTCCATCACTGGAGTATTTTAACAAGAGGCTAGACAGTCACTTGTCTCAGATGGTATAGGTTCTCCTGCTTTGAGCAGGGGGCTGGACTAGAAGACCTCCAGGGTCCCTTCCAGCTCTATTCTATTCAGAACAATGGGGCAACAATGCAGAATAGAATAGAATAGAATAGAATAGAATAGAATAGAATAGAATAGAATAGAATAGAATAGAATAGAATAGAATAGAATAGAATAGAATAGAATAGAATAGAATAGAATAGAATAGAATAGAATAACAAATTATGAAATATAGACGAATAGAATAGAACAGAATAACAAATTATGAAATATAGAATAGAATAGAATAGAATAGAATAGAATAGAATAGAATAGAATAGAATAGAATAGAATAGAATAGAATAGAATAGAATAGGAGCTGGAAGGGGCCTTGGAGGTCTTCTAGTCGAGCCCCCCACTCAAGCAGGAGAACCTATACCATTTCTGACAAGCCTCTTCTTAAAAACCTCCAGTGAATCCATGTCACCTCCCTCATTGAGTCTCGGCCTAGCTTTAAAACAAGAAGTGGGTGGCTGATTCATTCTATGGCTTTTCTGCTCAGCCCCACATGATGACTTTTTCCTTTAAACTCACTGGACCAGCCAACCCCTCTCATCTTTTTCCAGAGGAAGAAAAAGTCCCTCTGCCTCTGTTCTGCAGAGAGTGGGGGGAGGGGGGGAGAAAATGCTGATGGAGTCTTGAGTGGATCCAACCGATCCAGTTAGGAAAGAAGATTGCAGGCAGAATGGCTCACAAGATGGAAAGCCACCCGTTTTTTCTCGCGTGCTTGCTTTGCCTCTTTGACAAAGGTAAGTTTGCATGGGCAACATGTCTTGATGTGGGACGTGGCAGGCATGATAGCAACTCTTCCAATATCTCAGGGGCTGCCCCCAAAAAGAGGGAGTCAAGCTATTCTCCAAAGCACCTGAGGCAGAACAAGAAGCAACGGATGGAAACTCATCAAGGAGCGAAGCAACCTGGAACTAAGGAGAAACTTCCTGACAGTTAGAACAATTAACCAGTGGAAGAACCTGCCTGCAGAAGCTGTGAATGCTCCATCACTGGAAGTTTTTAAGAAGAAACTGGACAGCCATTTGTCTGAATTGGTATAGAGTTTCCTGCCTGAGCAGGGGGTTGGACTAGATGACCTCCAAGGTCCCTTTCGACTCAGTTAATCTGTTCTCCTGAGCAGAGACTTTCCAAAGATGCAAAAAAAAAAGAGAAAGAGAAAGAATTGTGTGTCTTAGCTTGAAATGTCCCGAACTGGCTAATCTGCCTGAGACAGATACCAAATGACCTTCAAGGCTGCTGGTTCTTGAGTTTCTCTGGGTTAAGATTTACAAGAGATTCAACAAAGTGTCTTACACTTGACCTTGCCAATAGAGAAGAGCATTTGTAACTCAGGGTTGAACTGTGGGGTCCCAGGTGCTCCCAGCTTGGTGGCTTTCTTGCAGACGTTCCATTATCCAACTAGGAGAATGAAAAGAAGAAATAGGGGAGACACGATAGCAGTGTCCCAGTATCTGAGGGGCAGCCACAAGGAAAAGGGGGTCAAATTATTCTCCAAAGCACCAGAGGGCAGGACGAGAAACAATGGTTGGAAACTGATCAAAGAGAGAAGCAACCTGGAATTAAGGAGAAACTTCCTGACAGTGAGGACAATTAATCAGTGGAACAGCTGGCCTCCACAAATGTGGGTGCTCCATTGCTGGAGGTTTTTAAGAAGAGGCTATACCAGGGGTAGGCAACCTCGGCTCTTTTATGACTCATGGACTTCAACTCCCAGAATTCCTGAGCCAGCTATGCTGACTCAGGAATTCTGGGAATCGAAGTCCATGAGTCATAAAAGAGACGAGGTTGCCTACCCCTGGGCTATACAGTCACTTGTATGAGATGGTATAGGTTCTCCTGCTTGAGCAGGGGGCTGGACTAGAAGACCTCTAAGGTCCCTTCCAGCTCTATTCTATTCTATTCTATTCTGTCCTGTTCTGTTCTGTTCTGTTCCATTCTATTCCATTCTGTTCCGTTCCATTCCATATTTTCTTTTCTTTTCTATTCTGTTCTATTCTGTTCTGTTCTGTTCTAGTTTAATGAAGAGAAGGACTAGGGGGGACATGATAGCAGTCTTCCAGTATCTCAGGGGTTGCCACAAAGAAGAGGCAGTCAAGCTGTTCTCCAAAGCACCTGAAAGGACTCCACAATTTCCCTTTCAACGGCAAACATTTTACTCCAAAGAAGGAGAGGTTTGAACCATTTTCCTGCCAAGTATTTCCATCTCATCCTTTCCCCCCCCACCCCCTCCAGTTAACCTAAATCTTTTCCGTGTTCTGGATTGGAAGATCCAGACCTGCAACTGATTGTGACCCATTCTACTTGCAGAAAGGGAAGCGGCTCCATGTAAGGCACAAGAAAGCATTGGGGTTCATTCCGAACTCAAAGTAACCAAAGCTTTGTAAATGGAACAGGGAAATTCAGCCATTGCAGGGTGCTACACTGATCATTGCTCCAAATGCTGAATTGGAAGCAGGATTCCCTAAATTGGAAAATCTGGAATATTATAGGCAGCAAATATATTTAACAAATAAATAAACAAATGATATTGACACATACATAACATTCACATCCTACCGGCACTAGGATCTGCTGATTCTACCTTCAATACAGAAAGTATACTGCAAATATAATTTTTCTTTGAAGGCAAAAAATTTTTAAAAAATCAAATATAGCAACTTCCTTTTCATTTTAAGAGGGTACAGACAGATGTAAATCCTTATCCGGGTTCTTCGGAGGAAAATCGGGATGAAAATAGGATAGGGTAGGATAGGATAGGATAGGATAGGATAGGATAGGATAGGATAGGATAGGATAGGATAGGATAGGATAGAAAATATGGAATATGGAATATGGAATATAGAATAGAATAGAATAGAATAGAATAGAATAGAATAGAATAGAATAGAATAGAATAGAATAGAATAGAATAGAATAGAATAGAATAGAATAGAATAGAATAGAATCAAAGTTGGAAGGGACCTTGGAGGTCATCTAGTCCAACCCCCTGCTCAGGCAGGAAATCCTGTACCATTTCAGATAAATGCTTGTACAATGTCTTCTTCACAAATTTCCAGTGTTGGAGCATTCACAGCTTCAGGAGGCAAGATGGGGACTCTGAGTTTGATGCCAATTAATTCAAGACAAACTTTAACCGAGGAGGCTGTCATTTAATTCAGGGCAGGCACACACACACACACACACACACACACACAGAGAGAGAGAGAGAGAGAGAGAGAGAGAGAGAGAGAGAGAGAGAGAGAGAGAGAGAGAGAGAGAGAGAGAGAGAGAGAGAGAGAGAGACACTAATAGACAGGCAGACAGAGGAATTCTGAGAGTTGAAGTCCACAAGACCAAAGGTTGCCAAGCTTGTCCACCCTTGCTTTCGTCCATTTATCACAATGTCACAGTAGATCTGATGTTTCTCTCAGCATTGTCTTCTGAACTTCTTCTTAAAAAAAAAAAAGCAAATGACTAGAAATTCCACTGACCTCCTAGACCAGGGGTCTTCAAACTTGGCCCTTTTATGACTGGTGGACTTCAACTCCCAGAATTCCTCAGTTGGCCATTTTGATGAAACTGCAGCTTGGATCCAGACCAGGGGTCTTCAAACCTGGCACTTTCATGACTGGTGGATTTCAACACCCAGAATTCCTCAGTCGGCCATTTTGATGAAACCGCAGGCTTGGATCCAGACCAGGGGTCTTCCAACCTGGCCCTTTCATGTCTGGTGGACTTCCACTCCCAGAATTCTTCAGTCGGCCATTTTAATGAAACCATGATCCAGGCCAGGGGTCTTCAAACTTGGCCCTTTTATGAACGGTGCACCTCAACTCCCAGAATTCCTCAGTCGGCCATTTTAATGAAACCATGATCCAGGCCAGGGGTCTTCAAACTTGGCCCTTTTATGAATGGTGGACCTGAACTCCCAGAATTCCTCAGTCGGCCATTTTGATGAAACCGCGGGCCTGGCTGAGGGATTCTGGGAGTTGAAGTCCACCAGTCATAAAAGGGCCCAGTTTGAAGACTCCTGCCCTGGTCGTTTAAGCAGAGCCACGCATGCATGATGTACCCAATGCACAATGTTCTTTTTGGTGAAGGAAGCCCCCTCACCACCTCTCCTTTTCCCGGGCAGGTCTCTCTTCCAAAGGATGGTCCATGCACGTCCCCTCGGAGGTGGTGGGCGAGGTCGGCAAATCTGTGGCCCTGCCCTGCACGTTCACGCACCCCCACAAGATGTACGACAAGGCCCTGACCGCCATTTGGCGCGTGAGGGAGCCTTTCGACGGCTCGGTGGTCTTCAAGTGTGTCACCCAAAGTTCCAGCGACCTCTGCAGGGTCACCGTGGGCTTGAAGAGCCGGTACAAACTGCTGGGCAACCCCAGACAGAACAATCTCTCGCTCCAAATTGAGAATCTCAACTGGACCGACACCAACCGATACTTCTGCCGGGTTGAATTCTCGGGGGATCTCCATGACAAGTACGAAAGCCGGACGGGGATCCATCTCCGTCTCATAGGTGAAAAGATGGGGAATGCATTGAGGAGGGTCTTTGCCAGGGGAGCTCGGGAGAGGCGACAGGGAAGCCCAGCCCTCAGCGAGGATCCCCAAGACCCCACTGATCCTTCGTGCAATTGCTGCGTATTCCTGTTTGCGGGTTGTGCAGCCCTGGGAAGATGGACGTTGCTGCCCTAAGGCCTCGGGGTTGACGTGTTGCCTTGAACGAGGCTGGATAGTCATGGTGGAGTCCTTGGTGCCCTCAGAGCTGGGTTGTTTTCGTGCAGACGTTTCATTACCCAACTAGGAAACATCCTCAGTGCTGGAAGAGAGAGGTGTTTATGGAGAGGAGGAGGAGGAGGAGGAGGAGGAGGAGGAGGAGGAGGAGGAGGAGGAGGAGGAGGAGGAGAAGGAGGAGGAGGAGGAGGAGGAGGAGGAGGAGGAGGAGGAGGAGGAGGAGGAGGACTGTGGGGTCCTTGGTGCTCTCTGAGCTTGGTAGTTTTCTTGCAGACGTTTCATTACCCAACTAGGAAACATCTTCAGTGCTGGAAGAGAGTGGTGTTTATGGAGAAGAGGAGGAGGAGGAGGAGGAGGAGGAGGAGAATGAATGGCAACTGTGGGGTCCTTGGTACTGTTTTCTTGCAGACTTTTCAGCACTGGTCAACCCTGATGATGTTACCTGCTTGGGCAATGAAACATCTGCAATAAAGCCAGCAAGCTCAAAGAGCACCAAGGACCCCACAGTCATAATAATAATAATAATAATAATAATAATAATAATAATAATAATAATAATAATAATAATAATAATAATAATAATAATAATAATAATAATGTTGGAAGGGACCTTGGAGGTCATCTACTCCAACCCCCTGCTCAGGCAGGAAACCCTATACCATTTCAGGCAAATGGCTGTCCAGTCTCTTCTTAAAAACCTCCAGTGTTGGAGCATTCACCGCTTCTGGAGGCAGGTGGTTCCACTGGTTAATTGTTCTCACTGTCAGGAAGTTTCTCCTCCTCCTCCTCCTCCTCCTCCTCCTCCTCCTCCATCATTCCACAAACCCTACTCCCTTCTAGCACTGATGATACCTAGTTTGGGTCATGAAACGTCTGCAAGAAGACCACCAAGCTCAGAGACCACCAAGCACCCCTCACGTCAACCCTGAGCTACAAATATTCTCTTTAATGGGGTGAATTTCCACCACACACCGCCCCCCGCCCCCGAGCAATGGGGCCAGAGCCCAGTTTGCATATAAGCTCTTGAAGGCATTTTGACCAAGTTCACATCTAGTGCTAAAGTGGCTGCTCTACTTGTGGCATAGCTGGACATACAGTCATGGCCGAAATTGTTGGCACCCCAGAAATTTTTCCAGAAAATCAAGTATTTCTCACGGAAAAGTATTGCAGGAACACATGTTTTGCTATACACAGGTTTATTCCCTTTGTGTGTATTGGAACACAACAAAAAAGGGAGGAAAAAAAGCAAATTGGACATAATGTCAAACAAAACTCCAAAAATGGGCCGGACAAAATTATTGGCACCCTTTCAAAATTGTGAGTAAACAAGATTGTTTCAAGCATGTAATGCTCCTTGAAACTCACCTGGGGCAAGTAACAGGTGTGGGCAATATAAAAATCACACCTGAAAGCAGATAAAAAGGAGAGAAGTTCACTTAGTCTTTGCATTGTGTGTCTGTGTGTGCCACGCTAAGCATGGACAACAGAAAGAGGAGAAGAGAACTGTCTGAGGACTTGAGAACCAAAATTGTGGACAAATATCAACAATCTCAAGGTTACAAGTCCATCTCCAGAGATCTAGATTTGCCTTTGTCCACAGTGTGCAACATTATCAAGAAGTTTGCAACCCATGGCACTGTAGCGAATCTCCCTGGTCGTGGACAGAAGAGAAAAATTGATGAAAGGTTGCAACGCAGGATAGTCCGGATGGTGGATAAGCGGCCCTAAACAAGTTCCAAAGGAATGCAAGCTGTCCTGCAGGCTCAGGGAGCATCAGTGTCAGTGCGAATTATCCGTCGACATTTAAATGAAATGAAACGCTATGGCAGGAGACCCAGGAGGACCCCACTGCTGACACAGAGACATAAAAAAGCAAGATCACAGTTTGCCAAAATGTACTTGAGTAAGCCAAAATCCTTCTGGGAAAACGTCTTGCGGACAGATGAGACCAAGATAGAGCTTTTTGGTAAAGCACATCTTTCTACTGTTTACTGAAAACGAAATGAGGCCTACAAAGAAAAGAACACGGTACCTACAGTGAAATGTGGTGGAGGTTCAATGATGTTTTGGGGTTGTTTTGCTGCCTCTGGCACTGGGTGCCTTGAATGTGTGCAAGGCTTCATGAAATCTGAGGATTACCAAAGGATTTTGGGTCGCACTGTAGAGCCCAGTGTCAGAAAGCTGGGTTTGCGTCCGAGATCTTGGGTCTTCCAGCAGGACAATGACCCCAAACATACGTCAAAAAGCACCCAGAAATGAATGGCAAGAAAGCGCTGGAGAGTTCTGAAGTGGCCAGCAATGAGTCCAGATCTGAATCCCATTGAACACCTGTGGAGAGATCTTAAAATTGCTGTTGGGAAAAGGTGCCCTTCCAATAAGAGAGACCTGGAGCAGTTTGCAAAGGAAGAGTGGTCCAAAATTCTGGGTGAGAGGTGTAAGAAGCTTATTGATGGTTATAGGAAGCGACTGATTTCAGTTATTTTTCCCAAAGGGTGTGCAACCAAATATTAAGTTAAGGGTGCCAATAATTTGGTCCGGCCCATTTTTGGAGTTTTGTTTGACATTATGTCCAATTTGCTTTTTTTCCTCCCTTTTTTTGTTGTGTTCCAATACACACAAAGGGAATAAACCTGTGTATAGCAAAACATGTGTTCCTGCAATACTTTTCTGTGAGAAATACTTGATTTTCTGGAAAAATTTCTGGGGTGCCAACAATTTCGGCCACGACTGTATATGCTTATAATATTTTAGACTCCATATTTCATGTTTTGCATTTTTATGTCTTGTCTTTTTTATTGAAATGTGATGTGGAGGTGCCTGACGATAAATAATAATAATGTAGCATGGTGTATTGTATGAATCCAGCTCTTTATAACATATCCAACAAAGTAAAGCAAAGCAAGCCATGATTTACAGCATTCCATTTTGCTTTAATCAATCAATCAATCAATCATTTAAAACAAGCTGCAGCTTGGTACAACGCCTGAACTTCAAAAATAGGACCAAGAATGTCCAGAAGCCACAAATTTAGCCTATATTCAAACTAATTTTAAAAGCTATAAAGTCAGTGGTGGGATTCAGCCAAGTTCGCCCCACTTCGGCAGAACCAGTAGCTAATTTTTTTGTTGCCCAGGCCCAGAATAGACTTCCGGAAGCGGCATCCACACAGAGAACCGGTTGTTCACCTATTGGAATCCCACCACTGTATAAAGTAGTTTGTAGTAGGTTCCCCCAGGCTGGCTGGGGAATTCTGGGAGTTGAAGTCCACATTAACCAGTGGAACTACCTGCCTCCAGAAGCGGTGAATGCTCCAATGCTGGAAGTTTTTAAGAAGAGCCTGGACAGCCATTGGTCTGAAATGGTCTAGGGTTTCCTGCCTCAGCAGGGGGTTGGACTACATGACCTTAACATTTTCAAAGGATCTTTGTACAGATCTCACAAGCGTGAATGGAAATTGCTGGTTTTCTTTTTTGAGAGGCACAAAACACAACACCCACACTCCTAACTTCTCTATAGAATTCTCTAAATTCTATTTCTCTATTCTATTTCCTTTCTTTTGGCAAGGTGCAAATGATTTAAAGTTCTATTCTATTCTATTCTATTCTATTCTTCAATATTTATTCTATTCCATATTCCAAAATCTATTCTATTCTATTCTATTCTATTCTATTCTATTCTATTCTATTCTATTCTATTCTATTCTATTCTATTCTATTCCATATTTTCTATTCTATTCTATTCCATTCCATTCCATCATATATATTCTATTCTATTCTATTCTATTCTATTCTATTCTATTCTATTCTATTCTATTCTATTCTATTCTATTCTATTCTATTCTATTCTACTCCACTCCATATTTTCTATTCTATTCTATTCTATTCTATTCTATTCTATTCTATTCTATTCTATTCTATTCTATTCTATTCTACTCCACTCCATATTTTCTATTCTATTCTATTCTATTCTATTCTATTCTATTCTATTCTATTCTATTCTATTCTATTCTATTCTATTCTATTATTACATATTTTCTATTCTATTCTATTTTATCCCTGTTCTATTCTATTCTATTCTATTCTATTCTATTCTATTCTATTCTATTCTATTCTATTCTATTCTATTCTATTCTATTCTATTCTATTCTATTCTACTCCACTCCATATTTTCTATTCTTTTCTATTCTATTCTATTCCATTCCATTCCATATTTTCTATCCTATTCTATTTTATCCCTGTTCTATTCTATTCTATTCTATTCTATTCTATTCTATTCTATTCTATTCTATTCTATTCTATTCTATTCTATTCTATTCTATTCTATTCTAATTAACCAGTGGAACAACCTGCCTCCAGAAGTTGTGAATGCTCCAAGACTGGAAGTTTTTAAGAAGAGACTGGACAGCCATTTGTCTGAAATGGTATAGGGTTTCCTGCCTGAGCAGGGGGTTGGACTAGATGACCTCCAAGCTCCCTTCCAACATTACTACTACTACTACTACTACTACTATTAAAATTATTATTATTATTATTATTATTATTATTATTTATTATTATTATTATTATTATTATTATTATTATTATTATTATTATTATTATTATTATTATTATTATTATTATTATCATCTTAAAGTTGCCAAGGGAAGGACTATGTTACAAATGATAACATCCTGAGTAATAAGTTATGGTTCCTATTTTTTTTTTGTATGTTCTGCAGCTGCCCCCAGGATTACAAATATCTCTGTCCAGGCTGGGCAGGATCGTGACTTCCATGCCCTGTGCACGGCTGAAGGTGAACCAGTGCCCACCCTAATGTGGGCTGGTCCTTTGTCTGGAAATGCCACCTCCGTGTCCCACACAGGTCACCAGATCACCAAGGAGCTTCAGCACCTCTCTAACGACGGGAAGTACACCTGCGTGGCCACCAACAGCCACGGCCGAGCAGAAGCAAGCGTCTACTTCTACAGGTTCAAACCCGGAAATGCTTCCTGGATCATGATTCTCTTGTTCACAGCTTTGGGGATCAAGCTGGTGGCCCTGCTGGTGATCTTAGGGATCGGGGCCTTTTGCAAGGGAGGTAGGTACCCCTCTTTTAAATTCCAGTGACATTCGTGTGGGTCAAGGGAGGACAGGCTTGGCTTGAAGTTCAAGCCACCAGTTCCTGACTTAGTTGGGATTAATGCAATAAACTGTGGCACAGTGGCTCCTTGTTTAGCAAACACATCATTTTGCAAACATTCACAAAGACAATGGCAATTTTTTTAAAAAAAATATTTTCCAACCAATGCACCGAATTCAGTGGTGGGATTCAGCCGGTTCACACCACTTCGGCAGAACCGGTAGCTAATTTTTTGTTGGTCAGGCCCAGAATGGATTTCTGGAAGCGGCATCAAACACAGAGAACCGGTGGTTCACCTATTTGAATCCCACCACTGACCAAATTCCACGTGGCTGGTAACTAACGCCACCAGAGCGAAAGGATTAAAGTCTTGTTAGCTTTAGGCAGCAGCCAGGTTGGAGCTGAGCTTGTTAATTTGCTATGAGAAGCCCTGTGCTGTGAAGAATAGATCAGGAAGAGATTGCTAGTTTAAGCAACCTCTCCAGCTTGCGAGGGGGGAAGAGGGAGAAAAAAAACAGGTCAGGCACGGGATGCTGTAAGGGAGAATTTTATCCGAATCCAAAGGCAACAGTGATCTTTGCAGCATCTCTCTCTCTCTCCCTCTCCCTCTCCTCTCTCATCTATCTATACATCTATCTATACATATCTATCATATCTATCTATCTATACGCCTGTATCTCTCTATCACCTCTCTCTATCTATTCTCTCTCATCTCTCATCTCTCTATCATCCCTATCCGTCCTTCCACCCACCCATCCATTTATCTATTTATTATCTATGTCATGTTTATCTATTAGTCTCTCTCTCTGCATTATCCATCCATCCATCCATCCATCCATCCATCCATCTATCTATCTATCTATCTATCTATCTATCTATCTATCTATCTATCTATCTATCTATCTATCCTATCTCTCCTCTCTCCTCTCCTCTCTTATCTATATATCTATCTCTATCTATCTATCTATCTATCTATCTATCTATCTATCTATCTATCTATCTATTTATTTTTATTTATTTATTAATTTAATTTATATACCGCCCTTCTCCCTAGGGACTCAGGGCGGTGAACAGGGCAATACATAAAAAACTAGATACAAAAATTAAGATTATTAAAACATAATTAAACAATGCCCATAAAATTAATACAAATTTAAGATTAAAATTCATTAATTAAAAATCCCACCCCGTCCCATCAGGCCAGGCCAGCATGTTTAAAGAGATGGGTTTTAAGATCGCGCCGGAAGGAGCGGAGATCGGGTGCCATCCGGAGCTCAACCGGAAGATGGTTCCATAAATCCGGTGCACCCACAGAGAACGCCCTCCCCCTGGGGGCCACCAGTCGGCATTCTTTGACCGGTGGCACCCTGAGGAGGCCCTCTCTGTGGGAGCGTACTGGGCGGAGGGAAGTTGATGCTGGCTGCAGGTGCTCCCCAAGGTATTCCGGACCCATGCCATGAAGGGCTTTGTAGGTCATTACCAACACCTTGAACCTCACCCGGAAGACAACTGGCAACCAATGCAGCTCGCGGAGCAAAGGTGTGACATGGGAGTATCGGGAAACTCCCAGTACAACTCTCGCGGCTGCATTCTGTACCAGTTGGAGCCTCCGAGTGGTCTTCAAGGGTAGCCCCATGTAGAGAGCGTTGCAGTAATCAAGACGAGAGGTCACGAGCGCATGAGTGACCGTACGTAAGGCATCCCGGTCTAGATAGGGCCGCAACTGGCGCACCAGGCGAACCTGGGCGAAGGCCCCCCTAGTCACAGCTACAATATGGTCTTCTAAGGAGAGTTGTGAATCTAGGAGGACTCCCAAGTTGCGAGCCCTATCTACAGGAGGTAATGACTCACCCCCCATAGTGAGGGGTGGGATATCCTGAATATCCCGAGATGCCGGTACGCACAGCCACTCAGTCTTGTCAGGGTTGAGTCGAAGCCTGTTCCTCCCCATCCAGACCCGGACCGCCTCCAGGCACCGGGACATCACCTCGAGGGCATCACTGGGGTGGTTTGGGGTCGAAATGAAAAGTTGGGTGTCATCGGCATACTGATGATACCCGACTCCAAAACCACGAATGATCTCACCCAGCGGTTTCATGTAGATGTTGAACAGGAGAGGCGAGAGGACCGACCCCTGAGGGACTCCACAAACGAGAGGCCTCGCGGTCGACCTCTGCCCCCCTGCCAACACCGACTGCGAGCGTCCCAGGAGATAGGAGGAGAACCACTGAAGAACCGTGCGTCCCACTCCCAATCCCCTGAGACGCCGCAGCAGGATACCATGGTCGATGGTATCGAAAGCCGCTGAGAGGTCTAATAGGACTAGGACAGAGGAATATCCCTTGTCCCGAGCCCTCCAGAGATCATTCACCAGCGCGACCAATGCCGTCTCCGTGCTGTACCCGGGCCTGAAGCCAGATTGGTACGGGTCTAGATAATCCGCTTCATCCAGGACCAGAGGGAGCTGATGCGCCACCACACTCTCAACAACCTTCGCAAGAAAGCGAAGGTTGGAGACCGGACGAAAGTTATTCAAAACAGCTGGGTCTATCTATCTATCTATCTATCTATCTATCTATCTATACGCCTATATCTATCTCTATCATCTATCTATCTATTCTCTCTCATCTATCATCTCGGACCCAGATTGTTGGGGGCAATTAAGCTGACTTTGTAATAATGCCGCTTGGGGTGTGTGTGAAAGCCCTACTAAGCAGGCATATACATAGAATGAAGGCTACTGCTAAGCTTGTAAGCCGCCCTGAGTCTTCGGAGAAGGGCGGGATACAAATGGAATTAAAATAAATAAAATAAATAAAATCTATCTATCATCTCTCTATCATCCCTATCCATCCTTCCACCCACCCATCCATCATCTATTTATTATCTATCTATGTCATATGTCACGTGTGCCTGGCTGAGGAATTCTGGGACTTGAAGTCCACAAGTCATAAAAGGGCCAAGTTGGAAGACCTCTGATCTAACCAATAATGTCCTCCCACCTGGATTGAAGGAGGATTGTCTTCTATGCTCAAGTAGAGGCGTCCCGTTTTGAGCTTCAAAAGGTCTCAGCCAAGCCCAGATGTTTCAACCTTACTTCAGAACTTAAATCATCAAGATCTTTCAAGGAAGAGAACCAGCCTATCGGAGAAGAGGCCCAACTAGAGCCCTTGTGCAAATTCCTAATTTTTTTTAAGTGAGAAGAACTTTTAAATGATGTTGTCCTGAAGCCTATGAACTTCCGTTGGCAACTTGACGTAGATGCAATAAGTCAAAGGTTTTCTATCTAACTCAAGAGCGTCCAACGTTGGCAACTTTTAAGTCTGCTGAACTTCAACTCCCAGAATTCTCCAGCCGACCATAATGGCTGAGGAATTCTGGGAGTTGAAGTCCACATGTCTTAAAGTTGCCAAGGTTACACTCCTGATCTCATTTATCAAGATCCTGGACCATTTCAACCTTTTGCTCTTGAGCACCTAAGGGATAATCTAGCAAGAAATACATGAATATTTTCCATTAGTTTTCTTACCTTTTGCATTACAGATAACTTTATGGTTCCAACCAGCTTTTCATGGTAAGAGTCTCTTGAGTCTCGTTGGATATAAGTAGATTTCTAGAAATTATGTATCTCGTGGTAAGATTCCCAAAACTAGAAGGAAAAAGGGTTAGGGTTTGCTTTGTAGAGTTTCCAATTGGAGAGAGCTGATATTTCAACTACAGCCCACAGCTAGACCTTGAAAAATGGTTAGTCAGCTGCTTTGGTCTCCTATCGTATGATCATATGAAATTGGTCCATCTGATTCTTCAAATTTATTTATTTATTTATTTATTTGATTTGTATACCGCCCTTCTCCCTAAGGACTCAGGGCGGTGAACAGTGACATAAATAACAGAATGCACAAATACAGATATTGAAAACAAATTAAACCCTAATTTTGCCCAAATGCAGAAGATAGTTATCTTAAAACAATAATTAAAACAGAACCCGTCAGACCAGACCGGATTGCTCAAACAGATATGTTTTTAGGTCGCGTCGGAAGGAGCGAAGGTCGGGAGCCATCCGGAGCTCAACCGGTAAACGGTTCCATAGGTCAGGCGCGCCCACACAGAACACCCTCCCTCTGGGAGCCACCAGAAGGCATTCTCCGAACGGCGGCACCCTTAGGAGGCCCTCTCTGTGGGAGCGTACTGGACAGAGGGACGTTGACGCTGGCAGCAGGTGATTCCTAAGGTACTCCGGACCCATGCCATGTAGGGTTTTGAAAACCATTACCAGCACCTTGAATCTCACCCGGAGGACAACTGGGAGCCAATGCAGCTCACGGAGTAGAGGTGTAACATGGGAGTATCGGGAGACTCCCAACACGACTCTCGCGGCTGCATTCTGTACCAGTTGGAGCCTCCGAGTGGTCCTCAAGGGCAGCCCCATGTAAAGAGTATTGCAGTAGTCTAAACGAGAGGTCACGAGTGCATGAGTGACCGTACGTAGGGCATCTCGGTCTAGATAGGGCCGTAATTGGCGAACCAGGCGGACCTGGGCAAAGGCTCCCCTAGTCACAGCTGTTATGTGGTCTTCCAAGGAAAGCTGTGAATCTAAGAGGACTCCCAAGTTGCGAGCCCTATCTGTGGGGGGTAATAACTTACCCCCTATAGAAAGAGATGGAATGTTCTGAATATCCCGAGATGCCGGTACGTACAGCCACTCAGTCTTGTCAGGGTTGAGTTGAAGCCTGTTCTTCCCCATCCAGACCCGAACTGCTTCTAGGCAACGGGACATCACATCAAGGGCATCACTGAGGTGGTTTGGGGTCGAAATAAAAATCTGGGTATCATCAGCGTACTGGTGATACCCGACTCCAAAACCACGAATGATCTCACCTAGCGGTTTCATGTAGATGTTGAATAGGAGAGGCAAGAGGACCGATCCTTGAGGGACTCCACAAGTGAGAGGCCTCGAGCTCGATCTCTGCCCTCCTGTTAATACCGACTGCGAACGTCCCATGAGATAGGAGGAGAACCACTGAAGAACCGTGCCTCCCACTCCCAATCCCCTGAGACGCTGCAGCAAGATACCATGGTCGATGGTATCAAAAGCCGCTGAGAGGTCTAGAACTAGGACAGAGGAACAGCCTCTGTCCCGAGCTCTCCAGAGATCATTTATTAGTGCGACCAATGCCGTCTCTGTGCTGTGTCCGGGCCTGAAACCCGATTGGTACGGGTCCAGATAGTCAAATGAGGCCAAAGTCTACAGTATTTAAAAAGTGCAAACCGAACCTCCTAATTCATGCTTAGCTCAAAACTAACCAATGAACTATGTAGGTTTAATAAAGTAAAACGATTTATCAGAAGCTGGTAGAACAGCCAATTCAAAATTAGGCTCCAGCAGAACATCTCCACCCGTTCAGGAAAAAGAAGGGATTCTCTTCTAGAAGAGGGGTGTCCAAGCTTGACAACTTTAAAAGCTGTGGACCTCAACTCCCAGAATTCCCCATCCAGTATGAATTCCGGGGAGGTGAAGTTCACAGGCCAAAGTTCGGCACCAGGGTCGAACATCCCTGTTCCAGAAGAACAGATCATGGCTGTTCTTGAAAGACATTCTTCACTGCAAATCTACTACTGCCTGTGAGCATCCATGTAGTATCCTGTTAGCACCGTCCTACCATTGTGAGTTGTATTATTTATGGCTTAGGGTTGACGTGTCCTTGATGGATCTCGACAGACCCAAAAAAAACCCCAACAATGGAAAATCAGTTCTGGAGTTGTCCGAGGAGACAGGAGCAAAATATCCCAAAGAGGAGACTAATTTCTATTTTCTTCTCCAAAAAAAAAAGCAACTCGTGGCTTTCTGCAGGGTTACTAATGAAATCCATTCCTTCAGGAAGTAGAAAGGTCAGCGTAACTGAGGCAGCTCACTTGGGAAACAGTGAATCACGGTTCCTTCTTAGAAGAGCACAAGAACGGAGAGCAGAAATTTTGAGGCGTCTCAGATATTCATCTTCGGCTTGGTCCCAGCCCTCCAGAGAGAGCGGCAGCTGTGATTTTGTGTTCATAATTGTCTGTGTTAATTTTACAATTTAATAGTATCACGTGGTCTCCCCTAGCGAGGAGCTGGAAGCTTACGTACCAGAGGAGGAATTTTACCCGCACTAGATAATGGGTGAAGGGTTTATAGCAGGGGTCTTCAAACTTGGCCCTTTTCTGACTTGCGGACTTCAACTCCCAGAATTCCTCAGCCAGTATGCCTGGCTGAGGAATTCTGGGACTTGAAGTCAGCAAGTCAGAAAAGGGCCACGTTTGAAGACCCCTGACATAATGTGAGGGGGAAACAATGCTAACTCAGAAAGAGCTAAACCGATGTTTCTCAACCTCGGCCATTTTAAGAGGTGTGGACTTCAACTCCCAGAATTCCCCAGCCAGCTATGCTTTGTCCCCAACCTGCTCTTCTACCTTGTGGCATCAAATAATGTAGGGGTCCTCAAACTTGGCCCTTTTATGACTGGTGGACTTCAACTCCCAGCATTCCTCAGCCGGCGGGCCTGGCTGAGGAATTCTGGGCGTTGAAGTCCACCAGTCATAAAAGGGCCAAGTTTGAAGACTCCTGATTTATAATCTCTCTAGATCAGGGCTGAGGAACCATGGACCTTTTACGACTGCTGGACTTCAACTCCCAGAATTCCCAGCATCGTTGGCTCAGGAATTCTGGGAGTTGAAGTCCACAAGTCATAAAGGGGCCACGGTTCCCCATCCCTGCTCTAGATGTTGGCTAACGACGGTTGCTATGATCCACGGACATGTTGTGAGGGATTCACAATTTAGAGAGCTTCGTGCCGGAGGTATTTATAAACTCTGCCTAAAGGTGTTTGCTGTATCTAGCGAGCATCCCAGAGGGTGAGCAGCAGCTGCTGTTACACACAAGCGATGCACCATGTCTGGGAACAAATCAGATCAAGGGATCTGAAAGGATGAGAGAACAGAATATTTAGGCTAGCGTGAGAATAATGCCTTCCGTTGTGAAAGAGAATATTTGTAGCTCAGGGTTGAAATGAAAGGTCCCTGGCGCCCTACGAGCTTGGCTTGGCTGTTTCTGAACCCAACTGAGTAACATCATCAGTGCTAGGAGGGACTGGTGCCTGCTCTCTCTTTACATACAAATGACTTTCCCTGTCAGAGCCAGGAACCACCAAGACCATCTTCCACCATCTTCCACTGACAGGGCAAGTCACCAAAATATAAATCAAGAGCTAACTCCATTCCCTACCAGCCCAGCTGATGTTATCTAGTTGGGTCATGAAACGTCTGCAAGAAGACAACCAAATTCAGAGAGCACCAAGGACCCCACGGTGGTCGTCCTCCTCTTCCTCCTCTCCTCCCGCTCCTCTTTCCCCTTCTTCCTCCTTCCTCCTCCTCCTCCACACAATCCCCACTCCCTTCTACCACTGATGATGCTACCAAGTTAGGTCATGAAACGTCTGCAAGAAGACAACCAAATTCAGAGAGCACCAAGGACCCCACGGTGGTCCTCCACCACCTCCTCCTCCTCCTCCTCCTCCTCCTCCTCCTCCTCTCCACAAATCCCACTCTCTTCTAGCACTGATGATGTCACCTACTTGGGTCATGAAATGTCTGCAAGAAAACAACCAAGCTCAGAGAGCACCAAGGACCCAAAGAATATTTCATACACTCCTCCTCCTCCTCCTCCTCCACATAACCCCCACTTCCTTCTAGCAGTGATGATGTTCCCTAGTTGGGTCATGAAATGTCTGCAAGAAAACTACCAAGCTCAAGAGAGCACCAAGGACCCCACAATCCTCCTCCTCCTCCTCCTCCTCCTCCTCCTCCTCCTCCTCCTCCTCCTCCTCCTCCTCCTCCTCCTCCTCCTCCTCCTCCTCCTCCACATAACCCCCACTCTCTTCCAGCACTGATGATGTCACCTACTTGGGTCATGAAATGTCTGCAAGAAAACAACCCAGCTCAGAGAGCACCCAGGACCCCACAATCCAATCTTGAGCTAGATATTCTATTACCCTGGAAATATATTAAGCTTATCTTACACATATGCTGCTAACATGGATGCTTTCCTTCACAGACCAGCGAGGCAAGAATCTCCATATGAAAACTTCAATCGGAGAATCAACTCCATAAGTCAAAGTCTGTCTCCAGAATCTAGAGTCACACACACTTATTAAAGATCCAGTCTTTGGCTCAATCTTTGACAAGACCTCTGTGGTTTTAAAACCCGCAATTGCTTGAACGTGAATGGCAATAATAGAATTACTGGTAATTTCTTTGGCAGAGAACTTACAGTAGATATAATAATATAACATAATATGTAATATCGAATATGTAAAATTAATAATAATAATAATAATAATAATAATAATAATAATAATAATAATAATAATAATAATAATATACTACAAGGAGGAGAAATTGAAAAGTGGCTAACAACAGGGAAAACCTACCTAATAATGAAAAATCCAGCAAAGGGGGCAACTACAGGCCAATTACCTGCTTACCAACAACTGGAAGGGACCTTGGAGGTCATCTAGTCCAACCCCCTGCTATGGCAGGAAACCCTATACCAGGGGTGTCAAACTCAATTTCATTGAGGGCCGCATCAGCATTGCAGTTGCCCTCAAGGGGCCGGGCGGGTATGACCAGGGTGGGCGTGGCCTACTGGGTGGGCGTGGCTAGAGTGCATATGGCCTACTGGGTGGGCGTGGCCAGCTCTACATCGTTCGCATCAAGGGTGCCTATGGGGGCCTGGGCAGGAGTGGGACAGATCTGGGGGGTCTCTGGCAAAAGGAGGGTCTCTGGGCCAGGGCCAAGGCAGTGGGGGCCGTTTCCTCACTGTTTCCAGGATGGCTTCGCGGGCCGGATGAAACCACTTCGCGGGCCGAATCCGGCCCCCGGGCCTTGTGTTTGACATGTCTGCTCTATACCATTTCAGACAAATGGCTGTCCAGTTTCTTCTTAAAAACCTCCAGTGTTGGAGCATTCACCGCTTCTGGAGGCAGGTGGTTCCACTGGTTAATTAGAATAGAATAGAATAGAATAGACTAGACTAGACTAGACTAGACTGGGATGGGATGGGATGGGATGGGATGGGATGGGATGGGATGGGATGGGATAGAATAGAATAGAATAGAATAGAATAGAATAGAATAGAATAGAATAGAATAGAATAGAATAGAATAGAATAGAATAGAAGCTGGAAGGGACCTTGGAGGTCATCTAGTCCAACCCCCTGCTCAGGCAGGAAACCCTATACCCTTTCAGACAAATGGCTGTCCAGTCTCTTCTTGAGAACTTCCAGTCTTGGAGCATTCACAACTCCTGGATGTGCAGTATCTGGAGATACTGTATATCCAATTTTGGATTTGACATCACTTCTGAATGCGTTCTGGATGGGGATGATGAAACACGCAAGTCAGCACCACCGTAACTCACCAGCTTCACTTTTCCTGGGTTTCTATTCAAGGTATTGTAAAGTTCCGAGTTACAGGCAGTCCTCAGCTTATAACAGTTCATTTAGTGACGATTCCAAGTTGCCACCACACTGGAAAAAAATGACTTAGGACCGTTTTTCACACTTATGGCGAGTCGGCTGCGACAAGCTGGCCGTCAGTAAGTTGTGCTATTCCAACACCCAACACGTTATCTGCATTTCCTCCGCTCGCTCTTGGCGGTATTGCAAATTACTCTAACGGTTAACAAGCTGACCTTTGGCCGGGGTGAAACTGGGTGACTTTGAGCCGGTCCTTCTCACAAAGGGTTGTTATCACAGGGAAAAATCACACACTCTCACCTTGCTGTGTACATCACTCTGACCTCTCAGTGGAAAACGGAGACCAATGCAGAAAATAGTAAGTACCTGAAAGTGTGGGGGGGGGGGTTTGCAGGTAACTGCAAAGGGACGTGGAGGCTCAGTGGGTTAGGACGCTGAGCTTGTCGATCAGAAGATCGGCAGTTTGGCGGGTCGAATCCCGAGTGCCACGTAGCAGAGTGAGCGCCTGTTATGCGTCCCAGCTTCTGCCAACCTAGCAGTTCGAAAGCACGTAAAAATGCAAGTAGAAAAATAGGGACCACTACGGTGGGAAGGTAACAGCGTTCCGTGCGCCTTTGGCGTCTAGTCATGCCAGCCACATGACCACGGAGACGTCCTCGGACAAGCGCTGGCTCTTCGCCTTTGAAACGGAGATGAGCACCAGCCCCTAGAGTCGGAAACAACTAGCACGCGTGTGCGGGGGAAGCTTTACCTTTACCTTTAACTTATCTGACTTCATCTCTTCATACGTCATCTTTAGTGAAGCGTGCAAACCAGAGTTTGTATTTCTTGCGTCGGATGAGGAGACCACCTTCCTTCTCCTGTCCTGGCCGCTTTTTACAGCCTTTTAACAAACTGTGTCGCTGTCTGCTTTGGTGGCAGCCGAGCCTCAGATAGAAGGTCCACACAGAGTGGTGAGGACAGCTGAGATGATCCTCGGAAGCTCGCTTCCCGTGAGCCAGGAGGCTCCTTATAGGTGCTTAGAGCTCAGAGCATCGTTAGAGACCCCACACACCCACTGCACGGTCTGCATCTGTTGGTCCCCTCTGGCAGGACCACTAGGACTCCGAGATCCCTCTCACAATTGCTACTATTGAGCCAGGTGCCACCTATACTATACCTGCGCATTTGGTTTTTCTTGCCTAAATGTAGAACCTTATTTTTTTTCACCATTGAATTTCATTTTGTTAGACAGCGCCCAGTGTACATATGTGGGTATAAGCATACTTTTTCTGTAGTTTATGTAGTGGACTGTATATTGGAGGTGGTTGCCCTTTTGAGAGCTGAATGCAATGAAGTTTCATTTTAATATATGCTGATGAGTGTACATTTAAAATGACAATAAAGTTATTCCATTCCATATTCTATTCTGTTCTGTTCCTATTGTATTCTATGTTCTATTCCTTTTCCTATTCTATTCTATCCTACTGTTCTATTCCTATTCTAATTCTGTTGTTCTGTTCTATTCTATTGTTCTATTCTTTCTATTCCTATTCTATCCTACTCTATTCCGTTCTATTCCTATTCTATTCTGTAATTCTATTCTATTCTATATTTTATTCTATTTCTATTCCATTCCATATTCTATTCTATTCCTTACTCTGTTCCTTATTCTATTCTCTATTCTATTGTACTCTATTCCGTTCTATTCCTATTCTATTATATTCTGTAATTCTATTCTATTCTATATTCTATATATTCTATTTCTATCCCATTCCATTCTATATTCTATTCTATTCCTTACTGTTCCTTATTCTGTTCCTTACTCTATTCTATTCTATTCTATTCTATTCTATTCTATTCTATTCTATTCTATTCTATTCTATTATTCTATTCTGTTCTGTTCTGTTGTTGTTCTGTTCTGCTATGCTATTCTATTCTAAATTCTATTCTATTCCATCCCATCCCATTTGCAATTCCATTCCATTCTTAATAAGTACACATACTACACACTGGTTTGTAGGTCACAAGTGGCAAAACACTGACAAAGCAGTTCAAGTTGGCGTTTCTCTGTTTATTTCACCTGATCCGGACAAGCATTGACCATTTTTAAACGCACTTTCTATGCAAACCATACCCCCAAATTATCACCCACACGCGTGTGCAGTCTGCTCCCCCACAAATTTGTTCTTTAAATCATTTGCACCTTGCCAAAATAAAGGAAACATTAGAAAAAGATGGGGGTGGGGGGTGCTTGTGTTTTGTGCCTCTCAAAAAGAAAAGCAGCAATTTGCACTTGACGCTCGTGAGATCTGTGCAAAGATCCTTTGAAAACGTGAAACGTTTCCCCCTCTATTCGCGTTAGGTTTTTTGACCAACGCACCCAAGGGACGGCGTAACATATCCATCTTGAATCAATCTTCTCCTTTCTGAAGGGAACTACGCCAAAGAGCCGTTCAGCATAATTTGACAAGACGAGGAAGAGAAATGCGACTACATTTTGCAATAATTAGCTGAAGGCAATCACCAACACCAACACGTAAGCTGCAGATGAATGCTCCTTTGCTAAGTGGAAACTACAGGTGCAAAAACGCAATTACCTTTTCAAAAGGAACCGCGCTCTCCATTTTACTGACGAGCTCCGACAGAAAAGCGTTTTAAATTTAAAAAAAAAAGGTGGGGGGAGGCAAAGAGACTCCCTCAGCTAGCAAATGTGCACAACACTTGACACAAGAGGGGCAAAATGCCGACACACAACAATCCCAAGGCAAAGCAAAGCAGCCCCTTTGCTTCTGTTCACTTTTGACACTCTCTTTAACAATTGAAAGGTCCAGTGACAAAAGGGAGTTTTTGTTCAGTGGAAGATCACTTGTAAGAGAGCGTGGAGGATGACTTCTAAGGGAGTGTGTTAAGTGTGGCTGGTGGTATCGAAATAAATGGGGTGGATGCAGATGTGCGCAGTGTGGAGAAAAATGTATTTGACTGTTAAGATTGTAACGTGTTCTGGAGCAAAACAGAAACAATTGCATTTTGTCCCATGTAGTACCAAAATAAACAGGGGGATCCAGATGTGCACAGAGCGGAGGAAAATGTATTTTGACTGTTAAGATTGAAACGTGTTCTGGAGCAAAAGAGAAACAATTGCATTTTGTCCCATGTAGTACCAAAATAAACAGGGGGATCCAGATGTGCGCAGAGCGGAGGAAAATGTATTTTGAGTGTTAAGATTGAAACGTGTTCTGGAGCAAAAGAGAAACAATTGCATTTTGTCCCATGTAGTACCAAAATAAACAGGGGGATCCAGATGTGCGCAGAGCGGAGGAAAATGTATTTTGAGTGTTAAGATTGAAACGTGTTCTGGAGCAAAAGAGAAACAAGTGTATTTTGTCCCATGGAACTCCTATTCCCATGATCAGTACACCCAACCGCTTTTCTTGTAAGAACCAGCTTACAAAATAGACTAAAAACGGTGTCTTTTAGTCTGCGTCTCTAGCTTCCAGTCGCCCTAGCTTACTGGAAGTGAGAATAATGATGGGTTTAATGCAAATTAATTTTGTCAGGTTGCCGGAAGAAACAAAAATGATTCAAATGTGCTGAAATATTTTAAGAATCCAGCACCGAGAATCCTGTGAAAACGGGTTACTTTTTCCCCAAAAAAGGTATCGTTGCAAGAAATCTATATTGTTCTAAATTAAACTACCTTAAGGGCACTCCCTACAATGAATTCAATTATGATGTTCTCCACGCTCTTGCAAATATTGGGGCACGCTGTATTTCACGGCGAGCGAGTCAACAGGAAAACGAGCGATTTATTTCAAGCGAGACGGTAACAAAAATCAATCGTGCGGACTCGCAAGAGTCTCCACCTCCTTAATATCCTTCCAGAGAGACAAATCCAACATTGTAGACGGGGCAAAAACAGTCTCGGGTTTCATTCGCAGACGGCCTCTCTTTCGAACATCCCGAAACGAGGGAACGAAGCATTTGCTTCAGGGAAGAGATGTAAACGAATGAAAGAGGGCAGGAAGTCAAGGATGTGACTTTGGCAGTTTCGAGACGGGAGGACGTCCACAAATTCCGTCTTCGGGAAAAGAAAAAAAAAAGAAAAAAGATAATGACGAAGAAGATGGCACGAGAGCCAAGTCTGAAAAAGTGCAAACAAAAATGCAGTCCAATAAAAAAAAATGGGCACTGCTAAACAAAGCCGATTCCGGACTTTGCCTTCACACCACGCAAGTGACGTTCCTGACCAAACCCCAAGGAAATGACCGGGGTTTGGCCTTTTGGCCGGAAGCCAAGTGCTTCCCAACCGCTTTCCAAGTACGGCAACGGAAACTCAAACTTTCCCTTCCATCCTTCCTTTGGCCTTCGATGACCGGCAAAACCCCGGGAATCACTTATGCAACATTATCGCCGACTGTAAACTGAACATAATCCATGATTAGAGTGAGAGGCAGAGGGGACACACACCCCTCCCCCGGCTTGCTTCTCCAGTTATCGTATCGCGTCCAGGTAACGCACTTCCGCGTACAAAGTGTTGAGGAGGATAGCCAGAAGATGAGTCCCATCGTGAAGGCAATGCTGGGAGTCCTTGATGAACTGAGAGGCCTGGAGGATCTGACCTTGGTATTCCGCGTATTGCTTGTTGGACGCCAGAGAATCCAAAGCGCTGAGAGCCTACGAGGACAGACGTGAATCGTGTCAAGTGGATGGAATAACAATAACAACAATAATAATAGTAGTGGTGGTAGTAGTAGTAATAAACTTCAGAATTCAAACAGACAAGCACCTGCATAATAATAATAGCAATAATAATAGTAGTAGTAGTAATAAACTTCAAAATTGAAACAGACAAGCACCTGCAACATAATAATAATAGTAATAACAATATCTTCATCAACTTCAGAATTCAGACAAGCACCTGCAACATAACAACAACAACAAAACAACAACAACAACAACAACAACAACAATAATAATAATAATAATAATAATAATAATAATAATTTCAGCATTCCAACAGACAAGCACCTGCAACATAACACCCCGGACTTAACAATTGTCGATAAGACAGACAAAAAAGTCTGGATAGTGGACGTGGCAGTGCCTGGAGACAGCAGAATTGACGAGAAAGAACTGGAGAAGATATCAAAATACAAGGACCTACAAATAGTAATAGAAAGACTGGGGCAAAGGCAAGCAAGGGTGGCACCAATAGTAAGAGGCGCCTCGGGTGCCATCCCAAAACAACTGGAGCACCATCATTGGCATTGACAAATTCGCCATCAGTCAATTGCAAAAGGCGGCCTTACTAGGAACTGCTTCCATCCTGCGACGAGATCTGTAATACCATCAAACATCCACATCTGCCTATCCCAGGACCTTGGTAAGCACTCGATAGGTAGACAAAAAGGCCAAATCCAGTCTGAACATCTGGCTGACTGTGCGATGATCGATGATGATGATGATGGAAGGGACCTTGGAGGTCTTCTAGTCCAACCCCCCCCCGCTTGTTAAGAACTTAAGAAACTTAACGTTAAGAACTTAACAAAGCAAGTTTTCTTCCAATCTATCCTTTCCAACTGACAAGCCATCATTTGCTTAACCAGAAAACCAAAAGTCTGTATCGCAGGCTAACTCAACTGCTCAGGGCCAGGAGTTCCGATTCTGACCGGTTTCAAGGTGGACTCGGCCTTCCATCCTTCCGAGGTCGGTAAAATGAGGACCCAGATCGTTTGGGGGAGGGAGGAAAGGGGGGCAATAGAGGTAGTCCCCAGCTTCTTGATGACGTCTCGCATCCCTCCCCTTCCGTGAAGAGAGGGCTGTTCAACATCATCTATCTCCATTTGCACCGCTCAGGTGACCCTGAGGACACAGATAAGCCTCCAAGTGGCCTCAACGATTCTCAGGAAGAGTACTAACGACCAGATGACTGCAAAGAATATAAATCCTTCCACTTCCCCACCATCCAGTCAGAGCTGAAGAAGCTTCTTGGGATGAGAAGCGAAACGTCTTCCAAGCAAAACAAGAAAGTCCGGTTGCCTCCTGAAAAAAGCACCTTTGGGACAACTGAGGACACAGACAAACCTCCAAGTGGCCTCAACGGCTCTCTAAAAGGATGCAAAATGACCAGCTCTCTGCAAGGAGTATAAATCCTCCCATTCCCTCACCATCCAGTCAGAATCTGAAGAAGCCTCTCGGATGAGAGGCGAAAGTCCAACGGCTTCTTTTGAAAAAAAGCAACTTGGGTCCACTCCTAACCTGGATAACGGGGAAACCTGCCTAGGCCTCTTCAGCTTCTTGCACAGAGTTTCTTACAAGGGTTGAGGCCTAGTCAGAGCAACCACTTAGAAGCCACCGAGAACCCAACGCACCTGTTGAGCTCTGGAAGAGAGTTGCAATTCCAGCCCAGAGCGCAGGCGAATTTGATTGTCCACAGGAAGCTGCACCAGGAGGAAAGCGGACATGCTCCGGGCGAGGACACGGAACCTGCCAAGAGAAAAAACAAGAGAGGTGAGCTAAGTCAAGTCACCGGGGCCAGGCTCTGCACCGGCTCGTTTTCACGCCCACGCAAACACCACCTCTTCCTCACAGTTTCTCCCCAAACACTGCCGTGTCATTAAACGCAACTTTACGGCCGGACGACATGACATTGGTAACTATCTGACTCAGCTAGGAAACCAGCTGCTTTTTTTTTCAGGAGGCAACTGGGCTTGTTTTCCCTTTGAAGACGTTTCATTTCTCCTCCCAGAAGCTTCTTCAGCTCCGACCGGATGGTGGGGAGTTGGAAGGATTTATACTCCTTGCAGATAGCTGGTCATTTGCATTCTTTTTAGAGGGTCGTTGAGGCCACCTGGAGGTTGACCTGTGTCAGGTAGCTCTGAGGACCCAATTTAAACCTGGATGACTGAGAACCTCCACAGACAAACTCAAGAGCAGGGGTCTTCAAACGTGGCCCTTTTATGACTTGCGGACTTCAACTCCCAGAATTCCTCAGCCAGGCACACAAACTTCATCAAAGGGCCACGTTTGAAGACCCCCTGGCCTAGATGAAGCCAACCCAGGGGTCTTCAACCGTGGCCCTTTTACGACTTGTGGACTTCAACTCCCAGAATTCCTCAGCCAGCGTGCCTGGCTGAGGAATTCTGGGAGTTGAAGTCTGCAAGTCGTAAAAGGGCCAAGTTTGAAGACCCCCGAGTTAGACACTCGGGTGACAGGAACTTTCAGTACCGCCCGGGAGGTCCACCTTCTCTCCTTCTTCCTGTTGTGATTCCTGGCCAGCCCGTGGATCCGGCAGCTGAGTCCGAGGAATCAGATGAGGAGGAGGGGAGGGGGCTGGAGTGACTTTAGAATCAGAGGAAGGCTCTGAGGAGCTCCAAGACTTACAGTCTGACGAGGAGCCTGGCCCCTCTACTCGCGCTCAGGCTGAGACACAGCTGTGCTGGGAGCCAGAGTTGGACAGCGACGAAGCACAGCTGGGAAATATCCAGGATGCACGAAAGCGCCAGCAAGAAAAGCGAGTAGGACAGAGGAACGCAATGGGGCGGCTCCAAAGGCAGAGGAGGAGGCATTAGGAAGCCACACCTTGGCTGAATAATAAAAGGAAAGGTCTGGGAGGTGCTGGTTGCCGAAGGCCACCGTTGTTCTGTACCAGCCTGCTACCGGCCTTGCAGAAAAGGCAACCCCTTTACAGACGGCAAGAGGCTGGAATACGTCTGCCAAATTTATTACAAAAACAAACAAGACACGAACCAAGATACCGGAGCTTTGAAACACTATCTGAGCGGTTGCTTTCAGCAAACCAGCCCTCCCCACACAAGTCCTTTATAAAGAGTTCAGGGCGTGGCTTCTCTCTCCCTCCTTCCGAGAAGCCCCATTGCCTTCCTCTGTTTACTCCTACTTGACTGCCTCCTGCGTCGGGCGTCCTTGAACAGGGCCAGCTGTGGGTCATCTTCATCCACGCTGTCAGGCTCACACAGCTGGGTCTCCACCAGGTGGGAGGGGCCTGGCTGGGGGCTCTGCGGAGCCTCAAAGCCATCATCAGCAAGTTCTTCAACACCCCCCTCCCCCCCTCATCTGAGTCATCCGACCCAACTGCCGAACCCACAGGCTGACCCTGAATCACAACAACCGTTCCGTGTTGAGGATGGAGTTTCTGCGGACTGTGTTTTGTTTGCCTTGGACATTGACTCAGGTCTGTGAATAATAAAAGGGGTTTGGGGTTTTTTCCCTGCGGTTCCCGCCTGTTTCTTGGAAGAGGGATTTCTCCTTGCAAGCAGAACCAGGACCCACGTGGGCTGGGAGAGAACACTTCCCTGGCTTCATACCTGTTTGATAAAGGAGATCTCCTGCCCAGCCCAATGGCACCGAGGAGTCCAGAGCTGAGTCTCTCTTCAGCCAGCAGGCTCTGCCGGCCTTGCAGACCGGTCAAGACCCGGATGGCCGCTTCGATCAAGACGGGATCTTCCTGTTCGGCTTGAAGCAGGCAGAGCT
Source organism: Vipera ursinii (assembly GCF_947247035.1). NCBI lineage: Eukaryota > Metazoa > Chordata > Lepidosauria > Squamata > Viperidae > Vipera > Vipera ursinii. The sequence continues at coordinate 286,667,992 of NC_139513.1, read as the reverse complement.
GCAGGATTTTGTGCCACCATAGGAAGAGCTTAGCTTCATCCTGGGCAGAGCTAGGCAGAGAAGCGAACCAGACAGACACGGTTGGGTTAGAAAGCCCACCCGTCTTGCCGGTTATCAGCTCTATGGCCTGGGGGTAGGGGGGACTTGGCTCGTGGGAAGCCAAGGGCACAATCCAGGGAATGGATGGACTAGAAACTTAAATGGTTTTGCCCCCTTCCTTTTGGAAGTTGGAAGGGACAGGTCTGGCAGTTAGAAGGCATCAGTCTATGAACCCGTTCTAGTGCCGCCTTAGGCGTGAAAAGCCAGCTGGGTGACTTTGGGCCAATCACCAGGAGACTGGGAGTTCTAGTCCTGCCTTAGGCATGAAAGCCGGCTGGGTGACTTTGAGCCAATCACCAGGAGACTGGGAGTTCTAGTCCCGCCTTAGGCATGAAAGCCAGCTGGGTGACTTTGAGCCAATCACCAGGAGACTGGGAGTTCTAGTCCCGCCTTAGGCATGAAAGCCAGCTGGGTGACTTTGAGCCAATCACCAGGAGATGGGAGTTCTAGTCCCACCTTAGGCATGAAAGCCAGCTGGGTGACTTTGAGCCAATCACCAGGAGACTGGGAGTTCTAGTCCCGCCTTAGGCATGAAAGCCAGCTGGGTGACTTTGAGCCAATCACCAGGAGATGGGAGTTCTAGTCCTGCCTTAGGCATGAAAGCCAGCTGGGTTACTTTGGGCCAATCACCAGGAGACGGTGAGTTCTAGTCCTGCCTTAGGCATGAAAGCCAGCTGGGTGAGTTTGGGCCAGTCTCTCTCTCTCAGCCCATCCAACCTCACAGGGATGTTGTTTTAGGGAAAATAGGAGGAAGGAATATTAAACACAGATAGTCCTCGGGTTACGACCACAATTGAGCACAAAATTTATCTTGCTAAGTGAAACATTTGTTAAGTGAGTTTTGTCCCATTTTACGACCTTCCTCGCCACAGTTGTTAAGTGAATCACTGCGGTTGTTAAGTTAGTAACACGGTTGTTCCGCGAATCTGGCTTCCCCTATGGACTCTGCTTGTCAGAAGGCCGTGAAAGCGGATTCCGGGAGACGGCAACCATCACACATGGTCAAGAGTTCGAATTTTGCCAAGCCTCCGAATTTTGATCATCTGATCCATGGGGGGGGGGAAGCTGCAACCATTGTTAAAAGTGTGACAAACGGTCCCTTTGTTCAGCGCCGTTCTTAACTTTGAACGGGTCACAAAATGAAGTGTCGTAAGACGAGGACTACCCGTTGGTTTGCCACCTTGGGTTTTTGTTTTGTTTTTTTAAATAAAAACAGTAATGGCCAGATATGAAACAAACCAATCGTTCCAATGCTGCCGCCTGTAAGTTCACTGAAGGGAAGCGACCAAAGGGCAGGTGGGGGAAAAAAGGACATTTTGTCAGCCATTTGGAAGGTCGGTGGGCAAGAACCCTCCCGATTCGTGGAGCTCGACGCCCTCCGTGGTCCCACCTGGGAAACGCCTCTTCCGACCACTTGCTTAACGTTAAGAGCGCCCTCATTTCGCCGCTCAGCGTCCGCTCGGCGTTCAGCTGCTGCAGTGTGTAAACGTAAAGGGTTAGGTAGCCTCCCAACGAAAGGGACTCCTGCAGGAAGTCTTCGGCTGCCAGTTCCGGAACCTGCAAGGCCTCCACAATTGGTCCCCAGCCCAAGTCTTGGTGGAGAGGAGGGTCTTCATCCCACCAAAGGGGGGAGGTGGTGAGGAGGGGAGAAGGGGAGAAAAAAAAAGAAAAAGGAAAGCTGTTAAGGCTTAACTTCACACCCGGTTACCCCGGACCTATTTAAGGAGAGACGGGACAGCCCCTGGTCTGAAATGGTAGAGGGCTCCCTGCCTGAGCAGGGGGTTGGACTAGATGACCTCCAAGGTCCCTTTCAGCTCTATTTTGATTGATTGATTGATTGATTGATTGATACGGTATAGACTTTCCTGCCTGAGCAGGGTGTTGGACTAGAAGACCTCCAAGGTCCCTTTCAGCTCTATTTTGATTGGTTGATTGATTGATACGGTATAGACTTTCCTGCCTGAGCAGGGGGTTGGACTAGATGACCTCCAAGGTCCCTTTCAGCTCTATTTTGATTGATTGATTGATTGATTGATACAGTCTAGACTTTCCTGCCTGAGCAGGGGGTTGGACTAGATGACCTCCAAGGTCCCTTTCAGCTCTATTTTGATTGATTGATTGATTGATTGATTGATTGATTGATACGGTATAGACTTTCCTGCCTGAGCAGGGTGTTGGACTAGAAGACCTCCAAGGTCCCTTTCAGCTCTATTTTGATTGATTGATTGATACGGTATAGACTTTCCTGCCTGAGCAGGGGGTTGGACTAGAAGACCTCCAAGGTCCCTTTCAACTCTATTTTGATTGATTGATTGATTGATACGGTATAGACTTTCCTGCCTGAGCATGGGGTTGGACTAGAAGACCTCCAAGGTCCCTTTCAGCTCTATTTTGATTGATTGATTGATTGATTGATTGATACGGTATAGACTTTCCTGCCTGAGCAGGGTGTTGGACTAGAAGACCTCCAAGGTCCCTTTCAGCTCTATTTTGATTGATTGATTGATTGATTGATTGATACGATGGTATAGACCAGGAGTAGGCAACCTTGGCTCTTTTATGACTGGTGGACTTCAACTCCCAGAATTCCTGAGCCAGCCTGGCTCAGCATGGAAACCTCTCTCTTTCCCCTCAGCAGGGCTGGCTCAGGAATTCTGGGAGTTGAAGTCCACCAGTCACGAAAGAGACCTTGGTATGGTTTCCTGCCTGAGCAGGGGTTGGACTAGAAGACCTCCAAGGTCCCTTCCAACATTATGTTGTTGTAGTTGTTGTTGTTATATCATCTACGCAATGATAAAAATCATAGTACAAAGGTGAGCCCGAGGCTAAATTCCCCTCCCCCGGTTTACAAAGTTGCAAAGTTGTGATTCCCAACCCCAACTAGATGTCATAGATCACATTCCCCAATTGTTACTAAACGCGGGAGCTCCTCCTAAGACTCCTGCAGCCGGCCAAAATGTAATCAGTTACGACCTTGGTTCCCATAGCTAGGAATTGTTATGGTGAACTTAAAACTACACTTTCCCTCCTCCTCCCCTCCTAACTATGTGGCGACCACAAACGAAGTGAAAATGGCTTGAGTTCGATTCGCTGCAGCATTGACACAAAGCCCCATCCACGGGATGCAGGCACCACACACAACCACGTCCTCCCTCCGTTCCATGGGAAGAAACCTCTCTCCACGGAACCGGTTCCTGGTGCCCCAAAGGTTGGGGACCCCCAGTTTACACTCTCCTGCGGGATGCAGGCAGCACACAAATCCAAGCACCCTTCGGTCCTGGAAAATCCTCTCTCCACAGAACCGGTTGTCCCTGGTGCCCAAAAGATTGGGGACCTCTGAACTACAGTTTTACTAGCTTGTCAGAACTGATCACAATCTTAAGAAGAAGAATATGGGGAAAAGAAGACTGGTCCCATAGGGACGAACCAATTTGGAAGTCCCGACATGCAATCTGCTGGGAATGAAACCATTTCTCACCTTGGTTAAAGTAGGCGGTGACACAAGCCTCCATCGTCACGGCCATGTGTTGGACAGACGCCAGACTTTGACAAGAGGCTCTTAAGAGTGGCATCACCCCTAAGCCACGCATTGTGCTGTCAATCCAGTGGCAGAGACAAGCCAGGAGGGATCCAGCCGAGGCAGCGCTGGCGTTGTTGATCACCATCAGGGCTTCGGCAAAGAGGCTGGTTAAAGAGAGACTGCGAAGCTGGACATCGGCGCCTGCAAAGCAAAGGTAAGAACTATTGTGAAACTCTTGAGGAGGGGGTCTCCAAAAGCCCTTTGAGGACTTGTGGACTTCAACTCCCAAAATTCCTCAGCCAGCCTCTATTTTGTTTGGTAGATTTAAGACAGGGGTCTCCAAACGTGGCCCTTTGATTACTTGTGGACTTCAACTCCCAGAATTCCTCACCCAGCCTCCATTTCGTTTGGTAGATTTAAGACAGGGGTCTCCAAATGTGGCCCTTTGATGACTTGTGGACTTCAACTCCCAGAATTCCTCAGCCAGCCTCCATTCTGCTTGGTAGATTTAAAACAGGGGCCTCCAAACGTGGCCCTTTGATGACTTGTGGACTTCAACTCCCAGAATTCCTCAGCCAGCCTCCATTTTTTTGGGTAGATTTAAGACAGGGGTCTTCAAACGCGTGCCCGGCTGAGGAATTCTGGGAGTTGAAGTCCACAAGTCATCAAAGGCCCACGTTTGCAGACCCCTGCTCTTGAGTTACAGGCTAAAACCCTGCATGAAGCAGAGGCCTTTTTAGAATGGTTGGGAGATAAACACTGCTCAGCAGGTGTCGGGCATGAAAGAACAGGTGAACTGTGGAAGGAACGAGTCAACTAGTGGTTAGCGCTATCTTGGTATTAGATGAGGGTCAACGGAATTCAAGAGGGGTTGGACTTATGACCATATGTGACTGCGTAGAGATTCTAGGCCGATTCCTCTTTTGACTCCAACCCCAGGTTCTGCCACTTCTTCCCCTATGTACAAAGGCCACAAGATAGCCTTGGCGGACTTTCAGATTATGTCTAAAGTTGTCAAGGTATCGATTTAACAGCTAGCCAGCTAGTGTAATGTAAGATGTATGATGTAATGATGGGAGTGACTCAGCAGGGTCTGAGTCTCTTTAAGAGCCTTTGTCTAAAAGGGAAGGCTCCGCTGTTGTGTTCTCTCTCTTTCGTTTCTTGCTGTAACTGTGATGTGTTGAATCCTGCTGTATTAGCACGTGTGTGTATGTTCTTCCTGGTGTATGATATTGTAGACAGTGTAAGGTAAACCACCATTTAAGATAGACCACCGTTTACTCTGTTTACTCCTGGGTTCTCATGCAATAAGACTGTGCATGCTCTGACACAAGTTGATCCATACTACTAATGCTCTGCAGATGTTAGCTATAAGAGGAGAAGCAGAAAGCCCACTCGGGGATAGGGCAACACAGCTGGGGCTCCACCACTTGGTATCAGACCAGTGGTGCTTTCCTGGGCTTTCTAAGTGACAAGGAGAACCCTGGTCAAGCAACAGATGGACTTTCCAGACAGGAAGATCAAACCACCAACTCAGTAACATCCCTCGGACCCAACTCTCACCCCACTCAAGCGGAATTTTCTTGCAGCTCACCTGTTGGACTAAAGAGGACAATATCCTCCAGCAGTTTTGAGAACTCCTGCTCCAGGACTGCTGGAGCAATTGTCCCATTTTGTTCCAGAAGACCAAGGAAGAGGACAATCTGGCGGATGAAGGCTTGGCACTTCAGGCTGGCATCCTAGAGAGAGAAGACAGACAATGAAGGCCACTCCCTCACTCTGTCCTCATGCCAAAAGAATTGGTGGGCGGAGAAGGAAGGAAGGAAGGAAGGAAGGAAGGAAGGAAGGAAGGAAGGAAGGAAGGAAGGAAGGAAGGAAGGAAGGAAGGAAGGAAGGAAGGAAGGAAGGAAGGAAGGACAGGTAAGGCATGAAAGAACGAAGGAAAGGAGACAGTGGAAGATGAAGGGAGGGAGGACGGGAGGGAGGAAGGACGGGAGGGAGGAAGGGAGGAAGGAAGGAAGGAAGGGAGGGAGGGAGGGAGGGAGGGAGGGAGGGAGGGAGGAAGGAAGGATGAAAGAATGAAGGAGGGAGGAAAGGAGATGGTAGAAGAGAGAGGAAGGAGAGAAGGGAGGAAGAAAGAAAAAGTAAAGCATGAAAGAATGAAGGACGGTGGAAAGGAGGGAGGGAGGAAGGAAGGAAGGAAGGAAGAGGTAAAGCATGAAAGAATGAAGGAGGGAGGAAAGGAGACAGTGGAAGAGGGAGTGGGGGGAGGGCTTACAAGGTGCCGGCTGCTGTCCAAAGAGGTGCTGAAGCCGGCCGAGACTTTCAAGAGCTTCACCAGCAGCTCAGCCACGGGTTCCTTGGCCAGAAGGATGGAGGGCGGGTAGTGGCTATTGAAGTAACTGAGAATGCTCTGGTAGGACGCCATGTTGACATGCTGCCAGGGAAGGGAGCTGGCCTGGCCCAGGAGGCTGAGCAGCGGAGACTGCTGGAGGAGAGAGGGGAGAAAGGGGCATTTCACTCACGGCCCTCTCGGCCATTCACTGGTAACCACAACCGTCAGCGGACGCTCAGTCCGAAGTTTCAACCAGAGCCCTGGGGGCGCAGGGGTGAGAAGGCAGCATTGCAGGCAGATAAAACTCTGCCCACAGCCGGGAGTTCGATCCCGACGGGGCTCAAAGTTGACTCGGTCTTCTGTCCTTCCCAGGTCGGTAAAATGAGGACCCAGATGGTTGGGGGCAAATATGCCGAGTTTCTAAACCACTGAAGAGAGGGCTGTAAAGCACTACGAAGCGGTGATCACCTTTTCAGCTCAAAGTTCTCACGACACCTTCACACCAGCGGATGGGCTCCTGGTAGACTGGGCGGGGAGGGGGGGCAATGGGGTGGAGCCAAAGAGATTCAAGAACTAGAATAGAACAGAGCTGGACTAGAAGACCTCCAAGGTCCCTTCCAGCTCTATTCTATTCTACTCCTATTCTATTCTATTCTATTCTATTCCATTTTCCACTCCACTCCATATTTTCTATTCTATTCTATTCTGTTCTGTTCTGTTCTGTTCTATAGTATACTATACTATACTATACTATACTATACTATACTATACTATACTATACTATACTATACTATACTATACTATACTATAGTATACTATACTATACTATACTATACTATTCCATATTTTCTAATCTATTCCATTCCATTCCATATTTTCTATTCTATTCTATTCTATTCTATTCTATTCTATTCTATTCTATTCTATTCTATTCTATTCTATTCTATTCTATTCTATTCTATTCTATTCTATTCTATTCTATTCTATTCTATTCTATTCCATTCCATTTCCGTTCCGTTCCATTCTATTCCATTCCACATTTTCTCTATTCTATTCCATTCCATTCCATTCTATCCCATAATTCTATTCTATTCTATTCCATATTTTCTATCCTATCCTATCCTATCCTAATGAACAACTGAAAGATACACACAACCAGGCAGCCTAGAGACACAACGGGTCAAACAGCCCAGCCAGCCCAGCACATGCTGGACAGAGAGAATTTCCCTGCTGATGAGCTGCAGGACGAGGCCAAAAGCTCAGAAGAAGACACTTTGGGTCCTGCTGACCGGCTCAGCCTGGATCCTGCCACCTTCTCCTGGGACAGCTGTGATTTCGCCCCATTCGAGAGAAACGTCTTTGCCCCCGAGGGGACTCCACGGATTCTGTCTCGGAAGCCCCCGGGAGCCCGGCCCACCCTGGAGGGGACTTTCCCCTCACCTCTTTGGTGACCAGCTCCTCCTCCTTGGCCAGCAGGACCACCGTGTAGAGCAGGCACACGATCAGGCTGTGGGTGTCCGGGGGCGGGCTGGGCTGCCAGGCGTCAGCCAGGACACTGACCCAGTTGACCTCACACAGCACCGAGCCCAAGAAGAGGAAACAACTCTTGGGGCTGCCTCTTTCTACCTGGGACAAGAAAAGGTGAAAAGGGAGGGAGGGAGGGAGGGAGGAAGGGAGGGAGGGAGGGAGGGAGGAAGGAAGGAAGGAAGGAAGGAAGGAAGGAAGGAAGGAAGGAAGGAAGGAAGGAAGGAAGGAAGGAAGGACAAGAGGGAGAGAGAGAGGAAGGAAGGAAGGAAGGAAGGAAGGAAAGGAAGGAAGGGAGGGAGGGAGGGAGGGAGGGAGGGAGGGAGGACAAAAGGGAGAGAGGAAGGAAGGAAGGAAGGAAAGGAAGGAAGGGAGGGAGGGAGGGAGGACAAAAGGGAGAGAGGGAGGAAGGAAGGAAAGGAAGGAAGGGAGGGAGGGAGGGAGGGAGGAAGGAAGGACAAGAGGGAGGGAGGGGAGAAGGAAGGAAGGAAGGAAGGAGAGAAAGACAGAGGAAGGGAGGGAGGGAGGGAGGAAGGAAGGAAGGAAAGAAGGAAGGAAGGACAGGAGGAACAGAAGGAAGGAAGGAAGGAAAGGAAGGAAGGAAGGAAGGAAGGAAGGAAGGAAGGAAGGAAGGAAGGAAGGAAGGAGGGAGGAAAGAGGGAGGAAGGGAAAGGAAGGGAGGGAGGGAGGAAAGGTGGGTGAGAAAGGTGGAGGAAGGGAAGGAGGAAGGATGAAGAGGGGAAGGGGAAGATAGATGGAAGGAAGGAAGGAAGGAAGGAAGGAAGGAAGGAAGGACAAGAGGGAGGGGAGGAGGGGAGGAGGAAGACCTTAAGACCTTTAGTAAAACCATGGATCCTCCCGTCCCACAGATTTTCTACTTGGCTCCTCTTTCCCAGCCCCCTTTCCCACGACCGCCAAGCCTTGCCGGACTCTTCCTTCCCCCTATTCCGTGAACTCCTTCCCTCCCTCCACCTTCTGCCAGGGAGGAGTCCCCAAAGAAAAAAGAGATTTAAAAAAAAAAAAGGCCTCCGAGGATGGGAAGCAGCGAGAGCGAAGCCGGCATCTTAAGCCAGGCACCCTCTCCTTCCGCGGCCTCCGGCCGGCCGGCCAGCCAGCCCACAGCCCCTACCTTAAAGAACTTCTCCATCAGGTGCTGATCCGGGTGAATCTCCTTCCAAGGCAGGCGAGCCAGCTCCGTGTGGAACAGGTGCAGAACGTGCTCCGGCATTTGGGGCGCTGTGTAGGACTCGCTGTAGTGCATCACAAGAAGCCAGAGGATCCCGGGGTCGCTGGGAAGCACCTTGTCTAATAAGAGAGAGATTTGTTTTTTTTAAAAAAAAAAAGAGAGAGAGAGAGAGAGAGAGAGAGAGAGAGAGAGAGAGAGAAACAGGAACAGCGAAAACGGCCTCGGAGAAATCTAAAGGCACGCACACACACACACACACACATCCACACACAAAGAAAAAATCACGAGAAAGGCCCTCCAAATACGACAAGGGGTTCTCTCTGAACCCCCCCCCAGTACGGAGGCAAGGAGACTTAAGAGAACAGTTGGGAACGGCGGGACTTTCACCCCGAACTTTCCTGAAAAGCCTCAGCAAGTGGGAATTTTGGGGAGGGGTAGATCCTGCCGCTTCCAGGCTGGGAAGGCTAAAGGAGAGGGGGAGAATCAATCAGAGGAGAATATTTGAGGTTTGGGTTTCGAGCTGTGGGGTCCTCGGGACCCTCTCAAGTTCAGTGGGCTTTTAAAAAAATTTTGGCAGACGTCTGATGACCAAGCTAGGTAACATCATCAGAGCTAAGACATTGTCGCCGGCGCTGAGGTGGTTACCTAGTTTGGTCACGAAACGTCTGCAAGAAAGCCACCCGGTTCAGAGAGCACCAAGGACCCCACAGTCCTCCCCCCTCCTCCTCTTCACAAACTCCCCTCCCTCCTAACACCGACGATGTTGTGAATCTCGGTAACAAAACGTCGAAAGAAAGAAAGAAAGAAAGAAAGAAAGAAAGAAAGAAAGAAAGAAAGAAAGAAAGAAAGAAAGAAAGAAAGAAAGAAAGAAAGAAAGAAAGAAAGAAAGAAAGAAAGAAAGAAGAGTTCAGAGAGCAGGACGGACCCCTAACGGGGGATAAATTTTCACTCTTCTTACCTTTGAAGCCTTTGTGTAGAAGGTCTACACTGGATGCAAACAACTCCACCATGGTGGACGAAAGGGCGGAGTCGCTTTCCAGCCAAGGATAAGCAGCGCTGTTTGCTTTAGAGAGAGAAAGAGAGACAGAGAAAGAGAGAGAGAGAGAAA